>NW_024704746.1:55185576-55514859 GCF_018977255.1 Callorhinchus milii
CTCTCCCCCCCTCTCTCCCCCTCTCCCCTCTCCCCCCCTCCCTCCCTTTCTCTCTCCCCCCCTCTCCCCTCTCTCTCTCCCCCCTCTCCCCCTCTCCCGTCCCCCCCTCCCCCTCCTCTCTCTCTCCCTCTCTCTCTCCCCCCCCTCTCTCTCTCCCCCTCTCCCCCCCCTCTCTCCCTTTCTCTCTCCTCCCCCCCCTCTTCTCCCCCCCCTCTCCCCCTCTCCCGTCCCCCCTCTCCCCCTCCTCTCTCTCTCCCTCTCTCTCTCTCCCCCCCCCTCTCTCTCCCCCCTCTCCCCCTCTCCCGTCCCCCCTCCCCCTCTCCCTGACTTTTATTGCAGGATATCTTGCAGTTACGTTTACAAATGAAAGTTTGGTCCCCAGACCCGCGTCCGGATAGTTATTAGATATTTTTTATTTAAAAAAAACATTTTCGGGATTACTTACAAACCGTGTGGTTCAGCAGCTGCTGAGGATCCCCTCGACATTATCTTCATTATTTTGGCCACTGAAGGTTTATGCAGTATTTGTAACTTTTTTGCTAACTGCGCGGTCCTGGTGCGGCTGTGAATAAATTCGCGTTTCTTCCTGAAACGTTTCATTTCATTTTTGACTTTGATATCTGATCTCAGGACCAGATCAGGATCAGTTGGGTATAAGTTGTTACGTTATTTTTTTAAAAATCGTTAAAAGTCTGTCCTTTATGCGATTAGGTTACCAGTTGTCAAGGCTCCCCGAGCGCATGACCTATCCTCACTTGTGTGGCGTAAAAGGTTATGAAGACATCTGCAAATGCCACGTAAAAGACCAACCCCCTGCCCCCCGCCCCAACCCCCTGCCCCCCCCGCCCCCCCCCCCCCCCCCTTTTCCCCCCCCCCCCCCCCCCCCCCCCAACCCCCTGCCCCCCGCCCCCAACCCCTGCCCCCCGCCCCCAACCCCCTGCCACCCGCCCTGCCCCAACACCTGCCCCCCGCCCCCAACCCCTGCCCCCCGCCCCCAACACCCTGCCACCCGCCCCCAACCCCCTGCCCCCGCCCCCACCCCCTGCCACCCGCCCCCAACCCCCTGCCCCATGCCCCCAAACCCCTGCCCCCCGCCCCGCCCCAACACCCTGCCCCCCGCCCCGCCCCAAACCCCTGCCCCCCGCCCCGCCCCAACACCCTGCCCCCCGCCCCGCCCCAACCCCCTGCCACCCGCCCCGCCCCAACCCCCTACCCCCGCCCCCAACCCCCTGCCACCCGCCCCAACACTCTGCCCCCCGCCCCCAACCCCCTGCCACCCACCGCGCCCCAACCCCCTGCCACCCGCCCAGACCCGCCCAACGCCCCGCCCCAACCCCCTGCCCCCCGCCCCCAACCCCCTGCCACCCACCCCCAACCCCCTGCCCCCCGCCCCCAAACCCCTGCCCCCCGCCCCGCCCCAACCCCTGCCACCCGCCCAGACCCGCCCAATGCCCCGCCCCAACCCCCTGCCCCCCGCCCAGCCCTCCGCCCAGCCCCTTGCCCCAACATCCTGCCCCCCGCCCAGCCCCCCGCCCAGCCACTTGCCCCAACACCCTGCCCCCGCCCAACAACCTGCCCCCGCCCAACCCCCTGCCCCCGCCCAGCCCCGCCGAGCACCCCGCCCCAACCCCCTGCCCCACGCCCAGCCCACCGCCCAGCCCCTGCCCCAACCCCCTGCCCCCCGCCCAGACCCGACCCCCGCCCCAACCCCGACCCCCGCCCCAACCCACTGCCCCCCGCCCAGCCCCCGCCCAGCCCCTTGCCCAACACCCTGCCCCCGCCCAGCCCCCGCCCAGCCCCTTGCCCAACCCCCTGCCCCCCGCCCAGCCCAGCCCGCCGAGCACCCCGCCCCAACCCCCTGCCCCACGCCCAGCCCACCGCCCAGCCCTGACCAAATCAACCCCCAGACCAGCCCAACCCCCAGCCCTGCCCAGCCCCCAGCCCTGCCCAACCCCTAGCCCAACCCCCTGCCCAGCACAACCCCAGTCCTGCCAACCCCCAGCCCAGCCCAATACCCAGCCCAAACCCTTGCCCTGCCCAGCCCAGCCCCCTGCCCTGCCCAGCTCAACTTAATGCCCTGCCCATCCCAACCCTGACAAAACCAAGCCCCAGCCCTGCCAAATCAACCCGCAGCCCAACCCCCTGCCCAGCCCAAATCCTGCCCAGCCCAACCCCCAGCCCTGCCCAACCGCCAGCCCTGACCAAACCAAACCCCAGCCCTGCCCAACCCCCAGCTCTGTCCAGCCCAACCCCCAGCCCTGACCAAATCAACCCCCAGACCAGCCCAAACCCCAGCCCTGCCCAGCCCAACCCCCAGCCCTGCCCAGCCCAACCCCCAGCCCAGCACCCAGCCCTTCCCAGCCTCAGAGCAACACCAAGCCCTAACCAGCCCCAGCCCACCCTAACTCCCAGCCCTGCCCAGCCTCAGCCCACCCTAACCCCCTGCCCAGCCAAACACCAAGCCCAACACCAAGCCCTGCCCAGCCTCCAGCCCAGCCCAACACCCAGCCCTGCCCAACCCCCAGCCCTGTCCAGCTCAACCCCCAGCCCTAACTACTAGCCCAGCCCAACCACCAAGCCCGCCCAGCACCCAGCCCAATGCCCAGCCCAATGCTCAGCATAGCCCACTTAGCGCCCAGCCCAACCCCATCCCAGGGCCCAGCCCAATATGCAGTTCCCAACCCAGTCCGCAGCCCAACCTCCAGCAGCGCCCAGCCCACCCCCCAGCCAAGCCGAACGACCAAGCCAGCCCACAAGCCAGCCTAGCACCCAGCCCAACCCTCAGCTAACTGCTCAGCACCCAGCCCAACCCCCAGCCAAGTCCAACTCAACCCACAGTCCAGTGCTCAGCCCAACCCCCAGCCAAGCCCAGTGGACAACCCAGCCCCCAGCCCAACACCCAGCCCAGCGCCACCCAACCTCCAGCACAGCGCAGCCCCAGCCCAACCCAACCCCTAGCCCAGCCCAAACCCCAGCCAGCCCAGCACCCAGCCCAACCCCCAGCTCCAACCACCAGTCTAGCCCAATATCCAGTTCTGCCCAGCGCTTCTTCCAGCCCAGCCTGATGCCAAGCAGAGCCCATTGACCAGCCCAATGCCCAGCCCCCCAGCGCAGTCTTGCCTAGCCCATTCCCCAGCTCAGCCCAACCCCCAGCCCAGCCTCAACCTCCAGCCCCCAGCCCAGTACCCAGCCCAACCCGCAGCCAATCCTCAGCCAACCCTCAGCCCAACGCCCAACCCAGCCCGTCCACCAGCCTAGCCCAGCACAGCCCAGCCCAATCTCACACCAGCCCACAGCCCAAACCCCAGCCCAGCCTAGCCCAGCACAGCCCAACCCCCAGCCCAGCTCCAACCGCCAGCCCAGCCCAGTCCAGCCCAACATCCAGCCCAGTCCAGCCTAACACCCAGCCCTGCCCAATACCCAACCCAATGCCCAGCCTGCCCCCAGCCCCCAGCCAAACCCCCAGCTTTCCCAGCCCAGTGCCAAGCCCAGTGCCCAGCCCTGCACAACCCAGCCCCCAGCCCAGCACCAGCCCATCCTGCCCAGCCCAGAACTCAGAGCTGCCTAGCCCAAACCCCAGCCTAACCCCCAGCCCTATCCAGCCCAGCCCAATACCCAGTCCAGCCCAATACTCAGCCCAACCCCCAGCTTTCACAGCCCTGCATCTAGCCTAGTCCAATCTCCAGCCCAGGCCCCAGCCCAGCCCAACCCCCAGCTCAGCCCAACCTCCAGCCCAACCACCAGCCCCAGCCCAGTCCCCAGCCCTATGCCCAGCCCAGCCCAACCCAGCCCTGTTGTAGAGTGGATCAATTTCAAAATCCTCACTCTCACTTTCAAATCTCTCCACGCCCTGGCACCTCCCAACTCTCCAATCTGCTTACACCGCCTTTGCCCAGCTGGCTCAGGTCTCATGCATGCCCTTTGTCCCCTCCGCTCCATAATTGGCAGCCGTGCTTTCAGTCACTCTGCCTCGCATCTCTGGAAGTGCTTGTCTCAATTCCTCAGTCTTACCTCTTCTTTTCCCATCTTCAAATCAGACCTCTTCAACCGTGCCATCGGTCTTCTCCCGTCCCTTTCTGATTTGATGTCAAGCTATGCTGTTGTTAAATGCTTCAAGATTATCCTTATTTGAAGGGCGCTGTATAAATGCAATTTGTTGTTATTGTTGAGGCTGAGACCATAATACTTAAAAGGCAATTGTTTAACATTTGAAGAAGAATTTAAATGAGTTTTAGCTCCAGTGGATTACCTAGCAGTTGCTTAGAAACAATGAATCCTTCTACACACTGTAATTTACATTAAAAAAAACTGCATGGTGTCCGAATATATAGAATTATGCAGAATTGGATAGATAATACAGCCTGAAAAGTGGTCATTCACCCTAACTGGTCTGTACTGCTGTTTGTGGGAACTCTCTTCAGTGTGGCGGGCTTAATACTAGAGGTGCATGCTGGTCAATTTTTTGCTGTGTGCTGGTTTGGTAGAGATCATTTCATTTTCCCCTATAAAACACATGATCATTACACTTTACAGTATCCTCTGACATGTTTTGAGATGTTCTGATGTGAAAGGCGCTGTGTCCAGTGTGAGGATTATTATATTTTAAAGATTGTTTTCAGTTTAAAAATAAAATCACAGTTGGGTGACTCCACTGAGCAAAATTGAGCCACCAAGGTTGTTTTATATTTAAAACAAAAATAATAATAATAATTTGGTAACTCAATCCATGACTGTTTGTGGGACACTGCTGTGCACAATTGCCTGCCATGTTTTGCCCACAAAATATACAGTCACTTCACTTGATAGTATATTCTGTGAAGTGCTTTGAGGTGTCTCAAAGATATGATAAGGTGCTATATCAAATGCAAGGATTATTATTGTTATTATCCTCTACATGAGCTTCCAGCTCTCCCTTACCTTTTTATTCCATTCTCCCTCATGTTTCTTCCTAAATACATAGATGCTTTCTGCTTCCAGCAGTGAGTTCCAGATTCTCACCATCCTCTGTGTAAAGAAGTTCCTCTTAAACTCTTTCTTACATCTAGTTATTAGCCGTCTTATATCTATGCTCCTAGGTTCTGAGGTTAGCATAGAAATTGTGATTTAAAATGTGAGAACTTGGGGGATGTCAGGGTGGGAGGAATGAAGAAAGGCCATTTGATCCATCAAACCAGATTATATAGAATTTGCCTTATCAGGGATGCACCTATTGTATTTAAGCTTCTGAGGAAGATAAATAATAATACATCTCTCAATAAAATAAAGTTATTTTCACTCTAATCTAGCAAAGATTAGAATAACAATCTAGCATTAGGATAATAACCTGCAATATTCAATCTGACCAGTTGTACACGTTGTCATGGTTAAGTCATTAACAACAAGGGCAAACATTTTCTGACTTGTTTATGAGTATATGGCTTCCAAGCAGTAAGGAGCCATCTGGTAATCTGTAGAGATATTTTTTCTGAGGTCATTCTCTGCTATCCATATCCTAGCCATTAGCTGCAGGTTTATATGCAGTGGAGGTTGTAAGAAGGTTAAGGGATCAATTGAATCGTTTTAATTGTATAGAAACATGGCTTTGGTGCATTTTTGTTATGTTGTCCTAGCTGTGAAAAAGTGCTTATTGTGGTCCATCTTCTTCCTGTCATTGGTGGCTGTTTCTTGAAACACAGATCCAGTTAGCATGTTGCATTCTAAGGCATCCTCTATGAATTTATATTTTTCATTGCTACTTTTTTTCCTGTGTATCTGCACTGTACAGTTTTATTCGTGGAATTCTCTGATGGAAAGTATCTGGTTAGCTGCTTGCAGAGTGAGAAATTGTCATTATTGACAAGCATTGTACATCACTATTGGCTGCTAATGCAATCAAGTTTGTCACTATTACCATTCAGAATATGATTAGATAGAATTTTAATAATTTTCAACAACATCCTTTGTTGTATGAAAAGAAAAATGTTGAGCTCTGTGCTCAGTTGAGATGCAGGTTAAAGCTGAATCATTCGTATTGCTTTGGTTGAAATATTGGCTCATAAGTTAAAGCCACCCTGCATTGAAGTCTGCAAACTGTCGGGAACATGGTACCTAAAATTCTCACCTTTTTAGGAACAATAAACTTTTAAGAAAGGGATCTGTGTTAATATGAATCCAAATCAGCGTAACTGCTTACCTTTTGGTCTTGCTGAGATTATGAGGAGTAGCGGAAAAGTCAGTTATAAGACACTGCATAAACACCCTCACAAATTGACAGAAGTAAAGATCATATCAGCAATTAAGTACACACTTATCAATAGGTTGAGAATTCGTGAAGGCACATTCGTTTGAGAACACCAATAAGGTGCAAGAGGAGATGTAAACATTAAATCCTGAGGTCTGAATACAATATGTAAATTCAAGTTCCTGCATGTTTCAGATTATGGTCCCCATAATGAAAAAAACAACAAATATGTGGTGCATCACAGCTTACCAAAATGCACTACACATACTATACAAAATAGATTGCAGCAGACCTTCCAATAAAAGGGATTTCACAAAACTTAGGAACATAGGACCAGGAGGAGGCCAGTCAGCCCTTCAAGCCTGTTCCTCCATTCAATTAGATCATGGCTGAACTGTACCTCTTTCAATTCCAATTTCCCCCATATCCCTTGATACCCTGACCTACCAAAATTCTATCAAGCTCACGCTTGATACATCCTCAACCTTTTGGGAGAGAGAGTTCCAGATTTCTACCACCCTTTGAGTAAAAAAATGCTTCCTGATTTCACTCTTAAATGGCCTGGTTCTAATTTTAAGAATATGCTCCCTTGTTTTAGATTCCCCCATCAGAGGAAATAGCTTCTCTGTATCTACCCTATCAAATCCCTTTATTATCTTAAATACCTCAACCAAATCACGCCTCAACCTTCTAATCTCAAGGGATTACAATCCAAGTTAATGCAACCTTTCCTCGTAACTTAACCCTTTTAGGCCTGGTAATATTCTGGTGAATTTGCGCTGCACCCCCTCCAGGACCAATATTTCTTTCCTGAGGTGCCCAAACCTGAACAGTCCTCCAGAAGTTGTCTGACTAACGCTGGATACAGCTGAAGCATCATTTCTTCCCCTTTGTATTCCAGATAAAGGCCAACATTCCATTCACCTTTTTGATTACTTTTTGCACCTGGGAACTAGGTTTTAGTGATTTATGGTTATGGACACCCAAATCTCTTTGCTCCTCCACAGTTCTTAATTTCTCCCCATTAAGAAAATATTCTGCTTTATCTGTTTTCAATCCATAGTGCATGACCTCGCCCTTCCCTACATTGAACTCCATGTGCCACAGCTTTGCCCACTCACTTAATCTGTCTAAGTCCCTTTGCAACTTCCTACTCCTATCTACACAATTTACTGAGCCTCCTAGCTTAGTGTTGTGGGGTCATGATGTAAATCATGTCATGAGATATATTTACATATTGCATCTGGAATGTTTTGTGTAAAATAAAACAAATTATTTAAATCAGAATTCCAGATAACTCAGCTTTGTGCATTCTCCGTTTCCCTTGTAAGGATTTACAGAATGTTGATCCCTAGCCAAATCATATCTGTACACTAGTTACAGGAAGAACCATTGTCAGTCTCTATCTAGCTTGCCTGGGGAAGGCTATGGTGAAATCAGTTAAGCACTCCAGCTGCATATTGATTGCCTTAAAAGAATCTTGGACCTTCTAATAGCATTTTTGGAAAGCCATCCAAGCTGATTCTCCTAAAGAGCATTTCAGCTGTCGCCCATTGGTTGTGTTGTATTAAATGTAAACTAAGTCAGGTGGTGCTCAATTGAACGGTTGTGCCTCTGAGTTGGTCACTTCAGATGTAACACTCGTCTTCATTGATTAAGGCTGCCTATGGACATGATTACACATCATCAAGGAATTGAGTATAAATACTTCAGTACACTAACCAACCACCAATGTTACTTATCAATTCAGCACACAGATTAGGCTTGCATGACATAGCAAAAGTGATAAACGGTGAGGAGGATAGTAGCAGATTGCAAGAGGACATAGACAGACTGGTGAAATGGGCAGACACGTGGCAGCCTTTCCTCATAGCTGAAGTCCCTCATTCCTGGTAATTTAATGTGCAATTTATGTGGATGAATGCGAATTGATGCATTTTGGGAGGAAGAATGAGGAGAGGCAATACAAGCTTAAAGAGGGTGAAGGAACAGAGAGACCTGGGATTCATATAAGTAAATCTTTGAAGGTGGAAAGAAAGGTAGATAAAGCTGTTAAAAAAAAACATACAGAATACTCAGCTTTATAATTAGGGACATAGAATCCAAAAGTAAGGAATTATGATGAACCTTTATAAAACATTGCTCAGCTGGAGACTGTGTTCAGTTCTGGGAATCACACTTTAGGAAGAATGTCAAGGCCTTGAAGATGGTGCAAAGGAGATATACCAGGATGGTACCAGGAATGAGGGACTTCAGCTGTGAGGAAAGGCTGGAAGAGCTAGGATTATTCTCCTTAGAGCAGAGAAGGTTAAAAGAGATTTAATGGAGGTGTTTAATATTACGAGGGGATTTGTTACAGGGAGAAACTAGTGGGTAATCAGAGGATACAGATCTAAAATAGATGCCAAAGAACCAGAGGGGAGGTGAGGAGAAAGTTTTTCACACAGCGAGTTGTTCGGATCTGGAATGCATTGCCTGAAAGGGTGGCGGAAGCCGAATCAATAACAACTTTCAAGAGAGATGTAGATAGATGTTTGGGTGGACAAATTTGCAGGGCTATGGGGAGAGAGCAGTGGAGTGGGATTGATTTTGATAGCTCTTTTGAAAGAACCGGCCCAAACTTGATGGGCTGAATGGCCTCCTTCTGTGCTGTATAATTCTAATGTATGGTTAAACTGCTATAGAATCATAGAATCATACAGCACAAAAAGCGGCCATTCGGCCCATTGAGTTTGTGCCGGCTCTTTGAATAGAGCAATTAATGTCAGTCCCACTCCCCAGTCCTTTCCCCATAACCCTGCAAACCTGTCCTCCTCAAATATCCGTCCACCGCGTTTTTAAAAGTAGTTATCGAATCGGCCTCCATCACCCTTTCAGGCAATGCGTTCCAGATTCGAATAACTCGCTGTGTGAAAAAATTTCTTCTCACATCCCCTCTGCTTCTTTCAGAGACTATTTTGAATCTGTGACCTCGAGTCACTGACACACCCACAAGTGGAAACAGCTTTTCCCTTTCTAACCTATCAAATCGCCTCACGATGTTGAAGACCTCTATTAGGTCTCCTCGTAACCTTCTCTGCTCCAATGAGAATAATGCTAACCTCACTAGCCTTTCCTCATAATCAAGGTCCCTCATTCCTGGTACCATCCTCGTAAATCTCCTCTGCACCCTTTCCAATGCCTTAACATCCTTCCTATAGTGTGGTGCCCAGAACTGGACGCAGTATTCTAACTGAGGCCTAACCAGTGTTTTATATGTGTTAATCATAACCTCCTGACTCTTGTACTCTAAGCCCCTATTTATAAAGCCTAGTATCCCATATGCCCTTTTGACAGCTTTATCTACCTGTCCTGCCAGCTTCAAGGATTCATTTACCTGCACCCCCAGGTCTCTCTGTTCGTTTACCCCCCTTAAGAGTGTATTACCTAGTGTTGTATTATATTGCCTCCCCTTATTCTTTCTACCAAAATGCATTACTTCGCATTTCTCCACATTGAAATTCATCTGCCATGTGTCTGCCCATTTTACCATTCTGTCTATGTCTTCCTGCAGTTGGCTGCTATCCTTCTCACTGTTTACTACCCTACCTAACTTTGTGTCGTCCACAAACTTGGAAATGGTACTTGCTATACCCAAGTCCAGATCATTTATATATATTAAGAAGAGCAGTGGTCCTAATACCGATCCCTGGGGGACGCCACTGTACACTTCCCTCCAGTCAGAAAAGCAGCCGTTCACCACAACTCTCTGCTTTCTGTCTCCCAACCAGTTCTGGATCCATACTGCCACTGTCCCGTTTATACCATGGGCTTCTATCTTTCTTACAAGTCTTTCATGTGGCACTTTGTCAAATGCCTTTTGAAAGTCCATATAAACTACATCAACTGCACTACCTTTATCCACCCTCTCCGTTACCTCATCGAAAAATTCTATTAGATTTGTTAGACAAGATTTGCCTTTAACAAATCCATGTTGGCTGTCCCTAATTAACCCATATTCTTCTAAGTGAAGATTTATTCTGTCCCGGATTATAGTCTCCGGAAGTTTCCCCACTACTGATGTTAGGCTGACTGGCCTGTAGTTCCCAGGTTTGTCCTTCTGTCCCTTTTTGTACAGGGGAGTCACATTGGCCATTCTCCAGTCCTCTGGCACCATCCCTGTGTTCAACGAAGATTGAAAAATTGTAGCCAAAGCCTCCACTATTTGTACCGGTGCCTCCCATAGTAATCTTGGCTGCATCCCGTCCTGACCGGGCGACTTATCTACCTTCAGCGCAGTCAACCTTTTCAGTACTTCCTCTCTGTTTATACTTATCCAATCCATTTCCTCTACCCTCTCCTCCGATACTGCGGTATTTGGTGCATCCACGTCTTTTGTGAAGACAGACTCAAAGTACTCATTCAGCACATCAGCCATACCCTCTGCCTCCACAATAAGATTTGCCCCTTGGTCCTTAATTGGCCCCACCCTACCTTTAACTAGCCTTTTTTTCTTGATATGTTTGTAAAATATTTTAGAATTCCCTTTAATGTTACCCGCTAACCTTTCTTTGTATATACTGTATCTTGGCTAAACATAAGCTCATCCAGGGCCAGTTTCACAGGATAACATAAGGAGTGAAAGGGCCATGTTTATGTAAGATTGTGGAGTCCTGTAGCTTAGTGATTAGCTCGCTTCATAAGCGAGAGGACCTGGGTTTGATTCTCGGGCAGGGTGAAACCTTAGACAAGTTTCCGTACTCCACACACACGCCTGTTTACCTAGCAGTAAGTAGGAACCCACTTGTTAGTCGATTGGTGGATCGTATCCGGAGGTAATAAACCCTTCAAAACAAATTTTAAAAATAATATAATAATAATAATTTGGTTACTCAACCCATACAGTGTGGGGCACTGCTGTATGCTATTGGATGCCACGTTTCACCCAAAAATATACAATCAATTCACTTTACAGTATATTCCGTGAAGCCCTTTGAGACGTCTTGAAGACGTGATTAGGCGCTGTAACTAATGCAAATGCATGGATTATTATTATATTAAGTAAGGATGGAACAAGAGAAGCCCATCAAACCTGTTCTTTCTCTAGACCACACAAAGCCAACCCTGTAATTCCTTCACTTTTCTAGCACTATATCCGGTGGAAACATATTATAATAATAATATTGTGTAGATACTTGCTGAACATCAAAGAGTAATCATTCAAACTTTTCAGAATATTTATGAATCTCCAGCCTGGCCTCCTTCCTTCCATAGATACATACTGTTTCCTACAATGCCCCACTGCACCTGCCCCCCCCCCCCCCCCCCCCCCCCTCTGCGTTCCCTGTTAAATATTTCACAAGATCACAAGATTAATTTGGGTGAAAAAAAGGCCCTTTGGCCCATTAAATCGCATCCTTCTAGAAAACCTATCCGGCTGTCCTCTCATCACAGCATCGAGTGTCTTTTTACTTGGATCCAGTATCCTAGCCACAGCCACATTTCCTGCTGCATTCATTTACACTCTCTGTAAATAAAAATGTCCTGGTATCTGTCCTCAAATTGAACATCTTCATTTCAGTCTTTGCCCTATCCCTGTATAAATCATATGGAAAAACCTGCATGACTATGGTATTCCTTTGCAGTCCATGCTTAAGTATATGATAGATCTTTAATTTAAAAATATTTTTTTTTTCTACACTAACCTTTTTGAAATGTTTTTAATCGACAGAATATCAAATGGTGGCAGCAGCCAGTATTATCTTTTAGCAACTCGTAGACTGAACAGACTTGGATCCACTTATAATGTTGTATCACTGGTCTCCACATTATACATATTTAGTATTAAATGCTTATTCTAACCTTTGTATTTTTCTTTTTTAAGAGTAACAGAAGAGGCAACTGAAGATTAAAGTTTTATTTTTGCAAACTAACAGGCATCTTTTACTGTGTTGACCACATGTTGGATGCCAGTTGGAGATTTTTAAAGATTTAGTTTTAGCTTTGAGTGTATAGAGCTAAGATTTAGTTCAGATCTCACAAAAGTCCTTGAGCTTAACTTTATTTGCCTTGTATCCCTCGAGCTATGTGCAAGTAAAATTAAATCATAAATTTAGTTCAAACATGTCTTTTCTTTTAACAAGTTAAATGTACACCATCTCATCTGTGGATCCAGTCCTGACTCAAGTGACCTCTCTGAAGATTGTTTTTTGATTAAATGTTGCTGTCTTGGACAAAAGGAAATGTTTGTTAGAGTTTCCTGCTATGTAGTTCACCATGGGTCACAGTGTCTGAGAAGTCTGCATCTATTCTGCTACTTTCTTTGTACTTCAATAGTTCATTCAAAATTATAATTATTTCACCATGCATGTTCAACCTTTTACATTCTGGAATTTTAAGTGTTCTGTTGAAAATAATAAGGATTATTGTACAGTTGTATTTGCTTCAAAAACTGTACAAGACTCATTTTGTAACTCTACATCTTGCAATCTAGATGTTCCAAATGAACAAAGGCAGAAGGAAAGAGAAAAATCATCATACAAAAATGGTGCAGGCACTGGGAGACTCGAGAATGGGAAAATTGGACTATAAAAAGAAATCAATACAACACATACACATTTATATAAGGCCTTTCACATCAGGAGGATGTCCCAAAAATGCTTGACGTAGCTGGCTGGCACCAGAGTTGGGAGTGGTGCGGGGTGGGGGTGGAGTTGAAAGGGTCGGGCGAGGAAAGTTGACTGAAGACATGATCAAAGAGGACTAAATACTTTCTTTTATCCAAACCAATCTTATGATTTATTCTGAAAACAGTAATAATTTATTTTACTCATTTTTCTTCCGACCAGACAAATTATTTTTGATATGGTATCTTTGACCCCTGTATTGCTTCATCAAAGTAACCATTTTTCACATATGTACTCAAACTGTGAGTCTGAGTCATATGCGTCGTACTTCTATCCTCGGCCCTCTCCTATTCAGCAACAAAGTACTCCCCCTTGGTGGCTTCATCCATAGGCTATCATTTGTACGTGGATATAATACAATTTACAACACAGTATAACTTACAATATATTGTACAATATATACAAATAATATTGCTGTGGACTATACAGAAGTCTGCAGCCTGTATCTTTTCCCACACCAGTTTCCCTTACCTACCCCCAGTTGGGCTCCGAATCAGCTATATTTGAGAATTTTGTGTAGCAAAGAAGGAAAAGCTGAAGAGTTAATGATGGCCAATAAGGACTGAAGGTTCCAGAACCCCAAACTAATGTTAATGCTGCTAACATGAGAGGCTTGTGTTATACTCAAAATATCCCTGGATATCAGCCCTCCATTTATATGTATGAAATGCACTATATAAATGTGAGTTGTAAATTGTTGCTGTTGTCTTGGAATGCTATTTGACTGAAAAGTGTCACGGCCAAGTCTGATTGACTTTCCTAGCTCCACAAATGAGCAGCTTACAGTAGGGGTGGGGTGTCACTGGTTAGTAACTAGAAACTGGAACATGGCCTGATTTTCTTCTCTGCACCTCAGGGGCCTGAGGCAGACTGAAAGTTTGGCTGAGATCAACTAACTCAGCAGATACTAGATATCTGGCCTGCACAGTTTAGTGATACAATGGACACTAAAGCCATTAGACAAGCTAACTTTTGAAAACTATTCATTAAGGAAGTATGTTATGAATATATTGGGGTGTTATTATTTTCTATTGATTTGGAGTGGAGAGAAAGGCCCTCTTGATTTCCTTCAACTTCTGTGTGGCAGACCAACAAACAAGATACTGTGTCGGAATCTTTCTATGAGCACTTCAATTGTGTTCAGCATTTCAGGGTTTTATCTTTGAAAGGATATTAATATACTCTGTGATAAATATATTATCTATAATACAATTAGTTTTTTGTATGGTGTTGTTTTATCTGGAGTCTACAATGCCAACCAATTAAATGATGTTGAACAGGCATATTTGGAATGTAGCTAATGAGGACAGTACACATATTGCTTTGCCTTTTTCAAGTGTTAGTTGTATAACTAGCCTTTTTTTGTAAGTAGATCTTTTCAGGTATGTTGGATTATTTAAACTAGTTTCACATTCCCCTGAACAATGCCCAGTATGATAATGATAGAGTTAGGAATATAAACAGAATAGAATTTCTTAAACTTAAATTTAAACATTTCTTCAGTATTTTCCAGATTACCCTCAATTCCAATTATAAACAGAGGACTTTAGGAACTTTTGGAGGGCTGGACGAATACAACTGTTGAACTATATGTGCTGAGAAACTGAAACCATGGGTAAAACTAAGGGAGGGAAAAAAGGATCATAACAGAATTTTGTGTAGGAGAAAACGAAAAGCTGAAGAATTACTATTAGGGTAAGTAAAAGAAAGGAATGAATTACAGAAAGTAGAAATGCGATTGATGGCCAATAAGGACTGAATGATCCAGAATCACAAGCTAATGTTAATGTTGATAACCTGAGAGGACTGTGTCATACTCAAAATACCTCTGTCTATCAGCCCTCCCTCATTTATGTTGCAAAGTGCAGAGGGAAGTTGTGGCCACACTCAGCATGAATGGATTTAAAGTTATGCATAAGAAAGGTATCACCAGGAGAGGCCACTGCAGGAGTCTACTCATTACCTTTCAGCAAGCAGACAGTTAGCTGACAAATCCCACACTACACCTTGTGCCCCATACTGCTATTTCTAAAATTGAACCCTCTTCCAAAGCTATGCTGACACTGCTTCAAATTAACCTTCACATGCATTTTGCCTTCTATGTCAACAGAAGATGGGGTATGAGCTTGAGGGAAGCACTGTAAAGGGAGCATCACTATGGAAATCTACCCTCAAGCCTTCATGCAGAGAAATGGTGAGAAAACCAATTGAAACTCTTACACATATATACGACAAATCACATGAATTTCCCAAATTCTACGTCTCATTGTAAGTGAAAGCTTAGTGGAGATTTAGTAACAAGGGTATACTCCTAAACATACACAGTCATTTTTCATGTCCAACTGGTAATGGAATGCTTTTTTTTCTTTTGATTTTTCCTCTTTTCCATTCATTCCCCCTCACCGCAATGTTAACTTTACAGACTTTGCATGGCCGGAGATTGAGTTTCAGTAAACCTTTTTCTTTTTCCAGCTTCCCAGTTGAATGATTAAAATTGTTCACGATACTCAAGGGTTACAAATAAACTATAATGTTCATAATGTGCAAGTACTCATTGAATAATTATCCTTACATTTGATATAGCGCCTTATCAGGTCATTGAGACGTCTCGAAGTGCTTCAACAAGCAGACAGTTAGTAAAATGAATTGACTGTATATTTTGTGGGCAAAACCCAGGAGCCAATTGCGCACAGCAGTGTCCCACAAATAGTTATGGATTAAGTGACCAAATTATTTTTATAAAGTGATTATTACCTCTGGAAAGTGATCCGCCAAAGGTTTCGCCCTGCCTGGGAATCAAACTCAGATCCTCTCAATTGCGAGGCAAATGCTCTAACCAATTACACTACAGGACTCCACATTTATTAACTGAGGCATCTGTAGATCAGATGGCAGTAAGTAGATGACCTTTAGAGAGGGGCATTGCTAATCCTAAATAATAGTTACTTTTGATATAGCACCTTCACGTCATCGAAACATCTCAAAGTGTTTCACAGGATGTATTGTAAATCGCATGGATGTATATTTGTATGCTTTTGCTTGTGGTCACCTTTATTTCTTTCACTGTTGATTGATGACTGGTTTGAGGCTATCTTGAAATGGGCAGGGCCTATGTGTGACACCTGCAATCACATTACCACAAGAAATTCCCTAAACTGAAGATGTAAATGGAAGTTTTGTGACCCTCCCCTTCATCTATACTTGTTTATTTTCTACTTGTGCTGGCTGCTGTTGTCCTTCCACAACCACAGCCATATTATGGAGGAATTGTTCCTTGATGATGTATGCATCTTGGAGGGTCAACGTTATGCAGAATCAGCACATCACAACAACAACAAATTACATTTGTATAGTGCCTTTCATGCCAGGATGTCCCAAGGCGCTGAACAAATGTGCACATGGTGAATGGTATTCCATCTTATGATACCAGCATTGAAATCTACTTAAACTCCTCTTGCCCATTTCCTCTGACTTCACTGCCCTCCTCTCATCCTAAACCTCACCCTCCATATAAACTTGACAACCTACAACCGTGGCCACCCCCTTGACCTCATTATCACTCATGATCTTGATATCTCCAATCTGTCCATCACAGGCAAGGCCATCTCTGACCATTTCCTCACCTCTCTCTCTCTCGCACTCCCCTCCTCTCTTCCAAGTCTTCCACCATCTTTTTCCACCCTTCGAAAAAGCTTGCTCCCCGAGTCCATTATAAACGTTCTCTCTTCCTTGCATTATTATCTCTTCTCCCTCTGGCCTACCACCCTCAACCATCAAGCTGCTAAACAATCGCCTCTCTGCAACCTTCAACTTGTTTACTCCCACTGGAATCCAGGGCTATTTGAAAATCTACCTGCTCCCCATGGTATAGCAGTCACCTCTGCTCCCTCAAAACTCAAACCCGGGCGCTTGAGCGCAGATGGCACAAATGCGGCCAGCCGTGGCTCAAGCATCTGCCTCTCCCAGGCCAAAACTGCCTTTTACTCCAAAACCATTCTGGAGACCAAAAACAACCCAAAGGCACTGTTCTCCACCATCCATCACCTCCTCCATACACTGTCCCAAGCTGTCTCCATCCTTGCATCAAATGCAAAGTTCGAAGATGTCCTAGTCTTCTCCAAATCACAGATTCAAAACATCGCCTTAGCTGTATCCTCTTCCCCTAAATCCCCTTCTACACCTCACAGCCCATCTATACCTCCCACTCCTCCTGCCATGGACCTCCCACTCCCCCCTCTCAACTAGGGCACCTTTGCCCTGATTACTCCCGCCTCCCTCTCAACTACCATCTCCCAGATGAAGCCCATCAACTTCCACCCAGTTACTGGTCACTCAACTCTCCCTTCTCCCCCTGCTGCTGGCCGACATATTCAGTTAGTTGCTCTCCTCAGGCTCTGTTCCTCTTCCTCTTAAAACTGCTGTCCCTCCAGTCTGGCTTCCGCTCTGCCCACAGCATAGAGACAATGCTTGTCAAGGTCACAAACAACGTCCTCGCTCTCTGTGACCAGGGATCCCTCTGCTTCCTTGACTTCCTGGACCTCTCTGCCAAATTGGACACAGTTGATCAAGCCATCCTCATCCACCGCCTCTCCTCCCTCATCCACCTTAGTGGAACTGCACTGGCCTGGTTTGTATCTTACCTAACAAACCGCCTTCACTTTGTCTCTTGAAAAGGTTTCTCCTCCCATCCCTGCCCGGTCACCTGTGGTGTATCCCAGGGCTCCATCTTTGGTCACCTGCTCTCCCTCATCTACATGCACGATGTCATCCGCAGACAAGGGATAAACTTCCACATGTATGTGGATGACACACAAATCTACTTCTCCTCCTCCATCTGTGACTCCACGTCTGCCAATGTTCTGTTGGCTTGTCTGGCAAACATCAAGACCTGGATAAGCGCAAATGTTTTGCAACTAAATGTTAACAAGACGGAAGCCATACTCCTTGACTCCGTCACATCTTCTATCCTGTGGCTCTGACCTCTACCTCCCTGGCCTATCCCTCAGATTTACTAAACTGGGGCGTAACCTAGGCTTCAGGTTTGATCCACAGCTGTCCTTCCTTCCCCACATCCGGTCCCTTCCTCCACCTCATTGCCTGGCTCCAACTATACCTTACCCAAGACACAGCCGAAACACCCGTCCATGTGTTCGTCACCTTCCGCATTGACTGCTCAAATGCCCTCAACAATCTCCCCAGCTCCAGCATCCACAAGATGCAGCTGATCCATAACTCTGCTGCTCACATACTTCCTGTACTGAACACTGTACCCCCATCACACCAGTTCTAGCCAGTCTCCACTGGCTCTCTATCGTCGAACAGATCAATTTCAAGATACTCACACTCGTCTTGAAATCCCTTCATGCCCTGGCATCTCCCTACCGGTCCAACCTACTTACTTCCCAACCCACAACCGCTCGACTGGCTCCAGCCTCCAGCATGTCCCACCCTCGGTGGCCATTCGTTCCACCATTGGTGGCCACGCTTTTAGGCACTACGCCCTGAATCTCTATCTATCCCTCTAAATTACCGCTTCCTTCCCCATCTTTGAGTCGCGCCTGAAGAGTTTTCTCTTAAACCATGCCACTGTTAACTGCTCTGGAATGCTACCCTATATGAGGAGCGCTTGCAAGTTGTTCTTGTTAAAGTTTCTGTGCATCATTTAACTTTCCAAGGTTGAAAGAACGAGTACCATACAATTATCCTCTGGAGGGACGGAGGGAAGTGGGTTTCCCTGGGGCTGAACTGGCTCTGAGTTGACTCTGAATTAAGCCAAAGACTTAATGGGTGAGGCAGTCCGAGCCAGACAAGTACTGTGTTGTGCAGTTACTACATTATTAATGTGGCTGAAGGACTCAGAGTTTAGATGTTCATAATTTGAGTGTAATTGGCCACCATGATATTCAGAGAAAATAACTCTTATAGTTGATATATGCCTATGGATTTATTGCCACCACCAGCGAATGAGTCTCACTGAGCAGGTACTGCATGGGTCCAAGTCGCACTGCAACTTCTGCAGCTGATGTTGGGAGAAGAATTCAACTTCTGCAGCTGATGTTGGGAGAAGGATTCAACTTCTGCAGGTGATGTTGGGAGAAGGATTCAAGTACGATTTATGTTGTCTCAGGTTCCATTTATACTTGACATTTGGAAGTAAACCACAGCAATTTGTTGCCAAACTTTGAATGTAATCAAAGCATAACTAACTTGAGAAGTGTCCATGACAGAACAAATGAACATGGTTTTGATATGCTAAATTGTATTTTCTTACTATACACTTCTCATTGTACCAGTTTAAATTATTTACAAAATTACATAACAGAACATTCACATTTTTTTCTCATAATCCTTGCTTGTATGTAAATTCTGTAAATTTGAAATGATATATAATAATAATTATGCATTATAGTAAATCCTGTGAAACACATCCTTGACATGAAAGGTGTTATACCAATTGCAAGAATATTTATTATTATTATTCCCAGTTCATAATGTTCCTGGGCTTTGATTGTAGATGCTGCAGCAAGACATAAAATTATTTCAAAGAAATTGAGAGTTCTATACATTTCATATCTATTTGTGTAAAATGTAGGTTGAAAAGATTGAACAATGTTAATAACAGTTACATTTTTGTTGTATCTAACAAGTCTTTGAGAAGTTGTCAATGAACATTTTGATTTCTATCACCATTTTTTCAAGTTCACCCAATCGTTTTGACTTCTCTTCTATTTCCTTATTTCCATCTTGTAAACTCTTCTCCAGTCCTGTAATTATTAGAGAAGCCTCAATGTTAATATTAGGTAATTAATAATATTTCCCAAAATGAATTGTCCTCACCTTCAGATTACAGCATTATTCAATTATGTCCTTTCTTCTCTTGCTGTTTGCTGTTTAATTTTTTAAAAATTATTGTGTTGAAGTATTTTAATTAAAGTTAAACAAATAGCACTTGATTTATCTTAGCTAATAAACTGAAGGAGTTTTAACCTTTTAACAAAATCTGCTGAGTATTGCATTTTCAAATCAGTTTTATATTATTTTTAATTCAATTATGAAGTCACCAAACACGTATTTGCAATTTGTTTTCAAGCCCCAGTTCATTGGTATGCTAATCTTTGACAGTTTTAAGCAAATTGTCCTAAATTCTAAACAAAAAACAAAATACTACAGATGCTAGAAATCTGAAATAAAATCAGAAGTCTCTGGGAACACTCAGCAGGTCAGGCAGCATCTATGGAGCGAGGAAAGTGAGTTAATGTTTCAGGTCGATGACCTTTTGTCAGAACGGTCATCGACTTGAAACGTTGCCTCACTTTTCTCTCTCCATAGATGTTGCCTGACCTAATGAATATTTCCAGATACTTCTGTTTTTATGCCCTAAATTCTGCTTGTGTTCCTGAGTTTATCTGAATACTTTGAAACTGTTGTTAAGAAAGCTATGGTGGAAACAAATATTTTCATAGAGACTTACGAGTTATTCTCTTTAGTTTCTCTTCAAGATCTTTTGCCATATCAGAAGCCTCTTCCTGTAATTTCTGTGCTTTTTGTTTCGCATCAACTGGAACTTCCTGAAGTTTTAGTTTCTTTAAATTGTCATAAGCATCATTCAATTTTTCAAATTCCTATAACAGCAAATCATAACCTTGAATAAAGAAAAGTCCTTTTCACTTAAAGACAAACCTGTTTCAATCGAGAAAAAAAACAACATAGGACTGACTTTGTGCAGTAACGTTTATATCTTTTCATGAAGACTTTCAATCTGGATGAACTGACAATACATTTTGCAAAAGTTATTAAAGATTCAAAAGAAACATTTTAATTGAAATTGTTGCCCAAAGTCAGATAATCTCATTATGAGATCCATTTAGATTACTGCCCCTCCCAGCCTTCCAAAGAGTTGAGATTATTTGGGAGCATGTTTGTAGGAGCTGCTGCATTGTAAAAACTTATAGTGCAATTCATCCCCATTCTACAGTAATATCAATGGGGAGAATAACCCGCATGGTGTCCGTATTTTGCAACCAGAGAGGTGGTGAGAAGAAAATTACCAAAATATCACAACAATATACTTATTGCCACATACAATCCAAATAATTTTATGTCATGAAGCTTGAATAGAAGTTATAAGGGCTTTTGGAACAAAAATTGCTGTTGAGTCAAAATAGAAGCTTAGAATTTAGAGAGTAATATTTCATGTACTCAGCAGCAAATAAAATACCACTCAGAGGACACAGTATAATGTACCTTCCAATATGAAAGGTATAGCACCTTTCACATGGGAAAAACATACAAAACTTTGACAATTCTAGCTCGACACTGGATTTGAGGGTGGGAGCCAAAGGGGTTGAGAAAGGGAAAGATGCCTGAAAGCATGGTCAAATAGGTATGTTTTGAAAGGGGAGGGGGGAAAGAGAGCATGTTGCAGTGGCCTCGGAACGGAGTTCCAGAGACAACATGAGAATGCAAGATGGTGAGAACATGAGAGATGGTGCGAACGCGAGATGGTGCGAATGCAAGATGGTGCGAACGCGAGATGGTTAGATCATAGAACTCACTGGCTGAAGCTGTAGTTGAAGCAAAAAAACTGCAAAGTAAATAAGAGAAAACATGATGCATACATGAGAGAAAAGGGAATAGAGGGGTATGGGAGAGCGAATTAGGAGGGTTGAAGGCTCATATGGAGTATAAACACGGGCACAGGCTAGTTGGGCTAAATGACCTGTTTCTATGTTGTAACAATCCATGTGATCCTATGTAATTCAGCATCTGAAACCTTGACCTATCCTGAGAACTTTTGTGTTTGCATCATATTGCTTATTATTATGTACGTTTGAAAATATGAAAGGTGTTACTTTGTCAGCTTCCTCAGCGCTGCTTGTTGCTATATCAGCTACTTTTTTTGCATTTTCAGCAAGCACTCGATTCAGCTCAGTCTTATTTTTCAGTTCCATAGTCTTGTTATTTAACCAAGATAGGCTGTTCATCAAGGTCATGAAATTGTCTGCAAATGGCTTTGTTTTCTCATCAAGCTGTCAGGAAGAAGAAAAAAACAAACAAAATAAGAAGCTGAATATTTAAATATTTAAACTAAATGACAAAAAGAACATTTGCAAATCCGCAGCAGATCAATCTAAACACCGAGTTTTTGTAGGATCTCTAGCGATTTTTTTGGAAGGAAAAATGAAATCGTCACTTTTTTACTGATCAGGATGTAATTCCATATTTCAGAACACATTCTTATTTTTGGAACATAAAGCTAGCTCTTATGGTTAAAGAAGACCCTACACTTATTTAATGTAAGTTGTTAACTGACTGTAATTGATTTGTGCCTCAAGTATCTGTGAAAAGAATGTTTGCATTGGGTGTGAGGTTGCTGGAAGTTATGCTATTTCATTTTCTCTCCTACTGCAATCCTTATTTATTTTATAATAAATTGCTACCCTAGAGTTACCATGTTCATTTCAGAATTTTGATGATGATCAGCATTGATGACAGAAACCACTTTGGTTGCTGTCATCTCTGAGTTCATCTTAAGAACTGTCTCTGTGCTGTGGGCAGGGTGAAAACCAGCCTGCAATGGTTCGAGGAGGTAGTGGAGGGAGAGATGTGACTGAATTTGACCTGCAACAATGCATTCCAGAACTTTAGCGAGGAAGGGAAGGTTGGAGATGGGATGGTAGTGTGAGAGATTGGAGGGATCGAGGGTGGGTTCTTTGAGGAGGGACGTGATGACAGTAATTTTCAGGGGGAGTGGAACAGAGCCTGAGGAGAGAGCCTGGTTGACTGTGTCAGCCAGCAGTGGGGAGAGGAGGGGGAGTTGAGTGACTCGCAGCTGGGTGGAGGGGGGATCGAGGCAGCAGGTGGTGAACTTCATGCGGATGATTGTGGTTGGGAGGGAGGAGGGAGAAATGGGGGCAAAGGAGTGTAAGGAGGGGGAGTTGTAGGAGCCGTGGTGGAGGGAGAAGGCGATGTGGATGGTCTGGGTGGGGTGGAAGAGGACATGGAGTGGGGCGAGGATGATGCAGCCAAGTGGAAGTTTTCAATCTCTGAGGCAAAGAAGTCAGAGACCTCTTCGCACTTTAGTGTCTATCTGACGAGGTAGATGGGACGTTGGTTTAACATCGTTAAAAGTTGATCTGCTTTATTACCAACTATGGGTAGCATTGACTACATCTTCCATGACTCCCCAGCGTCCACTACAGTATTCATCTAATGTTATATTGTACATAAGGGTGATTCAACCATTTGGCTGCTGAGGGCAGGATATCCTATTTGAGAAATAGGGCAGCAAAAGCAATACTTTGTGTTTCCCTTTCAGAAATAAAGTATAAACCACCCAGAAAGCTATATATTGGACTCATTCAAGAAACACATAGTTCTTGTAATGGGAATGTCTGTAGGGTGTATACTCTGAAAGGACAAAATCAAATGGGCTAAAGGGCTTTCTGACTACTGTCTAAAGTATAATAAATAATACCCTAATATATAGGTAAAGAAAAGACAAATGTCCCCCTCACAGATTTTAATATCTCTTACCTTTGAGATCCTATCCTGGGCATTGTTCATATCAAGTTTGATCGTCTTTATTTTATCTTCAGTGGATCTTTGAACTTGCTTGATTTTGTTCAGATTATTCTCGATTTCAATTGTGTCTGGGATTTCTTTAGCTGCATTTCTAATAATTCACACATAAAAGATAGTATCAGACAGATTTAACAGACAGATCTCTTGTTAATACAACATAAAACTATTAATGTATTCAGTGTTTCATGTATGCTTGCTATTAATATAAAATCTTACACTCAGATAGAGGCAAGGCTAGAGAAGTAATATATCACCAGTTAACAATAGTGCTAATAAATCGTATCATTAAGCGACCCACGGTTTACAAGTTTGTGTATAGGAATTATTTCTGATATTCAAATACAATCTTATGCTGTATTTCTTATGTCTTACTCCATGTGGATGAAAAAATATTCTGCATGGAAACAGAACAGATATAAAGGGTAGATTTTGGTATTTTAATCTTGTAAACAAGCTATGAAGCATGATTAAAATGTTGTGATTATTTTATTTGAATATAGAATAGGTATAGTTTGTTTGGAAAGTAACAACAACAACTTGTGCTTATACAGCGCCCTCCACGCAGGATAGCGTCTCAGAGCACTTAAAGTAGATTTTATTGAGTCCTAAAATTTCTGGTACTGCAAATTTGAAATAAGGATATGGGTTGCTTTTAGTAAAGGAATGTTTTTAATTTATTAAAATCCAGTTCAATGATTTATAAAGTAGCTAATTGTATTGCAGCAATACAGTTAAAAAGATAATAAGGAGAAACCCAGAATATTGAAATATAAGACTATTAATATATCAAGCCACTTATGAATGAAATATAAAGCTCTACACACTCAGCTTTCTTTGCACTTTTCAGAAGATCCTTTGCTTCTCCGGAGCGTTGATTTAATTTTTCTATTTCTTTGTCGACATCTTGGATTTCTGAAAGAATTTTCTGGATCTCCTTCCCTTTGTTCTCCACTTCTTTAGCACTGATGGGCAACGAGAGAGAAAGAACATAGTTTGCAATCTTCTTAATGTCTTCAGGATGAACATTGTCAGCTTTAATTGAAGGAAATAGAAAAAAACACAAAGTGAGAAAAAAAGAATATCATAAACCAGGAATACATTGCCTTTTAAGGTCACTTTGTCTTAAAATTTAAAATTGTGCACAATTGTGGAAAATTCTTAAATTCAGTCTGTATTTGAAAACTGGTTTCTTTTTAAGAATTCTAGAAAATTGGTTTCCATAATTCATTTTAAATTTTAAGGCAAAATGTTTTACAGACTAAGATCAGGTGGAATTTTCGGTTTCACATCTAGACAGAGTTCAGAAGAGTCAAAGACATATTTCTCAGAACATCTGAGGAAAATTGTCCTTTTTGAAATAAAGTGTCCATCTGCTTGCTACTTATAGTCCCAAAAAGGATAATTTTGTTGGAAATCCTATTTTTGATATAATTAACTATTTCCACAATTAAGACCAACACATGCGGAGGTCCCAAAACCTGTTATGAAGCGAACAACCAATTTTATGTGGGATATTGTTGAAAAGGACACTGGGAGAAACTTGCTTATCTTTTTGAATAGGGTCATGGGATCTTTAGTGTATATCTGGCGAAGTAGACGGGACGCTGAATTAACATCCGTTACAAGTTGATCTGCTTTGCTGCAAATCCCAGTGTCCGCTACAGTACTCATTTAATGTTATATTCTACATCAGGATGATCATAGAATCGTACAATTATACAACACAGAAGGAGACCGTTCGGCCCATCGTGTCTGTGCCGGTTCTTTAAAAAGAGCTATCCAAATCAATCCCACTCCCCGTTCTCTCCCCATAGCTCTGCAAACTTGTTCTCCCCAAATAATCATCTACTTCTCTCTTAAAAGCTTTTATCGAATCGGCTTCCATCGCCCTTTCAAGCAATGCATTCCAGATCCGAACAACTCGCTGTTTTAAAAAACATTCTCTGCTCCATGGAGATTAATCCGAGCTTCTCTAGCCTCTCCTGATAACTGAAGTCCCTCATTCTTGGTACCATCCTGGTAAATCTCTTTTGCACACTCCCCAATGCCTTTATCAGGTTTGTTAGACGTGATTTGTCTTTATCAAATCCATGTTGACTGTCCTTTATTAACCCATATTTTTCTAAGTGAAAATTTATTTTGTCCCGAATTATAGTCTTTAGAAGTTTCCCCACTACTGATGTTAGGCTGACTGACCTGTAGTTCCCGGGTTTATCCTTCTGCCCCTTTTTGTACAGGGGAGTAACATTTGCAACCCTCCAGTCCTCTGGCACCGCCCCGGTGTCCAAGAAGGATTGAAAGATTGTGGCCAGAGCCTCCGTTATTTCCACCCTTACTTCCCTCAGTAACCTAGGATGCAGCCCGTCCTGACTGGGTGATTTATCTATCTTGAGCTCCGACAACCTTTTTAGTACCTCCTATCGGTTTATTCTCATCTTATCCAATTTCTCTACCCTCTCCTCCGATACTGTGACATTGGCTAAGTCTTCTTTTGTGAAAACAGATGCAAAGTACTCATTCAGTACGTCAGCCATGGCCTCTGCCACTACAGGAAGATTTCCTCTTTGGTCCCTAATTGGACCCACCTTACCTTTGACTAACCTTTTATTCTTTATGCGCTTATAAAATATCTTAGGGTTTCTATATTACCTGCTAATCCTTTTGCATATAATCTCTTTGCCCCTCTTATTTCCTTTTTCAGTTCTCCTCTGTACTTTCTATATTCTATTTGATTATCATCTGTATTTTGGACTTGACATTTATCATAACAACAGCAACAAAATTACATTTATAGCGCGCCTTTCACGTCGGGTGGACTTCCCAAAGCGCTAAACAGTCAGGTGTCGGGGCCCAAGCATGGGCCATCTTTTCTGTTTTATTTGAATCCCAATTTCCTTATTCATCCAGGGAGGTTTGGATGCCCTACCTTTCCCCTTTGTGGGAATGTATTAGTTCTGTCCCCAAACTATCTCCTCCTTGAAGGCTTCCCATTGCTCATTAGCTGTTTTACCTGCCAATCTTTCCAGTCCACCTTGGCTAGGTTGCTTTTACACTCACTGAAGTTAGCCCTCTTCCAGTTGAGTATCTTCACCTTTGATTGCTCCTTGTCCCTTTCCATAAGTACTCTAAACCTGATGATGTTGTGATCACCGTTGTACAAATGCTCTCCTACTGAAACCTGCTCCATTTGCCCCATTTCAATCCCCAGAACTAGATTCAGCACTGCTTCCTTCCGAGTTGGGCTGGAAACATACTGATACAGAAATTATCCTGCTCACATTTCAGGAATCCTTCCCCCTCCTTGCCTTTACACTGTTGTTTTACACTGTTGATTCAGCACTGCTTCCTTCCGATTGGGCTGGAAACATACTGATCCAGAAATTATCCTGCACACATTTCAGGAATCCTTCCCCCTCCTTGCCTTTACACTGTTATTTTGCTAGTCTGTGTTAGGATAATTGAAGTCCTCCATTATCACTACTCTTTCTGAAATCTGCTTGCTCGTCTATCTCCTTCCCACTATTTGTTGGTCTATAGTAGACACCTAACAAAGTAACAGCTCCTTTTCTGATCCTTAACGCTAACCAAATAGATTCTGTTTGTGGACCCTCTAACTGTCTAGCATATTGTCCCTTTCCAGTGCCGTCTTCTGGATGTTCCCCTTCCCCCTGTAGAATGTTTTGCACAAGATGTCTTCAACCCTGGCACCAGGGAGGCAACATACCATACCAGTCACGTCTTTGATTGCAGAAACGCCTGTCTATTCCTTTCACCATTGTGTCCGCAATGACAGTTGCATTGACACTCTTCCTGTGCATCCATTTGCTTTTGACTCCCCTCCCCAGAGGTGTCATCACCCTAACCAGTATTCAGTACAGAGAACCGGTTTGTGAGTGCCTAACTCTTAGGGGATTTCTGCACTGCCCGTCCCCTCTTCCTACCATGCCGGATGGTCACCCACTCACTCTCCTTCTGAACCCTCTGTAGCTGTGGGGTGACCACCTCCTGAAACATTCGATCCATGAACTCTACAGCCTCCCATATGCTATATAGTGACACCAGCCTCTCCTCGAGCTCACACAGAAACATACACGCAGATCTCGAGCTCAGAAACTCTGAGCTCAATTTCGAGCAGCCGGTGGCGCTTTTTATACATGTGTTTGTCCAGGGCACACAAAGCATCCTGGAGTTCCCACATGGCACACAATGTGCATGCAACTAGTGTGTGCCCTGCCATATTCCCAGACTTGTTTTATATTATTTTAATATAACTTACATATTTTATAATTCTGCACCTTTCCCCCTCTGCACTGAATTCCCACTCTCACCAAATTCTGACTTTGTTCACCTCACTCCGTTCCCTCCTCACGCTGCTGGGCTCTCTGTTCAAGTGAGGCTTTCATATGTCTTCTCCTTTATATAGGATCCAATCTGTTGGCTGCTGAGGGCTGGATTTGAGAAACCTCCGCGGATGCAAAAGCAATTTTGTGTTTCCCTTCCAGAAACATAACCTTTATGGGTCATGGAGGGAGTGGGTGAGCCAGATGAAATGGAGGGAGGCGTGACCACCCTGTTCTACATTATACTAAAATATACAAGTTGCCTTCCTGGATATGACATTGCTAAAGTATAGGAAAACTGATTAAATACCGGTGAGAAAATCTTTCACTTTTTGGATGACAGTTTTCATTTGTTCTTTGTCCTTTTTGAGTCGATTCTTCATCTCAGTTATTTTATCTGATAATCTGGTTGCCTTGTCCTTGCTTTCTTGTGTCACTTTCCTGACAGAATCAATCTGCGGAAATAAAAGAACAGAGGCATTTGGAGTAAGGAAACTTGCCCAATGTTTTGCTTTGCCCGGCGAAATGATGGGCAAGTTTCCTTACTCTACACACCTCTTTCACCTAGCAGCAATTAGGAACCTGTTTGTTAGTCAATTGGCGGATCAGTTTTTTGTGGATAATCCCTTCAAAAAATAAAATAATTTGGTCATTCAATCCACGACTGTTTGTGGGACTCTGCTGTGTGAAAATTGCTGCCGTGTTTTGTCCACAAAATATACAGTCAATTCACTTCACAGTATATTCTGTGAAGCGCTTTGAGACGTCTCGAAGATGTGATAAGGTATTATATCAAATGCAAGGATTATTAATATTATTTCACTTTATTATTGATAATAAACACGTTAGATAGTTGCAAAAAAAATGCTTCCTTTAACAAAATTGAGGGCCAACTCGGGGGATGCGGTGGTGGAGTGCGTGGAGACACCAGCGCAGGCGCAAAGGGCTGAATTGTCCGTTTCAACCCCGAAGCAGATTTGAAGGCTTGGAGATCTGACAAACACCAGCACTGCTCGCCAGTGACCTAACTGCGGGAGCCAGGAGGTCATCAAATCCTGCCTCTCAGGGCAGCCACCGCTCACAGACAAAGAAACAGAGAAAGACACACTCACAGACATACAGTCACAAACACAAAAAGAGACTCACTATCAGACATAGAAACTCACAGACACAGAGAGCCACACATACAGAGGAGAGAGACACATACAGACACACTCACACAGAGACATACGGAGCAGAGAGAGACACACTCACAGAGACATGCAGAGGAGAGAGCCAAACAGACACACTCACATGGAGACATACAGGAGAAAGGGAGACACACACAGACACATTCATACAGACAAACTCATGCAGAGACATACAGAGGAGACACACAGACACACTCACACAGAGACATACAGAGGAGAGAGAGACACACTCACAGAGAATACAGAGGAGAGAGACACACAGACACACTCACACAGAGACACACTGATGAGATAGACACACATAAACACACTCACATAGAGATATAGAGGAGAGAGAAAGACGAACAAGAGAAAGACACACACTCGCACACAGACATACAGAGGATAGAGACACACTCACACAGAGACATACAGAGGAGAGAGAGACACACACACTCACATAGAGACATTAAGAGGCGAGAGAGACACAAAGGAGAGAGAGACACAGGCACATTCACATAGAGACATAGAGAGGAGAGAGAGACACAAAGACACACATCTACTCACAGACACAAAGAGCCACACATACAGAGGAGAGAGACACACGCAGACACACTCACACAGAGACATAGAGAGGAGAGAGAAACACACAGACACACTCACATACAGACATACCAAGGAGAGAGAGACACACAGACACACTCAAACAGAGACATACAGAGGAGAGAGAGACACACAGTCACACTCACACTGAGACATACAGAGGAGAGAGAGAGAGAGACACTCACATACATACTTACACAAAGACATACAGACTCACAGAGACATGCAGAGGCGAGAGAAACACAGACACAATGCATATAGAGAGGAGAGAGACACACAAGACACACTCACACAGACATACAGAGGAGAGGGAGACACACACAGACACACTCACACAGACATACGGAGGAGAGAGACACATATACACACTCAGACAGAAACATACAGAGAAGAGAGAGATACACAGACACATAGAGACATACAGAAGAGAGAGACACACTCACATAGACGTACAGAGGAGAGGGAGAAACATACAGTCACTCTCACACAGAGACATACAGAGAAAAGAGAGACACACAGACACACTCATACAGAGACATACAGAGGAGAGAGAAACATACTCACAGACACACTCACACAGAGACATACACAGAAGAGGGAGATACCCTCACAGAGACATACCGAAGCGAGATTGATACACAGATACTCACAGACACAGAGATCCACACATACAGAGGAGAGAGACACATACAGACACACTCACACAGAGACATACAGAGGAGAGAGAAACACACATACACACTCAAACAGACATACAGAGAAGAGAGAGACACACAGACACATAGAGACATACAGAGAGAGACACACTCACAGAGATACAGAGGAGAGGGAGACACACAGACACACTCATGCAGAGACATACAGATGAAAGAGACACACACATACACACCCACACAGAGACATACGGAGGAGAGAGAGCCACATATAGGCGCACTCACATAAGGACATACAGAGGAGATAGAGACACAAAGACACACTCAAACAGTGACATACAGAGGAGAGACACACAGACACACTCATACAGGGACATACAGAGGAGAGAGAAACACACAGCCACACTCACACAGAGACATACAGTGGAGAGAGACACAAAGACACATTAACATAGAGACATACTGAAGAGAGGGAGACACAGATATGCTCACACAGAGACATACAGAGGAGAGAGAGACACACACAGACCTCACACAGAGATATACAGAGGAGGGAGAGACACACTCACGTAGACATACAGAGGAGAGGGAGACACACACAGACATACTCACGCAGAGACATACAGAGGAGAGAGAGACACAGGCACATTCACACAGAGACATAGAGAGGAGAAAGAGAGACACAGAGGAGAGAGAGACACAAAGACACAGCTACTCACAGACACAGGGAGACACACGTACAGAGGAGAGAGACACGCAGACACACTCACACAGAGACATACAGAGGAGAGAGAAACACACAGACACACTCACATAGAGACATACAGAGGAGAGAGAGACACACATACACACTCAAACAGAGACATACAGAGGAGAGAGAGACACACAGTCACACTCACACTGAGACATACAGAGGAGAGAGAGACACACATACACACTCAAACAGAGACATACAGAGGAGAGAGAGACACACAGTCACACTCACACTGAGACATACAGAGAAAAGACAGACACAAAGACACACTCATGCAGAAACATACAGAGAGAGAGGCACACTCACAGAGACACACAGAAGCGAGATTGACACACAGATACACAGATACTCACAGACACAGAGAGCCACACATACAGAGGAGAGAGACACATACAGACACTCACACAGAGACATACAGAGGAGAGAGAAACACACTCACAGAGACATACAGAGGCGAGAGAAACACAGACACATGCACACAGAGAGGGAGACACACACATACACTCACACAGACATATGGAGGAGAGAGAGACACACATACACACTCACAGAAACTTACAGAAGAGAGATACACAGACACATATAGAGGAGAAAGAGACACACTCACATAGACGTACAGAGGAGAGGGAGAAACCCACAGTCACTCTCACACAGAGACATACAGAGAAAAGAGAGACACACAGACACACTCTTTCAGAGACATACAGAGGAGAGAGATACATACTCACAGACACACTCACACAGAGACATACACAGGAGAGGGAAATACCCTCACAGAGACATACAGAAGCGAGATTGACACACAGATACACAGATACTCACAGACACAGAGAGCCACACATACAGAGGAGAGAGACACATACAGACACACTCACACAGAGACATACAGAGAAGAGAGAGACACACAGACACATAGAGACATACAGAGAGAGACACACTCACATGGAGATACAGAGGAGAGGGAGACACACAGTCACACAGAGACATACAGAGTAAAGATAGACACGCAGACACACTCATGCAGAGACATACAGAGGAGAGACTACTCACAGAGACATACAGAAGCAAAATAGACACCCAGACACCCTCAAGCAGAGACATACAGATGAGAGAGACACACACATACAGACCCACACAGAGACATACAAAAGACATAGAGACACACAGACACAATCAAACAGTGACATACAGAGGAGAGAGAGACACACACAAGCACACTCACACGGGGAAATACAGAGGAGAGAGCAACACACAGACACACTCACACAGAGACATACAGAGGAGAGAGACACACACTCATATAGACATACAGAGGAGAGAGAGACACACAGACACACCCACACGGGGACATACAGAGAAGAGAGAAACACACAGGCACACTCACGCAGAGACATACAGAGGAGAAAGACGCACAGACACATTCACACAGAGACATTAAGAGGAGAAAGAGAGAAACAAAGACACAGATACTCACATACACAGAGGGCCACCAATACAGAGGAGAGGACACACACAGATACACTTACACAGAGACATACAGAGGAGAGAGAGACACAGACACATTAACATAGAGACATACTGAAGAGAGGGAGACACAGATACACTCACACAGAGACAAACAGAGGAGAGAGAGACACACAGAGACACACACAGAGACATACAGAGGGGAGAGAGACACACTCACCTAGACATACAAAGAAGACGGAGAAACACAGTCACTCTCACACAGAGACATACAGAGAAAAGAGAGACACACAGACACTCATACAGAGACATACAGATGAGAGAGACACATACTCACAGACACACTCACACAGAAACATACACAGGCGAGAGTCACACACAGACACACACACAGAGATATAGAGGAGAGACACACTCACAGACACACTCACACAGAGACATACAGAGGAGAGAGACACATAGACACTCTCACACAGAAATATACAGAGGAGACACTTACAGTCCCGGGAGCCTGAGTACACTGGGTTTTATAGGTTTGTGACGCCATGGGTCGTTTGTAGTGGATTCCGTGTAAATATTGCGGTCTCACTTTTCTATTGGCCAAGATCATAAGAAAGTGAAGAAGAAATGGTAAAATGTGTGATTGAAAATCCTGTATATTAATGAGGAAAGGAAGACTGCGGTCAGGAAATTGACAATCTTGATGTGCTAATACAGAATGACTTAGAGTTAGAGTAGGAATGTGATGCATTTTGATTTAAATGCAGGGAAAGGGAAGTCCATGTTTGACAATTGGACACAGCATTCGTCTAGCAAGTGATTCCCAGCAGGGCGAAATGTTGGGCAAGTTTCCTTACTCCACATGCCTCTGTTTACCCAGCAGTAATTAGGAACCCAGTTGTTAGTCGATTGGTGGATCGCTTTTCCGGGAATAATAATTCCTTCAAAAAATGTAATAATTAATAATTTGGTCATTCAATCCAAGACTGTTTGTGGGACACTGCTGTGTGCAATTGGCTGCTGACTTTCACCTACAAAATATAGTCAATTCACTTTGCAGTATATTCTGTGAAGCGCTTTGAGACGTCTTGAAGACGTGATAAGCGCTATATCAAATGCAAGGATTATTATTAGTATTATTATAATGTATTTGAAGCTTGGAGGAGCAAGTGCATAAAATAATAATTTAAACAGAAATAATTAGGTTGGGTGTCTCATGAAAAAATAGAATGCATGTTTGTGTTTATTTAACCTGATCCAATATTGGGCAGGATTTAGTCTTAGATCATAGTTACAACAAACGCTCAGTTTCTGAAATGACAGACAGGCTATTTATTCATTTTCAATTTTTCCACCTGTTATCTTTGTGAGGAGCAAACATATGAAGCTGATGGAGGAGACAAGTTACATTTTGAACGGGAATCACAGCCTGACATTCTAGTGGTCATTGTGGGTGAATAGTGACAAGAACTCTGTTCCCTGATTCATTTTCTTTTTTAGTACCATGTCCACTTGATACTACTTGGCTTCAATTGTGTTTGAGTTATGCAGGATGTTTCTGCAACACAGGATGTCAGTGTAAACGGCTTATGTGGTTAATAATACCTGGTTGATTGTATCTTGCAATTGTTTTAAGAGATTATTCATTTGATCATCTGTTTCTTCAGCTTTGATTTTTGCATCTTTTGACACTGTTAGAGCCCCATTGCAGTACGGGCCACCACATCTTCTGTTTCCATAGTCATCACGACATAAAGCTCCTCCACACAGGTCTTTGTGGCATGGCAAATTGCTTTGCACTCCGCAAATCTGCATAAGCCCAACAGAAAAGAGAATATAAAAAGGAATTTACAACAGAGGTGATTGAAAATAATTTAATTGTATAATACTTAATATTTACGTTGTTAGACTGACAGGTCATTGAAGAGAATAAGACAAATTCAGTCTATTCCAGTTAAGCATGGTATTACTCCTGAGTATCAGTACTTAAATATGTAAACTAAACTAGAATTTCCCAAATCCCTGAAGGTAATTGATTGGCTGCATTCCAATGATGACATTCTCTGCAGCAAGGAAATGTCTATTGTTATAAACCTTGAACAGATTTTTAAAAAAGTCATATTAATCAACTGTTTTGCTGAGCATTCATTCCAACTCTCCATGGGGAAACATGTTTGATGCTTGTTAAGTTCAATTTTTTGTTTTCTATGTTTAATTTCACATTCTAAGTTAAAAATAAACACTTCTTACATTTGCACTTATCCACAATGCACATTGTATTATAGATCTGAATGATATTCATTCTAATGTATTTGTCAAATAACCCACATTAAAACTATTTTAGCTTATTGAATTTCAGGACTCACCTTATTATTTACTAAACTCAGATCTAAAAGATCAACCTTTTTCTTTAGTTCATTAATTTTATTACTGCCATTTAGCAGGACTTTGTCGAACAAGGAAGCTGTCGTTTCTTGTGTAGATTTTGAATCATTCACGCTTTTTGATCCATCTACTTTCTCCTGAGAGGCTTTAGAATTTTGGTAATATTTATTGATACTGTCAGATACACCTGTCAACAAAAGTAAAACAATTATTTTCCTTATCCTCTGACTAGCTATAATCCAAATATTAGATATAATTTACAATGATAATCCTTGCATTTGATATAATGCCTATTCATATCATTGAAATGTCTCAAAGCACTTCACTGTGTACTGTATATTTTTGCAGGTGACCATGGTAGTTGATTTGTCCACAAACAACCAAGAAGTAATTGACCAATTTTATTTGGAGAATTGTTGGTCAGCACTTGAGCAGAGGGAGAAAATTGGAGGGGAAGAACAATTGGGGGTGAATATATACATGAGGAGTTCTCATGAAAGCAACTCTACTGATGAAAAGAGCATCCAGTGTTTCATTATTTGCCTTTCTGTCCAATTTTGTCGATGTCTGCCTCTAGATAGTGATGGTAAGTTGATGAGAATCTGGAGTGATGAGTTCATTTATGTTGAATACTCTTAAATTTCTGTTTCAACTGTAAATTGCTCGTCCTAAAATAGGTTATTTTAGTATAGGGCGACATGGGATGACATAAGGCATACAACAAAAACATTTATATTGACGGTACGCATAGTTTTGAAACATTTGACAGAGGCAATAAGGAGTACAGAGCTGGGGCGGAGAATTAAACCAACGATAATTATCATACATTCATATGCATCATATTAATCTTGGTTTATCGGTTCTCCTTTTACACATACCCTGAATATTTGCACTGGCTGTCATTTCATGATACTTTTTGATGACACTTATGTTCTTCGTAAGTTTGTTAACTTCATGGTTGAGGTCATTAATGACTCTGTTCAGTGCTTTGGTGTCATTCGTAAGATTCAGATTTGGTTGGACCTGCATTTTCATTGTGCTAAAAAAAATAAGTTTTAAATGCATTCTCATGAGTACCACAGAAGACAATCCTGTAGTTTTGCTACAACAGTGTTATTAATGTGTTATCTTGAACACCTCACTAAATATACACATTCAGTATAACACTGCTCATTCATTTCTAATCTTGAAAATACTACTGGCAGTCAAATACAACAACTTGCATTTATATAACACCCCTCACGCAGGGTAGCATTCCAGAGCACTTGACAGTGGCGGAGCACCACTCCGAGCTGGGATGAGGGGGAGGTGACCGTAAGCACAGTCGAATAGGAAGCTCTTCAAGCACAACCTGAAAATGGCGAAGGAAGAGGCAAGGATGGAGGAAGTGTTCCAGAGTGTCAGGGCATAATGGCTGAAAGGGCAACCACCGAAGGTGGAACAGAGGGCATGGGGGACACGCAGGAGGCCAGTCGAGCGGAGGCAACGGGTTGTGGGTTGGGGGGTAAGCAGGTCAGAGAGGTAGGGAGGTGCCAGGGCATAAAGTGACTTCAAAAACAAGTGTGAAGGTCTTGATATCGGTGATGAGGAGCCAGTGGAGCTTGGCTAGAACTGGTGTGATGAAGATACGGAATTTAGAATGGGTTAGTATGTGGGTGGCGGAGTTTTGAATCAGCTGGATCCTGTGCATGGTGGAGTCTTGGAGACTGGCAAAGAGAGCATTTGAGAAGTCAAGTAGGGAGGTGATGAACGCATGGATGAGTGTTTCAGCTGCGTCTGGGGTATGGTATAGTCTGGGGCAGGAAATGTGGTGGAGGTGGAGGAAGGTGTTCCTTGTCAGGAACCGGATGTGGGGAAGGAAGGACAGCAGTGGGTTGAACCTGACTCCTAGGTTGCTCACTGGTTCGTTAAGTCTGAGGGATAGGTGTTTTTTGTGCCGGTGCTGCTGCGTAGCTAATGTTGGATAAGTAGAAATTCAGGACAGAGTGCATATGAATCATTAATGCGCGATGCTTGTATGAAAACTCTAAATTACCTTTAACTTGAGCCCCTACCCAAGAGGTATGAGTTGACAGTATAACTTTATGCTGTTTACTTTCAACACCTCACAAAAGGCACTGTCATTGACAGGATTACTTCAGTATTAATAAAGGAAACAATGTCTTGTTGTTGGATATATGTACAAGTCATTTAAAGCATTTTCTGAACTTGAATTCAACCTATCACACCTTTGTTCGTTATATCAGAGTAGCTATTGGTGAAAAAGAATAATAAAAAATAATAATAATAATTATTGCATTTGATCTATGGTTTGACAAAACTACACAGGTAAAATATGTCTTTACTCTTTTCTTTAAATTTAGAAACCTAGATCAAATATTAAAAATCAAATCAAACATTAAAAAGAAACAAGTCAACAAGTAATAAGCTACTTAGGTGATGCCCAACTTTATTTTTTAACAACTGTAGAGTATAGGTGGAAGGTATGATTGAGGGAGGCAAGAAGTTCCACGATCTTGAAGTCTTTTGAAAGAATGTGCTGGAGCAGGAAATGTGATGAGTTTCGATTTCAATATAATGAGTATTCAAAGAGAAGGTATGACAGACAGTATATTGGGAGTATGATAGGGATAAAGTGGAGAAACTCAAAAGATTAATAGATATAATAGTGTAAAAAAATAGAAAAACAGAGTGGAAGATAGATAATCATTTATCAAACAAATTGTGTCTTTTATTCTATCATGGAATGTTAGAAATGCTAAAAGAACTTCCATAAATATGGGACCAGTTTTCCAGACTTGAACAATCTTGGTTCACAATGGTGAGGGGAGAAGAAATGTTTGGCACAAAAAAGGAAAGCTTCTTGGAGGCAGCTTTAACATTAGAGGAAATGTGAACATTCCATTTGAGATCAGAGGAGATAGTGAGGTCAAGAATGTGGATCTTTTGCCCTGATCTTTCAGATTTTGTTAATAATTGGAACAGTGATTGCAACAGTCACTGGGGAATGCGAATTCCATATGGAAACAGTCAATCAGAATTCGTCATGTTTTTTTCATTTTGCAGCTGCTCCACCTCTACCCTGGCCTCCAAGTCTGATCTCCAAAAGCAATATTCTCTTCTTCCCTTTCATTTTATACTGGGCCCCAGCACCACATAAACTTTGTGTATTGTGGATTATTTGTTCAGTGACACCTATCCTTATTTCCTCTAATACTATTCCCAAGTATATACTTAGCCAGTGTTGAAACACATGAATGGAAAAAGCAGCTTTTACTTTTGTTGGGTGTCTATTCAATATATTCACTGATCTATGTGGAGTATACATCTGTTGATTTCTATTCCTACTCATTTTAAACCTATGCTTGCTCTTATGATCTAAGACAAATACATAGTTCTTTACATCTTTGACTTTCATAGTTTTAATGACCTGAATCCTCTGAATCTTTTTTCTAATCAGAGCAAGTTAATCTCTGCAGACCTCATTTTTCTTTCCCATTGAAATTAACAATGCAGTAAATATTAAAAAAATGACAATTGCATACACAAAGTGTAAATATATATACTTACAAACTTCAAACTACTTAGCACTATAATGAATGATCACAGTGAATGTTACCTTATTTGTTCAAAATAATCCTTTGTCCTTTCAAATGTATCAAGGGAAGTAACTGAGCCATTTATTATTTTGTCAACTTCAGAAGTGTTTTCTTCAAGCCTTTTCAACCGTTCATCAATTGAAGAAGCTAATTTCCCATCAGTAACACTGTATGTTTTGTTGGCCAGCCTTTCCATTCCAGGAATAAGTATGCAGATTTCTTTATCCAGTGGTTCGAAGCAAGGGTGGCATTTGGTGCAAGTCGGGAACTCCTTGCAGTAACCCCAGTCACATTTGTTACAGTGCTGCCCTGTTACACCTGTTCGGCAGGTACAGGCACCTGTGATCTTGTTACACATGGGTCTTTCCGTTCCTTCATAACTGCAGTTGCAAGCTACCAAAAAAACATTAAAAAAAAGAATTTTAAAATGTTTGCATGGCAAATGGTTCACATAGTTTTTTTTATCAGCTCAGTGTTATTGAAACAATATGCTACCATTTCACGATTCTTATTGACAAGAAGCTGAACTAAATAAATTCTTTTGATGGCACAGTTGGTAATAGCACCATTCAGTGTGGAAGGAAGTTTCCATGTTTGACTTCACCTTCCACCAAGCAAAATAACATTTTTTTTCCATCATGGTGATGAATGCTTATACACAGGGCAGCATCAAGCACTTTAGGAAAAAGGCACTATATGAATGCAAATTGTTGTTGTTATTATTGTTTGTACCCTCAGTGTTACCAGATGATGGCATTTCAGAGATTGTAATCCAAACTAAACTGTGTATTTTTTAAAATCATGTTTTATGGATATTTCCCAACCTGCGGTAATGAATTCTTTGTGTTCAGAAGTACACTCTAAGTTACAATGTACAGCAGCTTGAGTCATCGGCTAATCAAAGTCCTGTCTGATCATCCCCTATGTCTCCATTACATCTAATTGTTGAAATGTTACCATCAAAAGTCCTTAAAAAAAGTACAAAGAACTATGATTAGCTTGGATATCCTTTTGGAGTAAGAGCCTGTTTCTATAGAATTTTCTGAATAAACATGCTGAAATAGTAAGTGCTCATTGAATGAAACTGACTTGAATAAGTTTTTTGAACACAACAGTATGGATGAACCTTTATTAATTTTCAGGGGCGAAGCAACTACAAATCTCTGACCTCTCCATCCATGGTTTCCTACGCTGTTCCGATGAACCACAGCGCAAGCTCGAGGAACAGCACCTTACAGCCCTCTGGTCTCAATATTGATTTCAACAATTTTAGATCATAACATCTCACATTCCTCCTCCCCCTCTTCTGTGACCATTACCATATTATCTTGGTGCCAGACACACCTTTTCTCTCTGGTCTGCCTGTTTTGTTTCAGTATTTCCCCTGCCCCTGCCTTTGTTTTGCAGTATTTCCAACCACTAAACATACCTTTCTCTCCCCCCTCAGCATTCCGAAGGGACTGTTCCCTCTGTGACTCCCTGGTTCATTCCTCCATCACCACCAACAATTGCTCTCGTCCCCCCGGCACCTTCCCATGCCAGCACAGGAGATGCAATACCTGCCCTTTCACCTCCTCCCATACCACTGTCCAGGGCCCCAAACACAGTTTTCTAGTGAGACAGCGATTTACATGTACTACCACCAATGTAATTTACTGCATTCACTGCTCACGATGTTGTGTCCTCTACACTAGGAAGACAAAACTCAGATTGGGTGACCGATTTGCCGGACACCTTCATTCTGTCCACAAGCACAACCCTGAGCTTCCGGTTTCTTGCCACTTCAATTCTCCCTCCCACTCACACTCTGACCACGGGCTCCTACCCTGTTCCAATGACCCACAGCGCAAGCTCGAGGAACAGCACCTCATTTTTCTGCTAGGGACCTTACAGCCCTCTGCCCTCAGTATTAACTTCAACAATTTCAGACCATAACAGCTCACCTTCCCCCTCCCCCTCTTCTGTGATCATTACCACATCATCAGGGACCCAGGCACACCTTTTCTCTCCCTGACCTGCCTATTTTGTTGCAATTTACAACCCCCCCACCTCTGCCCCGTCTTTGTTTTGCATTATTAACACCGCTTTAACCCATCATGCTCTGTCCTCTATCCCGTTTTCTCCTTTGTCCCCATCCCGCAGAGGATCGAATTCAAGATCCTCATCCTCACCTACAAGGCCATTCACGGTCTTGCTCCCTCCTACCTCTCCGACCTACTATCCCCCTACGTACCTGCCCGTACCCTCCGTTCCTCTGGCTCCGGTCTGCTCCACATCCCCCGCCCCAACCGCCCTACCATCGGTGGCCGGGCCTTCAGCCTCTCAGCCCCTAGGCTCTGGAACTCCATCCCCCAGTGCCTTCGCCTTGCCTCCTCCCTTTCCTCCTTCAAGGCCAGTCTCAAGACCTTTCTCTTCGACCATGCCTTCAGCTCCCCTCTCGACTCTCTACCCCCCTCCTCGCTCCCTCCCTTCCCTCCGCTCACCCTGACCATTTGCCCCCTGCTCGGGTCCTGACCCAACTGTCCAGCGCCTTGGGGACGTCCTCCCGACGTGAAAGGCGCTCTATAAATGAAATTGTGTTATTGTTGTTGTTTGTCCTCCTTGTCCTGCCTCCTCCCTCTCTGTTAGCCCTTAAAAGCCTCTCCCTCCCAACATGCCCCAGTTCTGACAAAGGGTCCCGGACCCGAAATGTTAACTCATTTTCCTTTCTCCATAGATGCTGCCTGACCTGCTGAGTGATCCCAGCGACTTCTGTTTTTTTTTACCAATCTTATGTTATGTACAACTACTTATTGATTCCTGGTGTATGATTTCACAGGTGTAGGCAGTGCATTGGTACCGAGCCCAAATAATCATTCTTTGAGTAAGAGCCTTGAAAGTGAATATCACAAGGCAATTTGACTTTGGAAGCAATTGAGACAGATCCTGTGCTTGTTCAATGACCATAAAGTTCACTTTCCAGCAGAGGTCAATACTAGTACTCATCCAATTTTATTGCCTCAATATCTGCTCATCTTAGATCATGAACTCAGTTAAAACTGGGCATCAAACCTGCAATTTCCTGATGTTCACCTATGTATCTTTACCTACCATGTCATTGGATGAGAACTAAAAAAAAGTTATTAATTGTGTTGCACAGTTTGCTTCAATATTTTCCATTAGTTGAGTTTTTGCAGCTTCTAGAATCCACTGAACTGCCCGTGAATGAATATTGTGGCAGAATCAGATACTCACGAATGCACTGTCCCCTTGGGTTTCCATAGAAGTTGTCCTGACATTCGGAGCATGTTTTTCCCCCATAGCCATCTTTGCATTGACATTGTCCAGTAATCTACAACCATACATGTAACTTGGTTTATAACAAGAAAGTAAATCACAGTATCTCACACTACAGTTAAGTAGCTCCTAAAACTAAGTATATATACCACTGAAAAAAATTAAAGAGCAATTTACCCTGCTGGGGTAAATTTCTTATTTTCTGAACACTTGTGCCATCTTAAAATTAATTACCCTTGATCAAAGTTTCTTTTTTTCTTTTAGATTGATTTACATAATATAATATAATAATAATGGTCTATGTAAAGATTTCTATGATGAATTGTAATTCTATCTTGCCTGATCACACTGGGTGTTGATGGAATTCCTAGAGTCACAATAACATGGCTGACATCCTCTTCCACTGCCCAGGTTCCAGAAATTCGGTGCACATTGTTCACAGTAGTTTCCAAAGACATAAGGTAAGCATGGACACTGGCCTGTCACTTGGTTGCACATGCATAAACCGTCAGGTAGACAGTGCTCCCTTTCAACTCCAAATGCGTAGCAAGTACATTCTGAAACAATGTTTTTTGTTTATTAGTCATGATTAATATGTCATTCGACCAAAAGGTTTGGAAATACTGTACAGCCCTCTAGTTGTTTGATGTTGTTGTTTCAAACTCGACTAGACAGTATTAAAGTGATGGACACGTTTCTCTAGAACATTTAACTGCACTCACAGTTAGTCTCTCCTCATGACTAAGACATTAAGTGGATCACTAAATTCAAATCTTAGAAGTCCATTTACGTTATATAGATCTTTGAAGTGACCTAAAATGATCTCCACATGTACAGATCGGTATTGGTTTGAAAAGCAACAAGATTTACAAAGAATGTACACCATAGAAATAGGCCACTCAGTCCAACCAGTCCATGCCCATGTTTACACACATGAGTTTCCACCCATTCCTTTACTCACTCCCATACTCTTTTATTCCTCTCTTCCTCATGTGAAGATCTAGCTTCCTCTTGAATGCATCTATAATAATAATAATCCTTGCATTTGATATAGCACTTTACCATGTCTTCGAGACGTCTCAAAGCGCTTCACAGAATATACTGTAAAGTAAAGTGACTGCATATTTTGTGGGCAAAACGCAGTAGCCAATTGCGCAAAGCAGTGACCCACAGACAGTCGTGGATTGAAGTGACCAATTTTTTTTGAATGAATTATAAAACAGATATATGATCCGATTCAACCACTGCTTCAGACAGTGAGTTCCACAATCTCGCTACCCTCTGCTTGACGTAGTTCCTTCTAAATTCGTTTTTTTCGACCCCTGTCGCTGTATTATATATGTGTCTCTTGGTTAATGACTTCCCAACCAGTGGAGTCTACTTAAGTTAACCTTATCAAAGCATTTTATAATTTTAAGCACTTCTATTAGGTTCCCCCTTAAGTATCCTTTCTCTAGTGAAAAAAAAGCTCAATCTATTGCGTCTATCTATAGAACAAGGATGAGTCTGGTGACTTGAGCAGATTACCAAGTCTGATGAGTAAATAAATTCACTGATTAACAAGTGAAAAGGTAATTCCTATCCCTGCTTGCATCTGAGAAATTAATAGTTCAAACCCTTGCGTTAACACTTTGCTGCTCTCACTGCACTAATTCTGACAGTGGCTACTTGTGACAGTTATATGGAACAGCCTTCTGACATTCAGTTCAATGTCAGTTCAATTCGATCAGAAGTTACCTTTAAAACATATTAGGGTGCAACTTGGAGCAGATGTGACAGTGTGGTTCAGCTGAATTGAAGGGTTACCTCCTCTGCATTCTTACCTCTACAATCCTTGTTGATAGCGGATCCATAGTACCCAGGTTTACAGAACTGGCAGTTTGGTCCATAGGTATTATACAGGCATTTCACACACTCTCCTGTCTGAGGGTTGCAGGCCTCAGGATCTCTTTCATCTATGTTATCGTTACAGCTGCACTGCAAACACTGATCTCCATGGCGTGTGGGTGTGCCATAAAATCCAGGGAGACATTGGTCACAGTGAATTCCTGAAGAGAAGAAGATGAAAGTCATTAAATATTTCAGTTCTATATTTGAACCATTTAAAAAAGTCAAGCTACAATTGTAAAGATATTCATTGGTGCTTTGATGAATTTTTAATACACAGTTCTTGATATTGTTCCTACAGAGTTTTTCATCTGGTCAAAATTAATAAAGTTGGGATTTACTCAAATTGAAAAGATGGAATGAAAGTCTCTTTTCTCAAAGGAGGTACAATTAACGCAGGATAAGACAATTTTATGTAAATGCGGTAACAGATTCAGCAAGCCATCCTGCTATGCACAGCAGCTGACAAAAGCTTCAGTAAACCTCAAGTTGGAGCTCTCTAAGTCTGTGGGCCTGACTGTCAGCCAGAGCTGCTAGTGAGCCAGTGATCATAAGCAATGTGTTGCACGTATCTTCCATGTCAGCCTTCTTCGTCGCTTATAAAAATGGCTTTGACAGTAGCTTAACTACTGTCATAATATCAACCATTGTTAGGTGCAACACATATTGACTGATTTTCCCACCTGCATAGCCTTCAATGCAGTTGCAAACTAGCTGTAGAGTCCTGGGGTCCTCATAACAAGAATGAGCAAAATATTGTCCACTATTTGGAACGTCAGGACACTGACATTGATGGCAGGGTTCATTTAAAGCTGGGTTACCGTAGTAACCATCAATACACCTGTAACGATGAAATGCAGGATTAAAATCCAAGTCTATGTGATCACTAACCAAAGCAAAATAATGAGCTACAGTGGACATTAATCCTGCTGGCTATGATCTACTGTATTTTATTAATCATTTTCAAAACATCAAGCAGATTAATTGTTACAGCTTCGTACCGCTCACAGTAAGATCCAGTTGTAAATGCTTGGCAGCTCTGACACACTCCTGTCTGAGAGTCACACAGCTCGGAATAGCCATTACACCAACATGACCGACAGCTGGGGAATCCGTAATATCCAGGACGACACTGCTCACAGGCACGACCGACGACATCTCTACGACAATCACACTGTCCTGTCAGCTGATTGCAGATCGAATCTAAGGCTCCCTGACGGTTACAGACACAGGCTAGAAGGGAAAAGTAAACAAGTTGTGCTCATATCTAACTGAAGTGAATGAAAGCATGTCACTTATTGAAGAGGTGGCTGCACACTCTATGTACGATACTGATTTCCTTCTCTCGCTTTGCTCTTCCACATTCTGAATTATGTCATTTGGAAACTGATGCCACACTACTCTGGTTGAACTGACATGTCAAAGATCACAGAACTAAGCTGCTGCTTAATTCAAAAGGCTCTGACCACAATCGTTCCCTAGAGGTATAGGACTCAATATCGATTTCTACTCAACATCTGATGCTTTCAAGAGCAATAAAGAAGTGTGTTGTCTTAAATGATGTGCCAAATCAATCCTTGCTCTGAAGATTGTGGCCATAAGAGACAAAAATCTATTTTGGAGCCATTATCTTTTCTTTTAGTTGAAATTATCAAACCCCAAATAATACCGTATATTTTAGGCAATTTTAGGCAAGAGATAATGAGCTCAATTCAAACACATGGAATCTTTAAGCAATATTGAGTAGTTTTGCCATATCACAGGGATTGGACTGCAGTGATAAGCTTAGTTCCTTTTTCAGACAATCATGATTACGATACAATACAACTGGCAAGTGACTCTCTCCCCTTGGATGCAGCAACAAGATAAAAAGCTCCAAGAGGTAACTCTCCTGATCACAACCCCAGCTCAGGTCTAAATATATGTATAATATAGTATATAATAATGCTTTCATTTGATATCGTGCCTTATTACGTCTTCGAGATCTCTCAAAGCGCTTCATAGAATATATTGTAAAGTGAATTGACTGTATATTTTGTGGGTAAAACACGACAGCCAATTGTGCACAGCAGTGTCCCACAAACAATCCATATTTGTCCAGCACCTTGAAACGTGAACATGAAAGGGCTATATAAATGTAATTTGTTGTTGTCTTGATGAAATTTTTTTTAGGAAAGAGAAGAATATCATGTGTCACCTTCAGGAAACGCCATGTGCAAGTGAGGCAATGATGAATTTGAATGCAGTTCCCATCAACGCTGTCTTTATCTTCAACAACTGGATGGTCATTTGCCAAACACCTTTCCACAAGAACAGTGCTCTTGTAATTAAAGTAATTTTTTTCATATAAAAAAACTCCATGCATTTTATTTTAATAAAATTAAAATAGGGGAAAAAATACATGTTCCATTCAAGTATTGTATTAAATACTTGTTACTTGCTCCATTCAATTATCATAGGAGTCCTGTAGCTCAGTAGTTAAAGCACTTGCCTCGCAAGCAAGAAACATTGGGCAAGTTTCCTTACTCCACACACCTGACAATAATGCCTCAAGAAAAAGAACAAAAAAAATAAAATTTGTCACTTCAATCCACGGCTGTTTGTGAACACTGCTGTGCGCAATTGGCTGCCACATTTGGCCCACAATATATACAGTCAATTCATTTTACAGCATATTCTGTGAAGTGCTTTGAGACGTCTAGAAGACGTGAAAAGCACTCTTTCAAATGCAAGGATTATTATTATTATTCTAACAGTGAGTGACTTACATGAACAGCCATTGGAGCCAAATCCGTACGATCCTGGTACACAGGTGTCACAGCATCGCCCGATCACACCAGGCTTGCACTGGCATTGACCACCGAACCTGCTGCAGACGGGACTGGCAGAGCCCTGCGGGTTGCAGTTGCAGGCTAGAATTATAGAATCATAAACATTTACAGTGCAAGTGGTGGCCATTTATCCCCTCTCTGCATCAACCCTCAGAGCAAACTGTATTTTCATGGAACATAGAATCATAGAATTATACAGCACAGAAGGAGGCCATTCGGCCCATCGTGTCTGTGCTGGCTCTTTGAAAAGAGCTATCCAAATCAATCTCACTTCCCCACTCTCTCCCCATAGCCCTGCAATCTTGTCCTCCCCAAATAATTGTCTACTTCTCTCTTAAAAGCTGTTATCAAATCGGCTTCTACCACCCTTCCAGGCAATGCATTCCAGATCCAGTTTCTCCTCACCTCCCCTCTGTTTCTTTTAACAACTATTTTAAATCGGTGTCCTTGGGTTACCGACCCACCCGCCAGTGGAAATAGTTTCTCCTTGGTCACCCTATCGAATCCCCTCATAATTTTGAAAACTTCTATTAAGACTCCTCTTGACCTTCTCTGCTCCAAGGAGAATAATCCGAGCTTCTCTGGCCTCTCCTGATAACTGAAGTCCCTCATTCCTCGTACCATCCTGGTAAATCTCGTTTGCACCCTCTCCAATGCCTTGACATCCTTCCTAAAGTGTGGTGCCCAGAACTGAACACAGTCTGTAGCTGAGGCCTAATCCTGGAACCTTTTATAAAGGTTCATCATAACTTCCTGACTTTTGTATTCTATGCCCCTATTTATAAAGCCTAGTATCCCGTATGCTTTTTTAACAGCTCGATACTCTTGCCCCCATCACTTCCCGCACTGTCTCCTACTCCCGCTCCTCCCCCTGGTACACCACCCACCTCCGCTCACTGAAAAGCCAGGTGCGGGCTGCTGAACGCACCTGTGTCAAATCTGGCCTAACGGTCCACCGACAAATCTGGCTGGACCTCCTCAAAATTTACCGCTCCACTCTAGCCTCGGCCAAGTCGTCCTTCTACTCCAGGATAATCCTGGAGGCGAAGAACAACCCCAGGCTACTGTTTTCCACCACAACCCGACTCCTCCGTCCCCCCCGCCACCCCGCGCAGGTCATCTCCTCCAACCTTCACTGCGAGGAGATGCTGGATTTCCTTGAATCCAAGATCAAGGGAATCCGCTCCGCGGTCACTTCCCCTCCAACTTCCACCCACCACCCACCCCTTCCCTCCCACACTCCGACTCCTACCCATCCTCCCCTACACACCTTCGTACCCGTTTCCCCACCCTCTGTCACTGAACTCATCCTATCCCTAAAACCAACCACCTGCTCCCTTGACCCCATCCCCACTCCACTCCTTATCTCCCAGCTCCACTTTCTTGCCCCACATATCACTGACATCATCAACCTGTCCCTCTCCTCTGGCTCTGTCCCCATTCCATTAAAAACTGCCATCATCACGCCCACCCTGAAAAAACCCTCCCTTGATGCGTCGCAGCTATCAAGCTACCGGCCCATCTCCAACCTCCCCTTTCTCTCCAAGGTCTTGGAAAGAGTTGTCGCCTCCCAACTGCGCTCTTTCCTTTCCACCCATTCTCTTTTCGAACCCCTTCAGTCAGGTTTCCGTGCTGCCCATAGCACAGAAACTGCCCTGGTCAAGGTCACCAATGATATCCTGACCATCTGTGACCAGGGCTCCCTCTGTCTCCTCGTCCTCCTCGACCTATCGGCAGCATTCGATACGGTCGACCACGCTATCCTACTCCACCGCTTGTCCTCCCACCTCAACCTTCAAGGCACTGTCCTTGAATGGTTTAGGTCGTACCTTTCTCACCGTCTTCACTTTGTCTCGACGAATGGCTTCTCCTCCACCCCCCGCACTGTCTCATGTGGTGTCCCTCAGGGCTCTGTCCTTGGTCCCCTCCTCTTCACCCTCTATATGCTCCCCCTTGGTGACATCATCCGCAGACATGGAGTTAACTTCCACATGTATGCGGATGACACCCAACTCTACCTTTCCTCCTCTACTCTCAACTCCACGACCACCGATGTCCTGACAGCCTGCCTGTCCGACATCGAGTCCTGGACGAGAGACAACTTTCTTCAGCTCAACGTGCGAAAAACCGAGGCCCTCCTGATTGGCTCACGTCAGCGCCTCCGCACCTCAGGCGCTGACACCATCAGCATCCAAGGCTGCACTCTCCACCTCTCAAAGCCAGTCAGGAACCTCGGCGTTTTGTTCGACCCTGAGCTGTCCTTTCTCCCTCACATCCGCACCACAACTGGCACCGCCTTCCATCACCTCCGGAACATCGCCAGACTACGCCATTACCTCACCCCTCACGCTGCTGAAACCCTGGTTCACGCCTTTGTCACCTCAAGGCTGGACTATGGGAACTCTCTCCTCGCCGGCCTTCCCGCCACCTCCCTCCACAAGCTGCAGGTCATTCAGAACTCTGCAGCTCGTGTACTGTCCCGCACCAGGCTTCGGGACCACATCACTCCCACCCTCGCTCGCCTCCACTGGCTCCCCATCCCCCAGAGGATTGATTTCAAGATCCTCATCCTCACCTACAAGGCCATTCACGGCCTTGCTCCCTCCTACCTCTCCAACCTACTATCCCCCTACCTACCTGCCCGTACCCTCCGTTCCTCTGTCTGCTCCACGTCCCCCACCCCAACCACCCTACCATCGGTGGTCGGGCCTTCAGCCTCTCAGCCCCTAGGCTCTGGAACTCCATCCCCCAGTGCCTTCGCCGCCTCCTCCCTTTCCTCCTTCAAGGCCGGTCTCAAAACCTTTCTCTTTGACCGTGCCTTGAGCTCCCCTCTCGACTCTCTTCCCCCTCCTCGCTCCCTCCCTTCCCTCCCCTCACCCTGACCATTTCCCCCCTGCTCGGGTCATGACCCAACTGTGCAGCGCCTTGGGACGTCCTCCTGACGTGAAAGGCGCTTTATAAATGGAATCTTGTTGTTGTTGTTGTTGTTATCTACCTGTTCTGCCACCTTCAAAGATTTACTTATATGAACCGCTAGGTCTCTCTGTTCCTTCAACCCCTTTAAGATTCTGCCATCTAGCTTATATTGACATACGTAAGGAAGTCAGTTAACAAGACATCACTGTTTACAAACACTATTGACTGTGTAATTGAGTCATTCAAACTAACTGAATTTGTCATTTTATTCCTGAGTTTTAAATTTGGGCCTCTAATTTTTGAACTCTTAGTTAGATGAATAATGCAAAATATTAAAGTGAGTTGATGTTTCTCTGTAAGTATACTTTTTTCTTTTGGTGACCAGGGTTATCCCCACTCATCCCCACTAAACCGAATTAACCCGAATCGCATTCCACAAGCCGGGAATGTAAATTGTCCCCCACACAGCTTAACTTCCTCAAAACTACGTCTAGGCCCGAACTATCTAAAGACAGCTCGGGCCCGATTCTGTACATCTCAACATCATGAGCAAGCCAATCAGACGGATCGCCTCTTTAGCCGGCAAGTGTATTGGTGCTAATATAACGATAATATGATGCCTTATGACAAGTCTCAATGATCTCTGATGTCTACTTCTAAGACAATCTCTGAGCCTATTGTGTGGTTGAAGGTGTATTTTCCCCACCTAGTAAGTTCCTGATTCTGTCAGACCAACTGGGAAGACATCAAACTGGGAACTTCTTCATATGAGCAGAGGCAGGAAAACTTGAGGGAGAGCCACTCAGGTCTGGCAGCAGCTGGTTATTAAATCTGTACTAGCAAAGACTTGAGACCAAATGGCCTCACTCGCCTTTAATATACCGTACAGAACATAGTGTGTGAAAACTAAGAGTGGAGAAGGGTCAAAATATATCAGTTTGACCATTTCATTGTAGGATCCAACCCGCAGCTCGGGTGAAAATCCAGTGCTTTGGATGGCCGCTCGACGTGAAAGGTGCTACATAAATCAATTTGTTGTTGTTGTAGGCTGGACTGTTTCCATAGTGCTGTCTTCTGTTTCAGTATTAATCTCGTACTCACGGATTGCTCCATTGTGGATTTGAGCTGACATACTGACTATCAGTTTCTCACAAACATCTGGCAAAATCTGCGGACCCGCTTCAGAGGCGACCTCGACACACTGGTACTGTCTGTACTGATCTAGCTCTGTTCCAGTGCAGAGATTCTCCAAAGATCTGATGCTTGGAATCAGACCCAGCTAATTACAAGAGAAAAAATATTTATTACATACAAACAAACAAACAAACAAGCAAACAAGCAAGCAAGCAAGCAAGCAAGCACGCACGCACGCACGCACGCACGCACGCACACACACACACACACACACACACACACATACATACAAACAAACAAACAAAGATGGAGGTTGATTCATGCATAGCCTTGTGAATTGACATCAGAATTATTTATTTTGGCCACCTAGATTTTTGACACATGTGGAATCCTATAACCCTGGTAGAAAAATGCCCAATTGTGGGGCAAATTTAACAAAATTTCTGGAAAATTGTGGGGAGTTGATTGGTGTTGTTGAGAGGTACATTTTACTGCCAACCTATATTTTTTTACTTTATTGATAAAAAACTAAATATATTGGAATGCTGCTTTAAGGTTAAATCAACAATTGGACCTTGACCATGAGAAGCAAGTAGCATAAAAGGATTCTGGGCACAGGAACTGCTGAGGAGAGTGGAAATCTATAGTTGAAATAAAGGAGTTACTGAAGTTAAACTGTGTTCTGGATTGACAAATTAGACGGGGGGGGGGGGGGATGGGACACCAGTGAAGGGGAAATGGTCTGTTTTCACCCTGCACTACATTTGAAGGCCTGGAGATCCCCCAAACACCAGCACTGCTCACCAGTGACCTAACTGCGGGCTCCAGAAGGTCACCACCTCCTGCCTTTCAGGGCTGCCACCACTCACAGACAGAGACACGAAGAGAGACACACACTCATGGACACAGAGACATAATCACACTCACAGACAGAGAAAGGAGACACACATACATACACACACTTAAGAGACACACACTCGCAGAAGAGAAAGACACTCACAGACACCCACACAAAGAGAGGCACACGTTCATAATAACAATCCTTGCATTTGATAGAGAGCCTTATCACGTCTTTGTGACGTCTCAAAGCGCTTCACAGAATATACTGTAAAATGAATTGACTATATTTTGTGGGCGAAACATGGCAGCTAAATTGTGCACAGCAGTGTCCCACAAACAGTCGTAGATTGAAGTGATCAATTTATTATCTTTTTTAAGGAATTATTACCTCTGGAAAGGTGATCCGCCATTTGACTAAAAACTAGGTTCCTACATACTGCTAGGTAAATAGAGGCGTGTGGAGTAAGGAAACTTGCCCACATTTTGCCCTGCTGGGAATCAAACCCAGATCTCTCATAGATACACAGAGACATACAGACAAAGAGAGAGACACACAGCCACTCTCACACAAACACATTCACACACAGATACACATACAAAGGAGAGACACATAGGTAATCTCAACAGAGGGGCCTCGGGGTGGAGCGATATATATTTCCAGTTTGCGCCGCACTCCGCAAGCGTGTTCTGAGCTGCTCCTCTCACAGTAGCCCCACCTACAGTATTGGCACAACCCCGCCCACAGTATTGGCACAGCCCCACCCACAGTATTGGCGCAGCCCCACCCCCAGTGGTGGCACAGCCCTGCCCAGAGTATTGTCACAGTGTCACAGTTTTTTTAGCATGCTTAAAGAATCCAAACCAGACTGTGTTTCACATATATATGCAACCTACGCATGGAATGAGATGGAAATTTTCTGCATCTGGAATGGAATATGCTTTCCCTCCCTGGAGCGATACAGCCTGCTTATCCAATTCCAAAGAGTGTTAGGTGTAGGTTGGTGAGAGCCAAGCCTTGGAGATTCAAGAGTGTGATGTTGGCGGTACTAATGGAGTTTCACCAGATTAATACATAATCCAGTTTGAGTCCAAATAAAATTGGTTTATTCGTTTGAGTATAATCAAATTTGTAACTCCAATGCTAATGTTCATGTAGTGTCAGTGTACTTAATGAGTTTGAGCTGATATAGCCTTTGCTGTAATTTATTTTCATGTTTTATAGCATCACTTGAGGCAAACGTAAAATGAGTGGGACAGCTGATGATGTATAATGATCCAAAACACAAAGTGCACATAATATGGTATCTGAAGTATCTTTTGTATAAAACAAATCATAACATATAGAAAAAAAGAACGTTGCGACATCTGGTGACAGCATTCAGGAACTGCAACTGCATTGTGCTGCACTTGTGTCCTATCTATGCTGCACTTATTAGAGTGAATTTAAAGTGCAGTAGAAATCCATTGTGAGAGACATCAATCAGCTTGACTTTTGGCCATGCCCTTAAAATCACCTTCAAAGGGGTGCTTTTGGAGTGAGATCAACTCTATTTGCTCCACTATGAATATGATTTATACTGATGCCAAAAAATAATTTAAATCAAAATAGGAATACTCAGGCAGTTTTTTCTAAAAGTTAATATAAAAACAGAAGGCGCTGGAACACTCAGTGGGTCAGGCAGTATCTATGAAGAGGATTGTGAGTTAACGTTTCAGGCCAATGAGCTTTTGTCAGCACAGTTCTAACAAAGGTCATTGACCTGAAACGTTAACTCACTTTCCTCTCTCCATAGATGCTGCCTGATCTGCTGAGGTTTTCCAGTGACTTTTGTTTTTATTTCAGATTTCCAGCATCTGCAGTATTTTGCCTTTTAAATGTTCATTTCTTTTAAGTACACATTTCTATTTGTACAGTAGCACCTGCAAAAAATATTTTCATTGCATTTTCCCTTTTATGATCAATATGATGAGAATTTAAATTCTTCAATATTAAATTTCACTAGGTGATTACATCACAAACTGAATGTATTCTACATCATAAGCCTTGGTGCTTACCGAATCAATCAGGATATGACTGCTGGGCTGGCTGTTTGGAGTAGGTGAACGGTTAAAGTAAATTTCCACTGAATAACGCACTTGAGGCTCCAGACAAAAACGAACGTTAGGAATTGCAACTCTGCGTATGCAAAAACAAAAGACAATTTTGTAAATCACTACATTAGAATCTATGTAACAAGGCTACTCATTGTTTGGCTTGACCAAGCAATCCTGTTTCAACAGTTTTGTTCTTTGTAGGTTGTAGGTTACTAGTCAATTTAATTTTCCAATAAAGAGTAGATATTCCAAAGCCTGCTGTTCTCCCTGATGGGCTGGTGGATGAAGGGACCGTTTCTGTAGCACTAAGGTGTAATGGCCCTGTTGTAACTGATGCCAACAAGCTGCTACCTCAGTCCACAACAATTCTTCTTGACAGGTCATTCACAGCTCAGTGAGAACAGCACCAATCAACAGTGGTGCCGGGATACAATCCCCGGTTTTTGGGAGCATCGTTTCCATACGGTATCCCAAGAGATTTAATATAAAAGTATCAGGCACAATCATAATGCGTTTGTGTGACCTTGTGTGTTAAATTGACAGCTAATTAGTTGTTTGTGATGGAACTCAATATAGTGAGGAACACTGGAGCAATGTCTACCGTACATCTGATAGAGCGCCTTTTACATTGGAAGAGCTTCACTAAGATTTGTGCAATGCAACAACAACAACAAGATTACATTTGTATAGCGCCTTTCATATCGGGAGGAAGTCCGAAGAGGCTGGACAGTGTACAGCATTTCAGACCCGAGCTGGGGTCGAGGGGGGAGGGAGAAGGGAGGGGAAGGGGGGTAGCCGATGGCATGGTCGAAGAGGAGGGTTTTGAGGCGGGACTTGAAAGAGGCTAAGGAGGGGCCGAGGCGGAGAGATTGGGGGATGGAATTCCAGAGGTTGGGGGCAGAGTGGCTGAAGGCTCTAATGCCAATGCTGGGGCGGGTGGGTTAAGGGACGTGGAGCAGGCTGGAGCCGGCTGAGCGGAGGGAGCAGGTGGATTGGTAGGGGGTTAGGTAGGGTGGGGCGAGGCCACGGAGGGCTTTGTATTTGAGGACCAGGATCTTGAACTGGATCCTCTGAAGGATAGGGAGCCAATGGAATCGGGTGAGAATGGGGGAAATGGGGTCACGGAGTTTGGTGTGGGAGAGGACACGGGCTGCAGAGTTCTGGATTATCTGCAGCCTGTGGAAGGAGGAGTTGGGAAGGCCGACAAGCAGATCGTTTGCATAGTCGAGCCTGGAGGTGATGAAGGCATGAACAAGAGTTTCAGCGGCCTGAGGGGTCTGGTAATGGCAGAGTTGGGCGATGTTACGAAGGTGAGGGAAGACAGAGCGGGTCATGACTTGGATGTGGGGAAGAAAAGACAGTTGAGGGTTGAACAATGTGCTCTGCTGGAGACCTTTCTTTTCCACTGCTCCTTTGGTCACCTTTCCCCCCCCTCACCCTGGCTCGGTCCCGGGATCCTAAACTGTAAAGCGCTCTGAGACGCCGTCTGGGTGGAGGGCGCTATATAAATCCAAGCTGTTGTTGTTGTTGTTGTTGTTGAACAAGACACCGAGGTTCCTGACTGGCTTGATGAGTTGTAGTGTGCAACCATGGAGGTTGATGCTGCCAGAGCCTGAGGTGCTGAGGCGCTGGCGTGAGCCAATCAGGAGGGCCTCAGTCTTGTTCACATTCAACTGTAGGAAATTTGCCCTCATCCAGGACTTGATGTCCGACAGGCAGTCTGTCAGGACAGCAGTGGACCTGGGGGAAGAACCATGGACCATGCAAGAAGGTTCAATACAGTTTTTCGTAGGTTTAGACTTACAGCAGAACGTGTAATTCAGCACAAATTAAGACAATGCGGTCCAATTTGCTGGGATGTTTAATTGAATGCCATTCCAGAAGTTGAGAACATGAGAGCAGAATTTTCAAGAGTCAGCAGGGCCTATAGTAATGTTACCTCCCTTTTTGCAAATCATATTCATTATTAAGGAACTCTGTTAATACTAAGGAGAGGGACTACCTTTCTTGCTGTACACTTGATGTAGTTATGCTGATACATATTGTTAAAGAACAAGGCCAACTTTCTTGATATCCAGTAAATATATCCTTAATGTACTGGTTAGAGCAAGTGAGAGGACCTGGGTTCAATTCCCAGGCAGGGCGAAACGTTGGGTAAGTTTCCTTAATCCACATGCTTCTGTTTACCTGCCAGTAAGTAGGAACCTGGTTATTAGTCGATTAGCGGATCGCTTTTCTGGTGATAATAATCCCTTCAACAAAATAAATAAAGAATAATTTGGTCACTCAATCCATGACTGTTTGTGGGACATTGCTGTGGGCAATTGGTTGCCGTATTTCGCCCACAAAACATCCAGTCAAATCACTTTACAGTATATTCTGTGAAGCGCTTTGAGACGGTTCGAACACGTGATAAGGAACTATATCAAATCGTAGGAAATCCAAGGATTACTATTAAAGGGTGAAGGCATATTTTTGGAGAGTGTAGAGAAATTTGCTCTGCATTTAGTATATGCCATATATAATTAGAAGTGTTTGATAATATTATTGAGGGCAAAGAGTAGAACAGTATTCAAATTTCCTGTGACTGGCTTCTCTTACCTTATGAGTCCCCACCTCAAGATTCCCACTTTATCAAAAGAAATGAAAGCTGCAGCCATTGCTATAATGCTGGCTCAGGACGGCTAGCTGTACATCAGAAATCTACTATTGCTTTCTTTATGATACAACAATAACAACAACTTGGATTTATATAGCGCCCTCCATGCTGGACAGCGTCTCTGAGCGCTTTACAGTAACGGATCCCGGGGCTGAGCCAGGGGGAGTGGGGGGAACAACAACAACAACAAGATTCCATTTATAAAGCGCCTTTCACGTCAGGAGGACGTCCCAAGGCGCTGCACAGTTGGGTCATGACCCGAGCAGGGGGGAAATGGTCAGAGTGAGGGGAGGGAATGGAGGGAGCGAGGAGGGGGAAGAGAGTCGAGAGGGGAGCTGAAGGCTCGGTCAAAGAGAAAGGTTTTGAGACCGGCCTTGAAGGAGGAAAGGGAGGAAGCAAGGCGAAGGCACTGGGGGATGGAGTTCCAGAGCCTCGGGGCTGAGAGGCTGAAGGCCCGACCACCGATGGTAGGGCGGTTGGGGCGGGGGACGTGGAGCAGACCGGAGCCAGAGGAACGGAGGGTACGGGCAGGTAGGTAGGGGGATAGTAGGTCGGAGAGGTAGGAGGGAGCAAGGCCGTGAATGGCCTTGTAGGTGAGGATGAGGATCTTGAAATCAATCCTCTGGGGGATGGGGAGCCAGTGGAGGCGAGCGAGGGTGGGAGTGATGTGGTCCCGAAGCCTGGTGCGGGACAGTACACGAGCTGCAGAGTTCTGAATGACCTGCAGCTTGTGGAGGGAGGTGGCGGGAAGGCCGGCGAGGAGAGAGTTCCCATAGTCCAGCCTTGAGGTGACAAAGGCGTGAACCAGGGTTTCAGCAGCGTGAGGGGTGAGGTAATGCCGTAGTCTGGCGATGTTCCGGAGGTGATGGAAGGCGGTGCCAGTTGTGGTGCGGATGTGAGGGAGAAAGGACAGCTCAGGGTCGAACAAAACGCCGAGGTTCCTGACTGGCTTTGAGAGGTGGAGAGTGCAGCCTTGGATGCTGATGGTGTCAGCGCCTGAGGTGCGGAGGCGCTGACGTGAGCCAATCAGGAGGGCCTCGGTTTTTCGCACGTTGAGCTGAAGAAAGTTGTCTCTCGTCCAGGACTCGATGTCGGACAGGCAGGCTGTCAGGACATCGGTGGTCGTGGAGTTGAGAGTAGAGGAGGAAAGGTAGAGTTGGGTGTCATCCGCATACATGTGGAAGTTAACTCCATGTCTGCGGATGATGTCACCAAGGGGGAGCATATAGAGGGTGAAGAGGAGGGGACCGAGGACAGAGCCCTGAGGGACACCACATGAGACAGTGCGGGGGGTGGAGGAGAAGCCATTCGTCGAGACAAAGTGAAGACGGTGAGAAAGGTACGACCTAAACCATTCAAGGACAGTGCCTTGAAGGTTGAGGTGGGAGGACAAGCGGTGGAGTAGGATAGCGTGGTCGACCGTATCGAATGCTGCCGATAGGTCGAGGAGGACGAGGAGACAGAGGGAGCCCTGGTCACAGATGGTCAGGATATCATTGGTGACCTTGACCAGGGCAGTTTCTGTGCTATGGGCAGCACGGAAACCTGACTGAAGGGGTTCGAAAAGAGAATGGGTGGAAAGGAAAGAGCGCAGTTGGGAGGCGACAACTCTTTCCAAGACCTTGGAGAGAAAGGGGAGGTTGGAGATGGGCCGGTAGCTTGATAGCTGCGACGCATCAAGGGAGGGTTTTTTCAGGGTGGGCGTGATGATGGCAGTTTTTAATGGAATGGGGACAGAGCCAGAGGAGAGGGACAGGTTGATGATGTCAGTGATATGTGGGGCAAGAAAGTGGAGCTGGGAGATAAGGAGTGGAGTGGGGATGGGGTCAAGGGAGCAGGTGGTTGGTTTTAGGGATAGGATGAGTTCAGTGACAGAGGGTGGGGAAACGGGTACGAAGGTGTGTAGGGGAGGATGGGTAGGAGTCGGAGTGTGGGAGGGAAGGGGTGGGTGGTGGGTGGAAGTTGGAGGGGAAGTGACCGCGGAGCGGATTCCCTTGATCTTGGATTCAAGGAAATCCAGCATCTCCTCGCAGTGAAGGTTGGAGGAGATGACCTGCGCGGGGTGGCGGGGGGGACGGAGGAGTCGGGTTGTGGTGGAAAACAGTAGCCTGGGGTTGTTCTTCGCCTCCAGGATTATCCTGGAGTAGAAGGACGACTTGGCCGAGGCTAGAGTGGAGCGGTAAATTTTGAGGAGGTCCAGCCAGATTTGTCGGTGGACCGTTAGGCCAGATTTGACACAGGTGCGTTCAGCAGCCCGCACCTGGCTTTTCAGTGAGCGGAGGTGGGTGGTGTACCAGGGGGAGGAGCGGGAGTAGGAGACAGTGCGGGAAGTGATGGGGGCAAGAGTATCGAGTGTGGAGGAGAGGGTATTGTGGAGGAGGGAGAGAGGAAAAGAGGGGTCGGTGAGGGAAGGTGACCAAAGGCACGGTCGAAGAGAAAGGTCTTCAGCAGAGACCTGAAAATAGGAAGAGAGGGAGCGAGGTGAAGGGAGTGAGGAAGGCAGTTCCAGAGCCTCGGGGCATAGTGGCTGAAGGCACGTCCGCCGATGGTGGAGTGTAGGACTCGGGGGACGAGGAGGAGGCCAGACCCGGAGGAACGAAGGCAACAGGTACTGTTTTGAGGAGAGAGGAGGTCAGAAAGGTAGAGGGTGCAGAGGAATGGAGGGATTTGAATACAAGGGCGAGGATCTTCAAGTCAATCCTCTCTGAGACAGGCAACCAGTGCAGTCTGGCAAAGACTGGGGTGATCGGGGAGCGGAGTTTGGTGCGGGTGAGAATGCGGGCGGCAGAGTTTTGAATGATCTGGATTTTGTGGATGGTAGTGGTAGTACAATAGTTTTTGCTACACCTCAATGCAGAGATATATTGCAAAAGGTTGAGGCTTGTAGTACCAACAGATACAAGACTTATTATATACATCAAGATTGGCATGCCTGAAATTCTGGGCAAGATTTTTTATAATATTGATTGTTATCAAATGGTTCTGTAAATAGCTATTGCGATTCTAAATACACTCACAAGTAGAAATTGATCCGCTCGTTTCTGGCAGTGTAATTTCAGGCAAGTATATAATGTTTGTTCAGTAGGTGATATAGTTTTGGAATTAAACTTTCATGCCCTGCTAATGTTATATCGACCTGTCCACTCCCTCTGCTCAGCAGGCTGCTCCATGTCCCCCACCCGGCCCGCTCCACCATCGGCGGTTGAGCCTTCAGCCTCTCTGCCCCCATCCTTTGGAACTCCATCCCATAGCCCCTTTGCCTTGCCCCCTCCGTTGAGGCATGCCTCAAGACCCTCCTCTTTGTCTATGCCTTTGGTCACCCTCCCACACCTACCCTTCCTGCTCTCCACCCCGCTGAACCCAAGCCCCTGCTCAGGTCCAAATCCCTGACTGTCCCACACCTTGTGACATCCTCCCGATGTGAAAGTTCCTATACACATATAATTTGTTGTTGTTATTTAATTCCTTGGGGCTTTGATACAGGACATGAAACATTCCATTGCTTAATATTGCATCTAGATCTTATATGGCATACAATGCATGGGATGAGACACTCACTCGATGGAGACCTGCTAACATGATGTAAAACTACATATCCATGCAATCTTGTCTGCAATGCACTGACTAAATAGTTATTGCGGTGACCTCGCTTGTGCAATAGTGCAAGAAGATTCAGTTGAAGAAAGTCATAGTTACTTTATCACTTTAGAAGTTAATAAAACTACAAAATTCAGCATACATTTTTGACCTGTATCATGAATAATACATTCATGGTAATAGATTCTGACCTGGTGGTGGCTGGCATGGAAACTGTAGAAAGTTCCTGTGAGAGTAGGTTATCTCTGCATTGACTGTCCCTTTGCTGATTTACTGGTTGAATTCTAATACTAGCCGTCCAATCTTCTGTTGACTATATGAGAAAAGAGAAATGCAAACTATTACTACAGTTATTCATGGATTGCAATATTAATTCTGCCTTCAACAAAGCAAACAACTACTCCTCAAACATGAACAAGGGCTCCTTTTGTGCTACTAATAAATAATCTCTTGAAGGTTATTCAGTGAGGGAGTGAGTCATAAAAACCTGAAGGTCTCGGGTAAATTCCCCATCTGAGATGAGGCAGCTGATCACAACAGGGATGCACGACAGTCCTACCTACAATTGACCTTAAAACCTGGGCAAGTTAAGGGGAAAATCATCTTAATCTCTCAGTGATGCATGTTGGAGGTATAAGTATACAAAGTTGTGGCAGGACAAGACAGAGCTCAGCTGAGTTATTTTCTCATGAACAGCCTGCGAATAATAATAATCTTTCCATTTGATATAGCTAATATCAAACAATAATAATCCCTCCAAAACAAAAAATAATAAATTGGTCATTTTCAATCCAAGTTTGTGGGACACTGTTGTGCGCAATTGGCTGCCGCGTTTTGCCCACAAATATACGGTCAATTCACTTTACATTCTATTCTGTGAAGCACTTTGAGATGTCGAGAAGACGTGAAAAGCACTACATCAAATGCAAGGATTATTATTATTTTATATTATAGCGCCTTATATTTTGTGGGTGAAACACGGCAGCCAATTGTTCACAGGAGTGCCCCACAAACAGATGTGGATTGAGTGACCAAATTATTAATATTAATTAATTAATTTTTAAAGGGAATATTACCCCTGAAAAAACAATCCACCTAACAGCCGGGTTTCTACTTACTGCTGGGAAAAACAGGTGTGTGGAATAAGGAAACTTGCACAACGTTTTGTCCTGCTGGGAATCAAATTCAGGTCCTCTCGCTTGCGAGGCAAGTGGTCTAACCATGCTAGTGGAGTCACTGTATTGACTCATAAATAATGGCTAGTTGGGCATTAGAAGTACTAGTACAATTCGATCAGGAGTAGGAAGAGGGCATAAAAGTGGTGGATGAAATTAATGAGCAAAAAGAACATGTGTTTTAGTTGCTTGATTAAATCTAATCTCATGGAAACTGTGTTAATATTTCATCTCACTACATATATATATTTATTCTTATATATAAAAAAGTTACCTGCAACTAATGGACTTCTTCCTTTGTAGTTTATATTAAAGAAACATAAGAACTGGAGTAAGGCATTTGGCTCTCAAATCTGCCTCACTAAGTCTAAGATTGTAACATCTTGATCTAGAACATCTTCTGTCAGAGCTCATGTCAAGTTCTGTACAGTGACATACCTCTGGCTCATAGCGAATGACAGCTATAAAGTTCATGGGATGTGGAATGTTGTTAACAATGAATTGTAGTCCTGCTCCATGAGGAACACGAGCAAATCCCAGGCCAGTCCACATCATAGGTTTATCAGGAACACGTTCCCTGGAAACAATTTGCACCCTGGATTCCGGGTTCACCAATTGCTGTGTGAGAAAGAACATTAGGAGCTCAAAGTATGCCATAGAGAGAAGATTGGGTATAGTTGTTGGAAATCAATCATATTGCCATGATGATCAGCCCCTTATTGATACAGAAGCTTTGGTGTATTTCATACCCTCTTTCTTTGATGTCTTATATTACGTTTAGAAATCCTGCGAAGTACAAGTCTCCCATGTTCCACATTGAAATCATATCCCTGTATGCGTAAATAGTCATCACACTTCGGCAGAGATGTTGCTTGAATCTGAAAACAAAAATAAATTGCATTAATTAGGAGATTGAGGAGGATTCATCAGCCCACGAAATTAAACAAAGAAATTAATAAACAGAGTTAACCAGAAAAACTGTGAAGTAGGTTCATGGAAATCATGTTATCTTAAAATTCCTCCAGAAGCCTAATTATAAAATATTATAAAATTGGAAGCATCAATAATAAATTGTTTAACACCTGAAAACAAGTGTTTACATAATTTGCGTTTAGATTACAACTGGAGTATTGTCTAATATCCTGGTACTGCAATAACTCCTGCTTCCAGATGCTTCTTAATCATTTGGTGAGTTGTTGAATCAATGTGCAGTCTGCGTGACCTTTCTGGGTGCTATGCTCACTAAATATAATGATCATATCTCATAAATCAGCAGTGCTGACAGCAACTATAGATTAGAACTGGAGTGCTACACTACAGTGTGAATAAACACTGTTACAGGAGTCAAAGTCGATATTTTGATAGAAAAATAGGAAAGTACAACATTAAAATTACATTTGTAAAACGCCTTTCACAGCGTCTTGGACCCGAGCTGGGGGTCGTGATTGGGGAGGGTGAAGGGCAGGAAGCAGGGAAATAGAAAGCATGGTCGAAGAGAAGGGTCTTGAGATGGGTCTTAATAATAATAATAATCCTTCCATTTGATATAGCGCTTTTCACGTCTTCTCAATGTTTCAAAGCGCTTCACAGAATATACTGTAAAGAGAATTGACTGTATATTTGTGGGCAAAAACGCGGCAGTCAATTGCGTACAGCAATGTCCCACAAACAGTCGTGGATTGAAGTGACCAAATTATTATTTTTTTCTTGAGGGATTATTATCAGGCGTGTGGAGTAAGGAAACCTGCCCTAGCTTTCGCCCTGCCGGGAATCGAACTCAGGTCTCTCGCTTGTGAGGCAAGTGCTCTTACCACTGAGCTACAGGACTCCACAGTCTTGAAGGTTGCAAGGGAGGCGGCAAGGCGGAGGGACTGCTGGATGGAATTCCAGAGGGTGGGGGCAGAGTGGTGGAAGGCTCACCTGCCAAAAGTGGGGCAAGCGAGGTGGGACACATGAAGTAGGCCGGAGTCCGCTGAGCAGAGGAAGCGAGTAGGATGACAGGGGTTTAGGAGGTAGCAAAACACTATTGCTATTCATTTGACTCATACCAAATTAATAACAACAACTGGCATTTACACAGTGCCCTTCAAGTGGGGCAGCATCTTGAATCGCTAAATTAAAATAATTCAACAAAATAAATAATCCCTTCCTACTCTATCACCCATGCCCTTCAATTGATTTATTTTCTATACAGTTATCTAATTCCTTCTTAAATTTGTTGGCATCATCTATCTCCATTGCCTCCCTAGGTAGCCTATTCAACATGTTAAAAATAATTTTAAATGGTATATGTGTTACATTTATTGTAAAATTGGTATCGTAAGTGATACTGGTGTATAAATTGTACCCATATTAACTACTGACTTTTAAGTAAATTACTTCAGTTCTACATTTATAGCATATGAAATGTGTTTGAGGTAGTGAGTTAGATTCCTCAATGTTTGTGACATATTCTTAACTGATTTTTACGAAGTACAGACCAGAGAAGCACTATTTCCCAGTTGCTCTGCAAGCTCAGCCTCGTACAAATAATAGTCCAATGGAGCAAAGAAGTAGCTGTGAGCTGGTTCATTACATCGATGGCCAATAATGTTAGGAAGACAGCGACAATGTCCATCATATGAAGAACAACTGCAAATACACAAAGAATGTGAAGTCTCAGCAAATCCTGACAGAAGTGTAATATGTACTACATTTCTACAGTACAACAGTGGTAATTATTCAGCATCTGCAACAGTTCCACACCAAAGCAGAGACTTCATCATCCTCACAATCCCAGATTCACAGAAGTACTTTCACCGGTATAGAGACATCTCACTGACTAAGCTCCCAGTCAGGCTGGGCTGTTTGAAAGACCCACTGAGGAGTGCAAAGAGAGAAAAAAAATGAAATAAAATCACTGCAAATCAATCCTAGTAGCCAGGTTTAGATTGGCTATGGTGGAGATTTGGCATCAGTTCACCAAGCTACACTAGTTTGGGGATTGGAAAACAATGGAAAATTATTCCAGGTGCATGTATTCAGGCAGAACACGGTAAACTTAATTTCAGCAATGTTCTTTTACCACTTCTGAACTCCGATTGTATTATGAATTTCAGAAGTAAGAATATTAAATGACAGTTCAATAAAACAAGTGCTGCTGGTAGTCATACTTACAAATTGTCATAGGCCCCTCCAATATCACAGTCACAGGGAGAACAACCATACACAGTGTTTCCAAGGCCCCAGTAGTTAGGCTGCAGCAAAATGCAGTAACAAGGACACCATTAGAATCAGTATTGTAAACTAGTTTTATAAAAAACATTATAGAATGTTAATAACTTTCCTAATTGTCCTAATTGAAAATATATTGTGTTTATTCTTTTCTGTTTTTTCTCATGAGCCTGGGAAGCCATGCTCAGCAATGAGTATAACAACTTATAATTAACTGAACATTAGCTTAAAATAAATGGAAATACCAATAATGAATGATAAGCACATTCACGCCTGCAGGAAAATGGCTTAGACTGCTTAAAACGTGAGACAATAAAATCTACTAGAAAGGGACAGCATATTGATATCTGATCTGTTTGGAGTCAAACACCGATTCAACAAATGAAAGGATGATATAGTAATGTCAGTTTGCTGTCATTCCACTTTATCCTTTTCATGATCTCCTCCAAAATAGAAAAAAGTTAATAATTTTAATAACCTCTAAAATAATTTCTGGGATTAATGAGCCCATTAACCATAAGTGTTTAATTTAACTCTTTTTGTGCTGGAAAAAAAATTGAAAGTAAAATTAGAAATCAAAAGCATATAAATATAAGATTGCCAGTAACCAATGTAAAAGGGAGTTTAGGAGGAACCTCTTTACACAGAGGGTAGTGAGAATGTGGAACTCACTGCTGGAAGCTGTAGTTTAAGCTGAAGACTTGATGCAGACAAAGGAATACATAATGGAGAAGGGAATAGAGGGGATTTGGAGTGGTGGGGACTCAGATGGAGTATAAACACTGGCATGGACTCTGGTCGAATGGCCTGTTTCCATCCTGTAGCATTCTATGTAACTTTGGAGAGGGAGAGTATATTAGCACATACCAGGCATTGGTCACAGTTACGTCCAGTGACAAATCGCTGGCAGAAGCATTCTCCGGTAACCGAGTCACAGGCTGATGGTTCTAACACACTGCCACCAGAGTCACACTGACAAGCTGGAAAATGTAAAAGTTAGTCGGCCGTCACATGCTAACTGTATCAAAATGCTAATAAAGTTATAACTGGTACTTATTCTACACATAAGTCATACAATCATAGAATCAGACAGCACAGAATGAGGCCAATTGGCCCATCCTGTCTGAGCTAGCTCCTAAAAGAGCAATCCAACTCAATCCCACTGGCTTGCTTTCTATCTGTAGCCCTGCAATCCTGTCTTCCCCAAATACCCATCTACTCTCTTAAAAGTTGTTATTGAATCGACTTCCACTACCCTTTTAGGTAATGCATTGCAGATCCGAACAACTCTCTGGATGAAAAAAATGTTCCTAACCTCCCCTCTGTATCTTTTAACAACTAACTTAAATCGGTGTCCTCGGGTTACTGACCCACATGACAGTGGAAACAGTTTTTCCCGGTTCAACCTATTAAATCCTCTCATGATCTTGAAAACCTCTATTAAATCTCCTCTTGATATTCTCTGCTCTAGGGAGAATAATCCTAGTTTTGCTAAACTCTCCTCATAACTAAGGTCCTTCATTCCTGGTACCATCCTGGTAAACCTCCTTTGCACCCTCTCCAATGCCCTAACATCTTTCCTAAAGTGTGGTGCCCAGAACTGAACGCAGTACTCCAACTGAGGCCTTACCAGCATTTTATAAATATTCAACATAACCTCCTGGCTTTTGAATTCTATGTCCCTATTTATACAACCTTGTATCCCGTATGCTTTTTTAACAGCTGTATCTACCTGTCCTGCCACCTTCAGAGATTTGTTTATGTGGACCCCCAGGTCTCTCTGTTCATTTGCTCCCTTTAAGATTGTACCATCAGCTTATACTGCCTCTCCTCATTCTTCCTACCAAAATGCAACACTTCACAATTCTCCACATTAAACCTCATCTGCTACGTTTCTGCCCATTTTACCAATCTGTCTAAGTCCTCTTGGAGTCTGGTGCTATCCTTCTCACCATTACTTTTGGAAATTGTGCTCCCTATATCCAATCCGGATCATTAATATAGTTCAGAAAGAGCAGTGGTCCCAATACCAACCCATGAAGGACAACACTATACACCTCCCTCCAGTCAGAAAAGCAACCATTTACTACCTGCTTTCTGTCTCCTGGCCAGTTCTGGATCCATGTTGCCACAATCCCTGTAATACCATGGGTTTGTTTCTATTTTATTTATAAGTCTCTTATGTGGCACTTTGTCAAATGCCTTTTGATATCACATATATTTGAGTTATTCATTCAAATTATTGCAGATTGACTACAAGACGGTTTTGTTTTAAACAAAAGTGCTTTTGGAGGTGTTTTCTAGATACAAGATAGAATAGAAACAGATATGTGATATGCACTTGTAACTGCTTAGTGCATTGCTACTGTCATTAAACTATTGTGTACTATGACTGATGAAAGTTTGTTTTTTTTGTGCATGATATCTCACATTAAACCAAGTTGTATGGAGATTAGAATTTAAGAACAGTATTGGTTTTGAGCAATATGTTTATGCACTTGCTTAGTTTAAAGGGTGATCTTGTGGGTGAGCACAAAACCTTTTTAATGGGCTCAGGAAACTTCAGAAAACAACTTCCTACCGTTCTCTTGAACCTTACCTTTTTTACAACATTAACATCAACAAAAATTACATTTGTATAGCATCTTGCACATCAGGAGGATGTCCCAAGGCGCTAGACAGTCAGGGATCAACACCCGAACCGGTGGTTGTGATCAGGAAGGGTGGGGGCGGGGAGGTTAGGGGTAGGAGAGTCAACAAAGGCACGTTTGAAGGAGGGTCTTGAGACGAGTCTTGAAGGAGGCAAGGGAGGGGGTGAGGCGGAGAGACTGTGGGATGGAGTCCAGAGGGTGGGGGCCGAGAGGCTGAAGGCTCACACACCAATGGCGGGGCGACCAAAGTGGGGGACTTGAAGCAGGCTGGAGCCCGCTGAGTGGAGGGAGCGGACAGATTGGTAGGGGGTTAGTAAGTCACAGAGGTTGGGGAGGAGCAAAGCCATGGAGGGCTTTGAAGGTGAGGACCAGGATCTTGAACTGTATCCTCTGAGTCATGTGGAGCCAGTGGAGGATGGGGTTGTTAGGGTAGTGGAGCCTGGTGCTGCAGAACACATTGGGCTACACAGTTCTGGATGATCTGCAGCCTGTGGAGGGAGGAATTGGGGGCCGACAAGCAGGGAGTTTGGTTGTCGAGCCTGGATGTGATGAATGTGTGAATGAGCGTCTCGGCAGCCTGCTGCGTGAGACAGTCACTGGAGGTGCATATTTGAGTAAACTTTACATAAAGACAATGAAGCAAATAATCAAAATGATGTTTTTCAAAAATAAAAGTCTCCATGTGATAGAATGACTTTTTACCGGGCAGCCACAAGATGGAGTTTGAAGCAAACTGTTCCCAGCTGTCCTCATAGATATTGCACTTTCTCAGGCACAGAAAATACACATTGACAAAGAACATTGTGGAAATACAGCATAAATATAATACTATAGTTTAATTGTGTGGAGTAGACATGATGATCCAGTTGATTTACACCATGCTGCCATTTCCCCTACTTTCCATAGAACCCCGCATTTAAGATTAAGAATATAATAAGAATAAAATGGCAGATGGCCATTTGAGTCACCAAATGTATCCTGGATTTTAATGTGCTAAATTTGAACCTTTTTTTTATTTTGTGAATGAAAACTGACTTTATCTTCATCCTTAATCTTAGCCTACTACTCAAACTTCCAGGGAAAATATTGCCTAGATACTTTCTGATCCCAACCACCTGCCCCCTCAACACCATCCTCAATACTCTTGTTACCTTCCAGCTTCACCTCCTGGCCTCTTTTTTAACCAATATCATCAATCTCTCCTTATCCACAGGCACTATTTCCACCTCTCTAACACAACTGTCATCACCCGCACCCTCAAAAACCCTTCCCTGGACCCATCCCTACACTCCAGCTATCGCCCCACCTCCAACCTCCCTTTCCTCTCCAAGGCCCTGGATTGAATTGTTGCGTCCTAGCTTCTGCCCACAGCATGGAAGCAGCTCTTGTCAAAGTCACTAATGACGTGCTGTCCATCTGCAACCAAGGCTCTCTCTGCCTCCTTGTTCTCTTAGACCTCTTTGCTGCTTTCGACACTGTTGACAATTTATCCTCCTCCACCGCCTCTCCTCTCAGCTCAACCTTCACGGACCTGTGCGTGATTCAAATTCTATCTCTCCTACCATCTCCACTTTGTCTCCACTAATGGCTTCTCCTCCAGCCCCCACACTGTCACGTGAGGCATCCCTCAGCGTTCTGTTCTGGGTCCCCTCCTTTTCAACATTTACATGCTCCCTCTTGGTGATATCATCCATAGACATGGGGTCAACTTCCACACGTATGCAGATGACACCCAACTTTACCTCTCTGCCTCCAGCCTCGAGTCGAGGACCACTGCTGACCTCACAGACTGCCTGTTCGACATCACATCCTGGATAAGAGCAAGCTTCCTCCAGTTGAATGTCAGCAAGACCGAAGCCCTCCTGCTTGGCTCCCATCAGCGGCTCCATACCTCAGATGCTGACAGCATCACCCTTCATGGATGCACTCTACACCTCAGAGAAAAAACGGAACCTTGGCATTCTGTTTGACCCTCAACTGTCCTTTATCCCCCTCATTTGTGCCATGACCCGCTTCGCCTTTCCCCACCTCTGCTACTTTGCCCGTCTCTGCTACCATCTCTCACCACAGGCTGCCGAGACCCTCATCCGCGCATTCATCACAGCCAGGCTCGACTATGTAAACTCCATGCTGGTTGACCTCCCAACTCCTCCCTCCACAGGCTGCAGATGATCCAGAACTCTGCAGTCTGTGTCATAGCCCTACCCTCCACTGCCCCCCCACCCCTCCTGACCCCAAACACCAGCTTGGGTGCAAAATCCCTGACTGTCCAGTGCCTTGGCATGGCTTCCTGACGTGAAAGGTGCTATACAAAAGTAATTTGCTGTTGTTGTAATCAATTTCCATAATATTCACCATCTGACATCTCAGCTACTCAATGCTGGTCTGCTTCCTCAATATCTTGTAATTCATACTAGTAGGGTCAGATTAAGGGATTGGGAGGCCCTAAAACAGATCACACTTGGGGGCCCTTTGAACTATGCACGCAAAATATGCAACAATATCTTTTTAAGATACTTTCTTGCATGACTAGATAGTTTCAAACAACGTGATCAAAACCTAATGTACTTGTCTAATCGTGCTCAGTAGATAGAATTGCAAGTGCATTCAATCTATCCTTGATCATTGTAGATCTGAGGGAGTTTTTGATAAGACTCCTGTGAGAACGAGTGTTCACTGGTACTGTTAATGTACAAACAACTGCCACATTTGGAAACGTTGATTCCATCAAGTGATTCTGTTTCATATACTTTAGCATTTCTCGCAGTTTTCTAATACTTAATATGTGATATAAAATCCAGAATTCAAATTCATCAACACTGTATGCATCAAAATCTTTTTTCAATGCTATTTAGCTGTATCGGTGCTGGACCACGGCTCGTGCTCTCCACGCTGCCTCTCACCTGGTCTGACCATCTGAGGTACCTTCTGACTGATACCTCCAGCTCCACCCCTCTTGCTGTCACTCACGTGGGTGTACCAGGCAACGCAGTGAGTGACAGCAAGTGGGGCGGAGCTGGAGGTATGACTCGCACCTCCCTCTTTCTACACAGCCACACAGTGCAGAGCGATGGTGAGAAAGGTGCAGTTGGGAGGTGGAGGCGTCAATCAAAGCCGGGGTCCCCTCAGACCTTTGGGAGCCACTCAGACTTCAAGGCCTTAAGACATGCCTTACCTGACTTGTTGGTTAAGCCGACCCTGCATGCTGGATACCAATCCTACCAATGATCTGACTGCCTGGGGGTTGTGTGATATCAAGGCCTGATTGAGTGCCAATGTGCAGCAGCTGAACGTACACAAGACGGAACCCATCCTCCTTGGCTCCTGTTAATGTCTTCTCACTTGCGATTCTGAACTCTTTAACTTTCTCTGCCTATCCCTCAGACTCACGAACCTGTTTGCATCCTTGGTGTCAGCATCAATCCCCAGTTATCCCTCCTATCCCATATTTGGCCCCTGACCAGGTCTGCCTTCCTTTATTTCCACCCATGCCTGCCTTCACCCCTTTCTTATTTCAAATGTTGCTGAAACCCTCATCCATGCTTTCATCACCTCCCGTCTCGATTTATCCAATGCGCTCCTCACCAGTCTCCCTAGCTCCACTATAAACAACGTTGAAGTTATTCAAAACTGCTGCCCATATTGTCATCCACCCCATCACCCAGTTCTTACCAGACTCCACTGGATTGCAGTTGCAGAATGGATTTCAAGATTCTTGCTTTCACTTTCAAATCACTTCATGCCCTGGCACCTCCTTACCTCTGATCTGCTCACATCCCACTCCACTACCCCCCACCTTTGTTCAGCTGGCTTGGATCTTCTGCATGTCCCTCGTCTCTCTCCAGCATTGGTGGCTGTACTTTTAACTACCATCTCTGGAACTTCCTGGCTTGCCCCCTCTTTGCCCGTTTTCAAATCACACCTGAAGACTTTCCTCTGTTTTTGGGCACCTTTCTTCTCTTTCCAGCCCTGGGTCAAACCACACCGCTGTTAAGTGCTCAAAAGACATTCCCCGCAGGAAGGGAGCTATATGTAATGTAACTTAATGTAAGTTGCTGTTACTGTTTTTGTAGATCAACTGACACGTCTGCTGTCTATTTTTGTATTCATATCCTAATTCCTTACCCTCACCTACAAATCCATCCGCACTCTGGCACCTCCTTATCTCTTGAATCTTCTCTTTGGGAGGCTAACTCAGGTTTGCTGTGCATCTCTCTCCTTCTCTGTGCTTCCTTTGATGGCTGAGCCTTCAGTTCCTACATTGTTAATCTCTAGAACTCATTCCCCTACCATTCCATCTCAACCTGTTTCTGTCTTTAGAATGTGTAATGGCCCCTTCCCTCCCTTGCTTGGAGTCCAACCCCATGCTTATGAAGCACTCCGTCATTACTTTACTATGTGAAGTGCACAATGTTGATGCAAGTTCTTGTAGATTGACTTGGAATAGGATGTTTTCACTGCATTCACTGGTGCTTACAATTTGCTTATAGACATGTGCATGGCTATTTAGACACGGATGTCCTCCCAATGTGAAAGGCTCTATACAAATGTAATCTTGTTGTTATATGTATGTGGTAAAAAATTCTCTAGGCCGGCTTTTTGAATATTCAATTGAAATAGTCATCTAAAATAATACTCTTCTGAATAATCGAACAAAACTGTATATTCAATTGATGCATGTTTTTTGAGTCATAATATAATGACGTACATATATATATTAAACACCTAATTCCCACAAACTGATTTCCATATATTTAAAATGAATATAACTCACACCCAATGATGTCTCTATTTCTTTGCATATAAATGCGTGTCAGGTAAATACTAACAACTTGCAAGAGCAAACTTCAATAATTTGTTTATGAAGTTACATTTGAAAATTAAAAAATTATTGTTGAATTATTCTGAAAGTTTGAATTGAGCGTTGAGTACTTGAAAATGCTTGTTTGACTTGTACACAAGCATGCAATGTCCCTGTTGTACTGATCTCACTACGATTACACTGTTGCTGTGTATGTCTTTAATTCATGTTGTACTTTATATAATTGGATACTCACACATGCTTCTCTGGTATAACACTTCTCTACTGCTATGGCTCACGTGTGTGGCTCAGTATAAATCTGGGTCCGACAGTGCTGCACTGGTGAGTTCATCATGTTATGTGATTTCTTAAATAAATGGTTTGAATGTGGGAACAAGCTTGAACTGATTTTCATTGTCTTGGAGCCAACAGTGGCCTGTCCTGCAGGCAATAATACTGAACTCTGAAATTTTCCACGAGAGAGAGCAAACCACAAATGCTAATTTATTGGTAAGGTTACTTTCACATCATTTGCTTAGGTTTGGCTTATTGCTGAGATTGTGCTATCCATGTGTCAGAGATCTCTAGCACCTTGTGTCTGTACGATGGCAGGTTTAATAATACTTAACAAACATCTAATGTAGGTGTAAAGGATCAAGTTATTGTGACACAGATACTGAAAAAGGTTGATCAGGATGTTGTAGATGAAAAAGAGTGATTACAAAGAGATAACTGGAATATCATTAGAGTAAAGAAAAACAACATACTGGCATATTTATATATGAAGACATTTGAAGAATAAAGTATCAATGTATGAGAGGATGGAAATGTATGTAGATTGCTAATTAGAATAAATCATATAACTGGAGGACTGCAAATATGCTGATCATAACAATCCAACTGTCAGGAAATGTGATATCTGATACTCAAGGAAAATATCATTGATACCGGCTCTTGTACACTTTCAAAATTGAATGACTTTTCAGCCTTCCAAATTATCTATTTATCATTTTGTAAAAATCTTACAAGAAAGAGTGTCTGTAAATTGTTGATAATCAAAATTAGCTTTTAAGAGGTAGGATCAGAGTTAGCTGAGGATCCGGTGTGTGTTTATCGGAAAACTGCAGTGGTAAAGCATCATTCTTCCAATAAATAATAGGAAAATAAAGCAAACTTTGTTTCAAAGAAAAAATGATACACACCTTTACATCCCTCAGGATCAACAGCGCTCAGTCCAAAGTAACCAGGCTTGCATTGATCACATCTTGTTCCTTCAACATTTCTCTTACAAATACAACGGCCAGCAACTGTATTAAGAATTGGGTCTGAATGACTTTCACACAATCCATTACTCAAAGAGCCTTCAGGATCACAGGTACATGCTGTTGATTAGAGAATAGCAATAGTTATTATAGCAGAATATTTCTTCACAATGTCTGCTTGGAGCTACAATACTTCATCTTGGTTTTCAGCTTACAATGCACCCAACATTGTTTGTCCAAACCACAGAAGAAAAACCTGTGTATTTTTTTAAAAAAACACGGAGCTTTGGTGGGAACTTGCAATTCTTTAATTTCTAAGGGATATAATTTTGGTAGTGTTCATTGCAAAAAAAATATTAACCACTAACAACGCACCTGCAATAATAAGCCACTTGAGTCCTATCAATCTCAAGAAATTCAGGAATACACTTGTAATGCATGGAATTTACATTAGGAAATTCACAAAAGACTATTTTGACAGGTTTCTACAAGGCTTTGTGGAATGAAATAAAGCAATGGCTTGTTTCCCTCTGCTGTACATTCTTTGTACACTTTATAAATACTATTGAATCCTTTTATAATTGCAAACACCTGAATCCTTTTAATTTTATACATTTATTCAATTTTAAACTTAATATTTAAGTTATTTCATATTTTTAGCTCCCATTAGTTAATCCGGTAATGTAACACAAAAAGTAAACCTACACACACAGGTAGCTGGGTCAGAAAGTGATCTGCCAAGATCGTGATAGTAGAATGGCCTGCACTGCTCACAATGTTGCCCCATTGTATTGTGCTGACACTCTTCACAGACCCCACCACTGACCCTTCCACTGGCCAAGTACACTGCCATGTCAAAATGGCACCTTTCTGAGTGGCCATTGCAGTTACATCCTGGAACAGAAAATGAATTTAAAATTTTCATTGACTTTAATTAACATATTGCCTGTTCAAACAACTTTAAAAAAATGTTAACATCAGAGGAGTAAAACAAACTCTTTCTCTAAGCATTTTATACTGCTGTACAGTTCTCTTTAGAAGCTGCTGTTTGTAATCACATGCAGGTGCAGGTGTGACAAGTCCTACTACTTTTTTCCGTGTAATTAGCCGTAAACAATTTTTATCTCGAGGATTGCTGGCCAGGACAGAGGACGCAACTTCTCTTTTTGAATTATGTCATGGGATTTTTAACAGCCATCTGAACAGGGCCTCAGTTTAACATTTAATTCGAAAGAGCATAACTCTGATGATTAAACACTTTCCCAGCACTGCAATGGAGTGTCAGCCAAGAATATCAGCTCAAAATTCCATCCTGAGGCTTGATCCCACATCCTTCTGACTCAGAGGTGAGCGTGCCTCCAACTAAACCAGCCATAACACCAACAACAACAACAACAACAAGATTCCATTTATAAAGCGCCTTTCATGTCAGGAGGACGTCCCAAGGCGCTGCACAGTTGGGTCATGACCCGAGCAGGGGGGAAATGGTCAGGGTGAGGGGAGGGAAGGGAGGGAGCGAGGAGGGGGGAAATGGTCAGGGTGAGGGAAGGGAGGGAGCAAGGAGGGGGAAATGGTCAGGGTGAGGGGAGGGAAGGGAGGGAGCGAGGAGGGGGAAGAGAGTCGAGAGGGGAGCTGAAGGCACGGTCAAAGAGAACAACAACAAAATTACATTTGCATAGTGCTTTTCACGTTGGGAGGATGTCCCAAGGCGCTGGACAGACAGAGTTATGAACCCGAGCTGGGGGTCAGGGTGGGAGAGGTTGGAGGGCAGAGAGATTGAAAGCACAGTCGAAGAGGAGGGTCTTGAGGTGGGTCTTGAAGGTGGTGAAAGAGGGGACGAGATGGTGGGACTGTGGGATGGAGTTCCAGAGGGTGGGTGCAAAGTGGTGGAAAGCCCACCCACCGAGAGTGTGGTGAGCAAGCTGGGAGACATGGAGCAGGCCGTAGCCCCCTAAGCAGAGGGAGCGAACAGGGTGGTAGGGGGTTAGGAGGTCAGAGAGGTAGGGGGGAGCAAGGGCTTTGAAGATGAGAACCAGGATTTTGAACTGCTCTGTGTGATGGGAAGCCAGTGGAGTTGGGTGAGGATGGGGGTGATAGGGTCGCGGAGACTAGTGCGGGAGAGGACACAGGCTGCAGAGTTTTGGATGAACTGCAGCCTGTAGCGGGAGGAGTTGTGGAGGCCGACAAGCAGTGAATTTGCATAGTCGAGCCTTGATGTAATGAAGGTGTGTATGAGGGTTTCGTATGACATATTTATGTCATATTATGTCATATGTTTATGTATGAAGGTGTGTGAGACATGAATATGGGATATGGTTAGAAAATATGGGATATAGTGAAATAAAATCCAATATGGTGTTACAATGAGTGCTTACTTCTGCATTCATGTGCCTGGCCTCCTCCAGCTGGTTGCCAAGGAGAATCTTTGAACACATTCTTACATCGCTCGCAATTCACACCCTCAGTATTATGCTGACAAACACATTTCCCATGAACCTATGGAAACATTTTTAATGCAGATTGATTTGATTATTGAATTACTTCCTGTAACTTTTTTATTCAAAGATTAAGTGTCCCGTTAACAATTTGGTGTTAGAAAATACACTGTATTTTTTATATAAATATACGTCATATATACCATATGCAGAGAAATTCTGTTGTAACTCTGGGTTCATCTTGTGCATTACATCCGTCTTCACTACATGTATGTAATGTCGTGGGTTCACTTATATGAGTCTACGCTTATATTCTTGCACATGCAGGAAGTGATTTCACCGGCAACCTGACGACCCCAAAGTTTGTCATTTTTCATGAACGAAGCTGGTTTATCAGTGCAGAAATCAGGATTACCAAAGATTAACATTGGGTATGGCATGGGTCCAAACCCATGCTCAATTGAGGCACATTCTAACCAGATCACCCAGCATATATATGTATATATATATATATATATATATATATTTGTAGTGCTCATCTGTTATCCATTATTTCCTGATGTCTCTGCTTATATAATGAGTTTTTTTTACACAATGGGTGTTTGTCTACTTGTGTTGTAAACATATGTATGCACCTTATGGTGCATGATATGTGTAGTTACATGTTTTTGAACACTTTCAATTAATTTTTCACTTCAATATATTAAAAGAGTATTATAAAATTGAAGTTGAGGAATGTACTATTCCACACCTACATAAAGCATTCTACTCACCATCCCCTGCTGACTAAAGATGTCACCTCGTATGTTATTGACAGGAACACATTGGCTGGCATGTCCATTGCAAAAACAGCTCCCTCGAATAACCATTTCATACAAAGCGTAATAATATTTTTCTTCAGTCTGTCGTTTTCGCAAACGTATATCTCCGAGTGTGTGGAGTTGGGTGAAATTTATTCGAAGATTGGTAAAAGTTATAAGCTCTGATGGATACATATGAATGGAAGAAAATTTGTAGCTCTATTTCGTGCAATTAATAATTGTATAATGTCATAGTAATTCCACATTGTACAGCAGTAAAATGACCAAACTTCACAATGCAGTGCAAGTTTGGACCAGAAACCTGCTTATCTTCAGAAAAAAAATGTTAAAGGCTCAATTCTACTTACCACCCAATTAATGACATTCCACAACTGTGCATCTCGGTGTTTATAATTCTCAAGCATTTATTCTTCTTTAGCTAAAGGAATAGTTAATTGTAAGAAAAGTGGTTTTGCAAAGCACTCAGTCAGTTTTAAGTGCACCTCACACCTCCAAAAAATCATGCAGCATTTTCCTTTAATCGGAGAATCTTTTAATCAGTGTGGAAGTGTAGTAATTTCAAACTATACTGACCAATTTATAGCCAGATTTAAGAGTGATGGTCATTCAGCTGGCTCTGATACAGTGAAATGCCTGCTACCAAGGACTTTCCGAGAAAATGACTTTACTGTGTAGGCAAAAGTAGACATTTAATATTTTCTGAATTAGAAAGGCTATGAATCGAAAGCACTTTTGAATGCAATGCTATCAATGAATAAATTCTTCATACTACAGTTCCTTTTTTTTGGTCGTGTTTGCTCTCACCTCTCCTTCCACTCTCTCCTCGAGCCCCTCCATTCTGGTTTCCGCCCTGCCCACAGCATAGAGACGGCACTTGTCAAGGTCACAAATGACGTCCTCTCTCTTTAACCAGGGCTCCCTCTGCCTCCTCCTAGACCTCTCCGCTACATACATCATAGTCGACCATGCCATCCTCACCTACCGCCTCTCCTTCCTCATCCATCTTAGTGGGACCGCACTTGCCTGTTTCAAGTCCGACCAAATAAACCGTCTTCACTTTGCTTCTTCAAACGTTTTCTCCTCCCGCCTCCACCTAGTCACCTGTGGTGTACCCCAAGCCTCCATGCTTGGCCCTCTCCACTTCCTCATCTACATGTTGCCTCTTGGCAATGACATCCACAGACCCAGGGTAAACATCCACATGTATGCCGATGACACACAAATCTACTTCTGCAGCTGCGATTCCAGGTCCGCCGATGTTCTGTCGACTTACCTGGCAAACATCAGGACCCAGATGAGCTCAAATGTCATACAACTAAATGTCGATAAGACAAAAGCCATACTCCTCGACTCCCGTCAATGTCATCTGTCCTGTGGCTCTGACCTCAACCTCCCCGGTCTATCCCTCAAACTCACCGAACCAGTGCACAACATAGGGGTCAGGATTGACTCATAGCTGTCATTCTTTACCCATATCTGGTCTCTGACCAGAAACGCCTTGCTCTACCTCTGCCACATTGCCTGCCTCCAACCATATCTTAACCCAGATGCAGCTGAAACACTCATCCATGCATTTGTCACCTCCCGCTTCGATTATTCAATTGCCCTCTTCACCGGTCTCCCCAGCTCCACCATACACTATCTTGCAACAGAGGTGCTATACAAATGCAAGTTGTTGTTTTTGGTCAGCCAGGTGTCTGGTGCATGCAGAAATCCATCGCCATACTTAAGAGTATTCAAAGTAGACTGAGAATTCCATATATGGCGGATTACCCAGCTGATCAAAAAATAATATTCATTGAGTATTTATTTATACAGCATTTTATGTGATAAAATATTAAGAATGAAACGTAGACTACATTGGATGCTTTCAATTGTTCTTTCTTCATGTGAGAGGTGTTTGTAATAAATTAATTCCTTTAACCCTTGTAAAATGATGATCTGTTAAGTTTAGGGGGAAAATTAAAGTGGAATCATTGATTCAGGATACAATACAAATTTACATTTACATAGTGCCTTTCATGGCAGGATATGAAGGCACTTAACAAAACTGGCTTGGCACCCTAGCTCTGGGTGGAAGCCAAGGAGGATGGAAAGGGGAAAGATGACCAAAATTGTGGTAAAAGAGATAACAACAACAACAACAACAAGATTACATTTGTGTAGCGCCTTTCATGTCGGGAGGACATCCCAAGGCACTGGACAATGTACAACGTTTCAGACCCGAGCTGGGGTCAGGGAGGGAGAAGGGAGGGGAGGGGAAGGGGGCGTGATTGATGGTTGAAGAGGAGGATTTTGAGATGGGACTTGAAGGAGGCTAAGGAGGGGGCGAGGCAAAGTGATTGGGAGATGTAATTCCAGAGGTTGGGGGCAGAATGGCTGAAGGCTCTCCCGCCGATGGTGGGGCGGGTGGGTCGGGGGACATGGAGCAGGCTGGAGCCTTGAGATAGATCCTTTAGATAGATCCTGAATGAGATAAGGGAGGGAGGAGTCGGAGGGACTCCATGATAGAGTTAAAGAGAATGGGGATCTAAAGAGAAACTGTTTGCAGATGGTAGAGCAGGTAGAGGGCACATGAAGCAGGTTGGGTTGGTTGGACTTGAGGGAGTCGCTGAGGTAGGGTAGGGTGAAACCATGGAGTAATTTAAAGTTGAAAATGGGGGTCTACACCAATATACTATACTGCAAATACATACCCTGTATCTGAGGACTGTGTGGATTGTAGATTTGGAAATTTGGATCCAGTGCTTTTAGAACAACCTGCAATCAAATATTTTAAATAAAATATTATTTGTTCTAATACATACAATCTAAATTCCTAACTATGCCATCATATTTATAATATTTCTAATAGCTTAAACATTAAATCTAAGATACTTGGGCCAAATAATTCAGGTTCAGTAAGAGGCTGGACTACATGTATATAGGAATGCTGTTGACTGTGTACTGTTTCTCAGCTCTTGAACAGGTTGGTAGGAAGGGTGGTTGAAGCCAGGACACTGCAGCTTGATGCAGTGATGGATGGTAGTAGGGTTGCTATTCCAAAGGGATGAGATCCCAGGCTTGAAGGGCCTTCCTTATCCAAACTATTGTAATCAGAATTTTGCTTTGTTTTATTTATTGCCAGACCTCAGCTGGGATTTGTGGGGGCACCACTGGTGTCATTAAACATTGAGTAAAAGCTGGTGACTCTGGGATATTTTATACTGACATACATGACCTTCCTTGAATGCAAACTGCATTTGTACATTCAGGGAATTAAATCCCTGTCGGCTGATATAAACTGGTGGATTTACAATAACCAATGACTTGACTGTTTGACACAAAAGTCAAAAACCCAAGTGAGAACCTATAACAAACAGATTAACTGTGAATGGAACACCATGGTACCTGCCTGCTAAACTTTGTTAGCCATGGACTTGACCATAAGTGAAGAATATCTAAAGTTGTACCTCTCCATCTGTGGATGGTTCAAGATCTGAGTACTTTGAGTCACATATTACATCATCCACTTTCTGTGCAGGCCCAGTGGGAACAGTTGGGAAGGAATCTCCACAGTCAAATGAAAAATATCGAAATACTTTCCACGTGTGACCATAATCCGAGGATCTCTCAACCAGCATTGCTGCAGGGCGGAATGTCTGGGGAAAAAAAATCTGATAAGAATATTCCTCTTGAGGACAATGTAAGTTGATCAGTATTGTTTTGAGGATATAACAATGGACGGGGAGTAGAGATCAGCACAGCCCTGATTTTGATTGTGCCCCAAGCTGAATCGTGAATATTAATCTAAAACAATGTGCTAGACATGTCAAAATGGGATCAGTTCTTGTTTGCACACATAATCTTAAAGAATCAACCATAAATATGAAAACAATTATAAATTATCTGCAAATAATTTTTATTGAAAACTGCACTGAAGGCTGTGTTCACTCCTCAAATGAATAAGGATATTCCTCCTATAGAGTATACACCGAAACTGCTGTGTTGGCTTTTAGACAGATTTCACCCATGCAAAGGAGCTTGGCCAGAAAACAGAATTATCTTGATTTGCATACTGTGGATCAGGCAAGTCCATCATTGTCAGCCTCACCTCTGCCAGAGTAGAATCAATTGAGTAGCTACCTATTTATTTATCTTTCTCTTTTTAGTATGCTTGTTGTTCTGGAGTTCACATGTCTTAGAAATGTTTTAGTTAATCAGATTGTCAAAATTGTAGTGCTTAAACATGGACTGTTTAATTTATCACATTGAACACCCATGATTATAACATGATTATAAGCTATTGTAACATATGTCAGAGGAATTTCACGTTACATCAAATGCAAGGATTATTATTATTATTATTATTAATTTAACTAGAAAACAACAGAAATGTTTTACATTTGAGAAATACATGGACTGAGCTGTCCTTTCTCCCTCACATCCGCACCACAACTGGCACCGCCTTCCATCACCTCCGGAACATCGTCAGACTACGGCACTACCTCACCCCTCACGCTGCTGAAACTCTGGTCCACGCCTTTGTCACCTCAAGGCTGGACTATGGGAACTCTCTCCTCGCCGGCCTTCCCGGCACCTCCCTCCACAAGCTGCAGGTCATTCAGAACTCTGCAGCTCGTGTACTGTCCCGCACCAGGCTTCGGGACCACATCACTCCCACCCTCGCTCGCCTCCACTGGCTCCCCATCCCCCAGAGGATTGATTTCAAGATCCTCATCCTCACCTATAAGGCCATCCACGGCCTCGCTCCCTCCTACCTCTCTGACCTACTATCCCCCTACCTACCTGCCCGTACCCTCCGTTCCTCTGGCTCTGGTCTGCTCCACATCCCCCGCCCCAATCGCCCTACCATCGGTGGTCGGGCCTTCAGCCTCTCAGCCCCGAGGCTCTGGAACTCCATCCCCCAGTGCCTTCGCCGCCTCCTCCCTTTCCTCCTTCAAGGCCGGTCTCAAAACCTTTCTCTTTGACCGAGCCTTCAGCTCCCCTCTCGACTCTCTTCCCCCTCCTCGCTCCCTCCCTTCCCTCCCCTCACCCTGACCATTTCCCCCCTCCTTGCTCCCTCCCTTCCCTCCCCTCACCCTGACCATTTCCCCCCTGCTCGGGTCCTGACCCAACTGTGCAGCGCCTTGGGACGTCCTCCTGACGTGAAAGGCGCTTTATAAATGGAATCTTGTTGTTGTTGTAAAATAAATCCACCCTATGGTGTGCAGTACTTTACGTAGAGGGTGGTTAGTATATTTGGTTTGGTGTTTATGTGAAAAAAAAGACTTTGTATCTTACACCGCCTTGTATCTAGATAGATATTTGGGAAGGACAATTTGCAGGGCTATGGGGAGAGAGTGGGGAAGTGGGACTAATTTAGACAGCTCTTTCTAAGAGCCGGCACCTACACGATGGGCTGAATGGCCTCCTTCTGTGTTGTATAATTCTATGATTCTATGATCACAATGGCAGATAGCATATTACAAGCATAAAACAATGTGCAAACCGCATAACAAACAGCAACATCAGCAAACATTCAATATATTTTGAACTGAAGAAGTGCCAATATTACAGTTCAATATGGTACATTATTTTTTACTCTGTTGCAGGATATGGCCATTTTGACTGGCATCATGCTGGCATTTTACTACTCCCGATTGCCTTGAGAAAGTGGTTGTCAGTCTCTTTAAACAGCTGCCTTTTCACAGCAATTACAAGATCTGAGTGTGTTTTAGATGAGCATTTTGAGACTCAACCATATCATATGGGACTGGAGTCACATGGAGGCTAGGTAAGGATTGCAAATTTCTTTTCCCTGAAGTACATAAATGCATCACTTCGGTTTTGCTATTTTTCAATGTTGGCTCAAATAACCAGTTTCTCAAATCATTACACAACTGCTATGACCTCTGGGTTACCGAGTCAGTACCATTCCTACTGTGTTTCTCATCATTTTGATTTTTATAATCTGAATAATATAAATTTCCTTCAATTCTGAAATGTCAGTCGCTAATCAGACAATGGGTTTGTAAACCAGTTGCTGTGCCTAAATTAAAGGGGTTTCTTACTTGGAGAAATCACTGTAGAAATCACGATGAGCACATGGTGTCAAGATCAGTAACTTTACCAACCGGTGAATTTTTCCATTCAATGAGTCAAAATAAACAAGACTTAACACAATAGTATTTGAAAGACTAATTGCTATTTTTCAGTGGATTATAACTTTATTCATCAAGACTTTAAATTGTTACCTTGAAGGAAAGAATAAGGTGGCTGAATTGAAAAAGTGCATCCAAGTCCAACTGAATGCTGACTTTATTCATACCTACAACAACAAAGAAATTCATGTGTTTGAAAAGTATTCTGCGAGATGAGTTTGGTACAATACCATTGGTAGCAGCTCACAACACACAAGCTTGAACTCTTGAAACATGACTCCAAATTCCTCTATTGCATATTGGCTTGTTAATGAGAAAGATTTGCTAGTTTTAATAAACTGTTCAAATTTAGAGTGTAAAATATCTGTAGTAATAGTAAAGGTGGGGCCAATTAAGGACCAAGGGGGAAATCTTATTGTGGAGGCAGAGGGCATGGCTGATGTGCTGAATGAATACTTTGCATCTATCTTCACAAAAGAAGTAGATGCACCAAATGCTGCAGTATTGGAGGAGAGCGTAGAGTGAAATGGATAGGATAAGTATAAACAGAGAGGAAGTACTGAAAAGGTTGACTGCACTGAAGGAAGATAAGTCGCCCGGTCCGGACGGGATGCAGCCAAGTTTACTATGGGAGGCACGGGTACAAATAGCGGAAGCTTTGGCTACAATTTTTCAATCTTCGTTGGACACAGGAGTGGTGCCAGAGGACTGGAGAGTGGCCAATGTGACTCCCCTGTACAAAAAGGGACAGAAGGACAAACCTGGGAACTACAGGCCAGTCAGCCTGACATCAGTAGTGGGGAAATTCCTGGAGACTATAATCCGGGACAGAATAAATCTTCATTTAGAAGAATATGGATTAATTAGGGACAGCCAACATGGATTTGTTGAAGGCAAATCTTGTCTAACAAATCTAATAGAATTTTCGATGAGGTAACGGAGAGGGTGGATAAAGGTAGTGCAGTTGATGTAGTTTATATGGACTTTCAAAAGGCATTTGACAAGGTGCCACATGAAAGAGTTGTAAGAAAGATAGAAGCTCATGGTATAAAAGGGACAGTGGCAGTATGGATCCAGAACTGGTTGGGAGACAGAAAGCAGAGAGTTGTGGTGAACGTCTGCTTTTCTGACTGAAGGGAAGTGTACAGTGGTGTCCCCCAGGGATCGGTATTAGGACCACTGCTCTTCTTAATATATATAAATGATGTGGACTTGGGTATAGCAAGTACCATTTCCAAGTTTGTGGACGACACAAAGTTAGGTAGGGTATTAAACAGTGAGAAGGATAGCAGCCAACTGCAGGAAGACATAGACAGAGTGGTAAAATGGGCAGACACATGGCAGATGAATTTCAATGTGGAGAAATACGAGATAATGCATTTTGGTAGAAAGAATGAGGGGAGGCAATATAATACAATACTAGATAATACAATCGTAAGGGGGATAAAAGAACAGAGAGACCTGGGGGTTCAGGTAAATGAATCCTTGAAGGTGGCAGGAAAGCTGTCAAAAGGGCATATGGGATACTAGGCTTTATAAATAGGGGCATAGAGTACAAGAGTCAGGAGGTTATGATTAACCCATATAAAACACTGGTTAGGCCTCAGTTAGAATACTGCGTCCAGTTCTGGGCACCACACTACAGGAAGGATGTTAAGGCATTGGAAAGGGTGCAGAGGAAATTTACGAGGATGGTACCAGGAATGAGGGACCTTCATTATGAGGAAAGGCTAGTGAGGTTAGCATTATTCTCATTGGAGCAGAGAAGGTTACGAGGAAACCTAATAGAGGTCTTCAAAATCATGAGGCGATTTGATAGGTTAGAAAGGGAAAAACTGTTTCCACTGGTGGGTGTGTTGGTGACTCGAGGTCACAGATTCAAAATAGTCTCCAAAAGAATCAGAGGGGAGGTGAGAAGAAATGTTTTCATGCAGCGAGTTGTTCGAATCCGGAACGCATTGCCTGAAAGGGTGGTGGAGGCCGATTCAATAACTACTTTAAAAAACACTGTGGATGGGTATTTGAGGAGGATGGGTTTAGAGGATTGTGGGGAAAGGGCTGGGGAGTGGGATTGACATTAATTGCTCTATTCAAAGAGCCGGCACAAACTCGATGGGCCGAATGGCCCGATTCTATGATTCTGTGAATATGTAAAAAAGTTCTTAATGGCTGGGAGACCGTCCACTACATAGAATCAGGAGAGATGGCATAGGAGTGAGGAGGGATAAGAGGGCTAATCGATTAGAAGGAATGAGTGACTGGAACCTGGAATGTTTGTAGGGAGGAGAGGTTGAATTTAGGGTTGTTTGGGGATGTGGGAAAACAGGGCTTAATATTGGGATTGGTCTAAACACATGGAGACTAGGTGCAAACTAAATATTTAAAATCTATCGTCCACAGAAATAATCAGTAAAATAATAGGAAATTACCAGAAAGTTCTGTTCTATAATGGATAGAAGTTTTAGTTTAGCAGTATTCTTTTAAACAATGAAGGCATGTGTTGCAATATTGTGCTTTAAATGGCAGAGTTTAGCATTCTATTAGCTAATACTGTAGTTGGGAACAAAGGAAAACCTAATCAGGAGGTGGCCATTCAACAAACTGTTACACCAATTTATTAGATTTTGGCAGATATTTTAATCAAATTCCCCTTTTGTCATACCCTTTAAAATTTATACTTCTCAAGTATCTATCCAGAGCTCGTTTAAACATTCCTATTGACAGCTTTCTGGGGCAAAACTTGTTGTTATAGCACCCTTCATGCAAGATAGTGTCTCGGACCACTTCACAAGCCACTATGTGAAGGAATGCTTCCTGACTCTATTTCTAATGGGTTTTGTTCTGATTTAAAGGCTACGTCCCCCTGTCATTCAGCATCTGTGCTGCTTTCCCCCTGAACGTACCATTTGCTGATTGCCACCATTTCTTCTTCCGGTCAGGTGCAAAAGCTGTGATGACATTTTCAATCAAATGGCTGTAGGTGGAGCTGATGGGATTGTAAGGCAACCTTGAATCACAAATGAAGCACTTCTGTTCATCCTGTTTTTTTTTGAGAAAGAGGAGTCATTCCTCAGCTTTTCACAAGTTTTGGATAAACTAACATGACATTAGAGGTATTAACATTGCATTTCATAATGTGCAGAATTTGGCAAATTGTTGAATCCAGTTTTAATTTTGAAGCCCACTTGCTTAAAAGAACTTATAGATTGGCTGCCCATGTTTCGCCCACAAAATATACAATCAATCCACTTTGCAGTATATTCAGTGAAGTGCTTTGAGACATCTCGAAAATGTGAGAAGGCTCTATATCAAATGCAAGAATTATTTTTATTATTATAAACAGGTTCAAAGATAAAGCCTGTATTTATAAATTTGTCAAATTCAGGTTGCTGTGAAATGTTATGTTGATGGAGCAAATCTAGAACCACATGGAATTTCGATTTACATTTTGCTACAGTTTCAGTCATCTTAGAGGTAAGCAATGTAAATTTCATTCTTTAAATATCTATGAAATCCTCAAAATGAAATATGTTGAAATCTTAATATTGCACCTAAAAATTATTAAATCTTACCATTTAAACTACAATTTATTTTGTTGGTAAACTTCAAGAGAGAAAAATAAATTTTTCTCTAGACTCAGATTTAAATTATTTTCTTAACATTTTAGAGTGTATTAATTATGGACTTTTTTAATTTCAGTCTTAATTTTGAAGCTAGTTTTTGTAGGATATTAACATGCGCAAATTTTGCACAATTGTTCAAAACAGAACCTACAGAAAATGGGCTTTAAAAATGAAGACTAAAATAATGACTTATTCAGAATTTGCGCCATCTTTTTGGGGAATGTTACAGGAAAAAGCTATAACCCAAGACCTGAAAAATTCATTGCGCTGGATGGTTTGGCAATTAGTCAATTACTATATTGCAAGACTAACCACAAAGACAATGTTCCTAGCAATTATCACTGGATCAGTTCATTACGAATACCTAAGGTGATTGTGAAATATTAAGTTTCTTGTATTCATAAAATATATAAATAAAATAATAATTTAGTCACTCATGACTGTTTGTGGGACATTGCTTTTCGCAATTGGCTGCCGTGTTTCACCCACAAATATACAGTCAATTCACTTTACAGTATATTCTGTGCTTTGAGAAGTCTAGAAGTCGTGAAAAGCCCTATATCAAATGCAAGGATACATTATATTCCGTGAAATCTGTGCAGGGTGCTTGCAACATTTTGTGAATACCAGATAAATTGAATAGTTTCCTAAATAAAACTTTCGGGGTTGACTGCTGAATAATTCTTTTTGTGAAAGTTTTGGAGAAATTTACCTACTGACTATCAGAAAGAGCTTCATTACTTATATTATTGTAAGATTATGCTTCCCATAATACTGGTGTAATATGGAGATTATTGTCATATTGCTGGTAACTGGAACACTAACATGCTATTTATTTAATAACAAAATATTTATTTATTAAATATTTATTTAATAACAAAATATTCCAATTTTGCTTTGCAACAGTTGGTAAGAATTTTCATATACCGATGTAAATTTATCACAAATCTGTGCTTGTGAACTGAATACTGTTTGACTGAATAACAACAATTACATTGATATTATACATTCCGACTTGTCAGAAGGATCACAAAGCTGACTGGAAACCCAAGATGGAGGGGTAAGCTGAGGAGGGAAGGGGAATGAGCTATGAGCAACGATTAGACAAGCTAGAGCTCTTTAGACTTGAGAGATGAAAGGGGACCTTACAGAGATGTACAATATTTTAATTGGGTCAAAGGAGTAACCCCAGAATAATACTATAGGATGCACCAAGACGGTAGAACAAGAGGACATGCTCTTGAGTTGCAAAGAGCAACTTCAGGACAGATACCAAGAAGTTTTTCTTTACCCAGGGGGTAATTAATGACTGGAGCGATTTCCCACGAAGGGTGGTTCAGGTCAAGATGTTGAAATCTTTATAAAAAAAGAGCTTGATGTGGTGATGGGAGGATGGTATGGTGGGTATTCTGGAAAGGTGAGATCAGGTGGGTCAAAGGGCATTCTTCATCTGAACTATATGCGTGATCATGTAATAATAAGCAAACATGAACAATCATGCATAAATGTGCATAAATAATGAAACCTTTCTGTTATGTCTATTGTACAAATGTCTTTCATATTAGTTTAAACATGTACTGAAGAATTTGTTACTTAGCCTTTCTGTCAACCTTTACCATTAATAGTAGGCTATAGAGACTTGTTTTTGAAATATATTCACAAATCCTTTATTTCTTGAAATGCCATGTAATTTTCTAAAAGTACGAAAAACTCTGACTCTTACAACAACAGTTGGCATTTATATAGGGCCCTCCACGCAGGATAGCATATCAGAGCGCTTAACAGTTGTGGAGCCTGACTCTGAGCCGGGGTGCATATCAGAGCGCTTAACAGTTGTGGAGCCTGACTCTGAGCCGGGGTGTGGGGGAGGTGGCTGTAAGCACATTCGAAGAGGAAGGTTTTCAGGCGGGACTTGAAAAAGGGGAGAGAAGGGCAAGGCAGAGGGATTGAGGGTAAGTGTTCAGAGTTTCAGGGTGTAGTGGCTGAAAGTGCGACCTCTGATGGTAGGGCGGAGTGTGCGAGGGACGAGCAGGAGGCCGGTGGCAGTTAAGTGGAGATGTTAGGTAATGGATTGGGTAGTGAGGAGATCGGAGAAGTAGGGAGATGCTAGGGAGTGAAGGGATTTGAACACGAGTGTGAGGATCTTGAAGTCAATCTGTTCAGTGATGGGGAGCCAGTGGAGCCTGGCCAGAACTGGTGAGATGTGGGGACAGAGTTTGATCCAGGTCAGTATGTGAGCGGCAGAGTTCTGAATAAACTGGATACTTATTGATATTTAACATTTTTATGCTCTATAACGTGTCATAGCTTGCCTGATAATGACCCATCTCAACAGCACTACAGATGCCTATTGACTTGAACTATTTAGCAGTACAGATGCCTTTCTATCATAACATGTTCTATCATGTATATAGCATAAGAGGAATTTAGGGAGAAAATTGGAGGACTTTGAACATGCATAAATACCTTCTGCTTTGGTAACATGCAAAATAGGGATTGTTGAAGAATGGTTGGCATTTTCTCCATGCTTTTATAATAACTTGCAATAGTGTTCAGAAATCAGCCTAGAATTTAGGCAGTAGTGGCATAAGGATTCAATAAGTTCTATTAAAATGAAGAGCTTAAGAAAATACACTTTTTGTGATCTGTAAGGAATAGCATATATTTTGTATGTTTTGCTTGTGCTAAATATTTTCGAGAAGCTTTTACTGACCTGTAAATGTCCAATGATGCAGTATTGTTCAGGTCCATTCATACCACAGGTTGAAGAAGCAGATAACTTATTGCTTCGACCCACAAGTAAGTCTCCAAGAGGAGGGTAACAGGGACCGGTGTTGCAGTCATCTTGAGCATGTGCAAAGTTTATCAGGACTGCAGAACATACAAGACATATTAGAATAAAAGAAGTGTAACATCCTTGTAATTATTCTTGATCGTTTAGTGACGAGCACATTGAGGGGAAGTTGGAACAATGAGTCAAACACTATCACTTTAAGTTTTATCTGAGTTTGAATCTTGAAATGAAATGCTTCTCTGGTGGCTGTGAGGGTCCAAAGAGAAATGAGATAGGGCAGTGTCAACTCTGTTCCTAGTTATAGCGAGGGAGAGCCCATCATTTTTTTTTAATAGCTGGATTAAGAATAAAAATGACTGTAAAGCGAATGGAAAATTCATATCTTTGCAGCAGGTTGTTGCATTACATTTGAAATAACCATTCTGCAGTTAACCTGTGTTTACCTGACCTCATACCTTGATGCTCTTGATGCTCTTTATCTTGATGCTTATAACTGACAACCAATGTTTAAAGTTTCATTCCCCAGGAGAGACATTTCTTACTTGAATAAGCACCAGAAACATCCATTTAGAAATATTGAGAAGCATCAAAATCCTCATTATTGAGGAACAATACAGCAAGGCCCAATTAATTACTAAATTCTTATTATTGAGAGACACTACAGCAAGGCCCAATTACAAGCAAACATACCTTGGAATGTCCTCCCGACGTGAAAGGGGCTATACAAATGTAATTTTATTGTTATTGTTACGTCATCTTAAGTCATAGAATCACCTAACCTAAATTGTACATGAACCCATGTCCCATTCATTTTCCTACCAAAAATCACTTAGAATTCTTTGCAATAGTGTATTTTAGTGGTCAGATAAACGACTAAGTCATGGCGGTTTCTTAGTCCCAAATAATTCTAAATCCTATGCAAACCATCTCCGAATTCATATCGCCGCATCTAAACTTATCAGCCACATTGAAGTGCTGCTTATGAAACTAATGCAGCAAACAAGGTCTTGACTTGTCACTGCATTGCACTTACCTGCTGCTTAAGTGGTCTGGAACGCTACCCTGCATGAGGGGTGTTATATAAATGCAAGTTTGTTTTTGTTGATGAAGTACTGCATGCAAACTTCGCGCTGCCTTCGAACAAGTGCGCAAAGCGAGCTCTTGTCCCGTTATGTCACAAAAGAGATTCTTAACTTGTGTAAGTGGTATTAATTCAGCTGATACGATTTATGTGATTTTGCCTGTACCTCATAATTCATATTAAGTCATATTAAATGTTATGGTCACGAATAATACAACTTATGCAAGCTTACTTGTAATTACCAACCTAGTTAAATGAATAGATATTTATTTATTTAATTTATTTGTGTGCAATTTTGTTTCAGAATAAAAGATGGCTGGAAAGCTACAGGCTTGTTGATAGTATGTGTCAGCCATAATTTGGGCTGGTTGTGATTGAGGCTCCCTTCCTGTATGTAACATTGCTTCATAAATGAAATCTCTTAAAATACATCAGATATACCTATTGCATAATGCATGGCAACTGGGGCGAGTAGATGAAAACCCACAGAGAAGAGTAGGAAAGGTATATATTTATGTTCAGGATTTTGGAGAAGAAAGATGGTTCTTATCTGTAAGTTTTGATTTTAAAAGGTTCATTTTAGCAGGTGCCCTGCTCCTTCAGTGCACTATATAAATCACAAATAAAAATCACAGGAGTTTTTTATTTACTGATAAGACAGTTCAGACACCCTTTCCTAACAAAATCTCAGACAGAAGTCTGAAAATGGAGATATTTAAACTTTCCTGAGTTAAATTGAGTTTTATAGCATGCTTCAGAGAAATGGTTCCTTTACAACAATTTAACACTAATTGCAACATCACTCAATCCAACTCAAGGGTGTGCTAATAAGCTTCTTTATTTGTCAATCCAAACACGCAATACTCCTCCCACCATAAGCCATACACTTTGTCCCATGCCCAGTGTCCTTTTGTACTTCCTGCCCTTCTTATTGGCCCTTGGATTGGAGAATTGCAAATGTCACTCCATTATTTAACAAGGGAGAAATCAGGTAGCTACAGAAATGTCAGCTTAACTTCAGTTATGGGGAAGTTCCTGGAATCTCTTATCAGGGAGATACAAAGGGACTTAGATAGATAAAGTCAGTGGGCAAAACTGTGGCAGATGGAATTCAATGTGGGGAAGTGTGAGGTCATCCACTATGGATCCAAAAATAGCAAAACAGAATATTTTCTAAATGGGAAGAAAATAAGAACAGTGGAGGATCAAAGGGATTTGGATGTCCATGTACACAAATCCCATAAAAAACAAGCTCACATGTGCAAAATTTATCAAAAAAGCAGGCATGCATTTATTGATTTATTGATTGGTTAATTGATTTATGTTGGTCTTTATCTCAAGGGAGCTGCAATATGAAGGAGAGGAAATGATGCTTCAACTGTATAGAGCCTTGGTCGGACCCCTACCTGGAGTACCATGTTCAGGTTTGGACACCACACCTCAGTAAGTATATTAGCTCTGGAGGGAGGTCAGCACAGATTCACCAGAATGATACCAGGGATTAAAGGCTTATATTATGAGGACGGGTTGTTTAAACTTAGTCTCTATTCCTTTGAGTTTAGCACGTTGAGTTGTGATCTGATTGAAGTTTTAAAAATAATAAAGGGATTTGATAGGGTAGCTACAGAGAAACTATTTCCTCTGATTGGGGAATCCAGAACAAGGGGATAATCTTAAAACTAGAGCTAGGCCATTTAGGAGTGAATTCGGGAGGCAGTTTTTCACTCAAAGGGTAGTGGAAATCTGGAACTCTCTCCCCCAAAAGGTTGTGGATGCTGGATCCATTCACATTTTCAAGGTCAGGGTATTAAGGGATATGGGGCAAGGCCGGGTAACTGGAGTTGAGGTACAGATCAGCCATGATTTTATAAAATGGTGGAACAGCCTCGAGGGGCTGAATAGCCTATTCCTGTTTCTATGTTTTGTTAATTGTCAATTTACTCTTAAAGGAGTATCCAACACTAATAACTTACTTGCATTTGAATTTGGATTAGTTTTCATGCTGCTGCAACCAAAGGGAAAATTAAAGCCAGAAATCAGATCTGTCACATATACTGGGGAATATACTGGGCCTATTGTACCACAGTAGTGCAGCATCCTTAGGGAGAAATTTGACCTGAGTCTGGATTTACTCTGTTTATGTGACATTTTAGAGTGCTAGAATTTGGTAAATTCTTTAATACAATCTTAATTTTGAAGCCTTTTTTTCTGCAAGTTCTTTTAAGACTTGCAAAAAAACAAGCTTGAAAGTTAATACTGAATTCAACAATTTGTCAAATTCTGAGTTCTCTGAAATGTTACACAAATAGAATACATTTGTATCCTTTTTCATCTTATTTATCCTTCATGGAGATAGTTTTTTCCAATCTAAATAAAAATAAATAAAAACAACAAAAATAAATTGCATTTATACTATACCTTTCACAAAGTGCTGGTCATTGAAGGGTTTGCACCAGTACTGGGGGTTGCTATCAAGAGCAGTGGAGGGCACAGGGTGGGGGTGGGAAGATAATAGAAGGCATACTCAAAGAGGAAGAGGCAAGTAAGAGTCCTGTAATCTATGTGGAGTCTTGCAATGTATGAGTTAGAGCACTCGCCTCACAAGCAAAAGGATCCAGATTTAATTCCTGGGCAGGGTGAATTATTAGGCAAGGTTCCTTACTCCAAATGACTCTGTTTACTTACTGAGTAAGTAGGATCCCGGTTGTTAGTCGATTGGTGGATCATTTTTCTGGGGGTAATAATCCCTTCAAAAAATAAATAATAAAAAAACGAGAATAATTTGGAGTCCTGTAGCTCAGTGGTTAGAGCGGTCGCCTTGCAAGCGAGACACCTGGGTACAATTCCAGGCAGGACGAAACCTTGGGCAAGTTTCCTTACTCCACACGCCTAATAATAATCCCTTCAAAACAAAAAACAATAATAAATTGGTCATTTTCAATCCACGACTGTTTGTGGGACACTGCTGTGCGCAATTGGCTGCCGAATTTCGCCCAAAAATATACAGTCAATTCACTTTACAGCATATTCTGTGAAACGCTTTGAGACATCAAGAAGACGTGAAAAGCGTTATATCAAATGCAAGGGTTATTATTATTATTATTCAATCCACAACTGTTTGTGGGACACTGCTGTGTGCAATTGGCTGCCACGTTTCGCCCACAAAATATACAGTCAATTCACTTTGCAGTGTATTCTTTGAAGCACTTTCAGCCATCTCAAAGATGTGATAAGGCGCTATATCAAATGCAAGGATTATTATTATTATTATGAGGATGAAGTGAAGGGTTTCCGGGATGGAGTTCCAGAGGGTGGGGCAGAAAGGATGAAGGCTAGACCACCGAAGGTCGAGTGGGCAAGCTGGGGCACATGGAGCCTGCTGAGTGGAGGGAATGGTTAAGTTGGTTAAGGTTTAGTAGGTTGTAGAGATGGGGAGGAACAAGATCATTGAGGCCTTATAAGTGTGGACGAGGATCTTGAACTTGATGTTGCTAATACTTGCTGACTTATTGGGTTTATTTTAGTGTTATCTACATTCCATTAAATTACTCTAACACTTGATAAATGGTTAAGAAGACTGAAACTCAACTGCAAATAAATGGTTTCCATTTAGAGGGATTTTCCTATCAGTTATTATTACAAAGCTACTCTGAATAAGGACATGTTTCACCAAGCAAGTGAGGGCTTAACTAAACAATCCATTGACAGAGTTCTTCCTTAGCTTGGCTGAACTTGTCAAACATGATTGCTGTTCAAGATAACAACATTGTCAACACAAGACTGAACAAATCTCCTACAAGGTAATAGAGAGAGAAAAAATGTCAGACATTTTGGTGAGAATCTCTTATTTAATTACAACCACAGTCATGTAAACTACTCAATTAACTTTTGGTGGTAACATAACCATCGAATATTTTTCAGACATTTTTAGTCATGAGCAATGCCTTTCTCCAAATTCAATGGGACTATTATTATTACTAATCAACAAGCTGGGACAAAGTGGGATAGGAATTGAGGGCATTATAGCATAACCCACTGAACGAGCTTCATCTTATTTCCACACTTACAATATAATTTTATTATATATATATATTCCTATATATATATATATATGCAGTCTTTCCTTGGGCATTTTAGAATTCCTTCTTCATTGGAGTACATGTTACTGGGAATCCTGTAAAGCAATATTTTACTTTATTGATTACCAATCAACAGTTATGCTTGGGTTTTGATGAAGGGTCATGGACCCGAAACTTTGACCCACATACCTTTCTCCATAGATGCTGCCTGACCTGCTGAGTATTCCCAGCAATCACTGTTTTTGTAACAGTTAAACTTGACTAGACATCCTGACCTCTCTTAATAATAATAATAATCCTTGCATTTGATATAGCGCTTTTCACGTCGGGAGGACGTCCCAAAGCGCTTCACAGAACACACTGTAAAGTGAATTGACTGTATATTTGTGGGCGAACGCGGCAGCCAATTGCGCACAGCAATGTCCCACAAACAGTCATAGATTGAAAATGACCAATTTATTATTGTTTTTGATTTTGGAGGGATTATTATTAGGCTCTGTGTGGAGTAAGGAAACTTGCCCAAGGTTTCGCCCTCTGCCTGGAATTGAACTCAGGTCTCTCACTTGCAAAGCGAGTGCTCTAACCACTGAGCTACAGGACTCCATCAGGTTGGCTGTTTTTCTAATGTAAAGACACTAAAATGTGTCTTTTTTATACTCTTTTCCAAATGAAGACATTTCTCTTTCTTTTACTTTTCTTTCTCCCTCTTCCTTTTGCTCTCTGTTAACTTTCCAAATATGCTTCATGTATTTTTCTGATTAATGAGGCATTGGGTTTGTCTATACTCACCAAGTAAGGTGACAAACTGCGGTTTCATTCCTTTCTATATGTTTAGGCCTAATGATACCTTTTCTGAAATGAAAACATAAAATCATAATCATATTTTTTCAAAACCATAACAACATGATTTGTGTAAGAAATATCCAATCTGTGCCCTTTTTGGACTCCAATCAGCGTGTCAGTCTGGCTCAATTAGTCGCCTCCTCGTGAGAGGTTGAGAGTTGAAACTCCACATCAGGAATCACATTCTAGGATGACACTGTAGGTTGGAGAACATTGAATTGTGGGAGGTACCGTCCATTGTATGAGACATTCAACAAGGTCCCATCTCCCTTTTTAAGTAGACATTAAAAATCCAATATTTGAAAAGAGAAACAACTTTTTCCCATTACCTGGCCAACAATTTTGCAGATAAAAAAATTCTGCAGCACCATGAACTGTGTTAATAATAATAATCAGTGAATAATGTTGTGCACAGTGTATACAAACTGCTATTTTATGTAAAATAATAATTATCCTAATAAACACATAACATAAAATTCTCAGTAAAGTTGTTGATGAGAATCCTCAGTTTCTAATAAAAAGTCTTCCTGTGTTGTGTCCTGTCCAGTGAGCCTCATTTTAAAACAGTCACAACCTTACTGGAAATCAAAACTTTTAATGATGGAATGAAATTAAAATTCAGTGTCTGAAGAGTCCACTTGGCCCATCGAGCTATATTGATTCTAGTTCATCCACTGGAGCTAATTTCTCTAATCCCAATTCTACCCTTTCCCTTATATTCTCTTATATGCTTCTGCCTCAAATGTTTATTAATAACAACAATTATTAACAATTTCCTACTGTTTCAAAGTATTTCACACAGCCTGAACTGGGAGGGGAATGAAGGAGGGAGAAATCATGGCTAAAATTATTGATATTGAAGGTACGGAGGGAGGAGCAAAGGCAGAGGGATTCTGGGATGGAGTTTCAGAGAGTGTGAACAGAATGATTGAAAACAGCCCAATTTCTTACTCAAGTCATGGGTTTAGAACACACTGCAAACCATATTTTATGTTTCAGGATATCAACAACTTGCACTCCTCATGCAGGGGCAGAGCCTGACATAGAGACTCATTATAGAGACTTCATAAAAGATGAGAACAACTGATAAATGCCAAATATCTCATGCTATCTTTTTNAACTCCCAACTTCTTTTCCTTCTGGTAGTTGGTAATAATTTTACCAGGGTAACTGGGAATGTTCTATAGAGTTGTGAATGTTACTTCACTAAAGCACATTAATTCAGAACAAGTTCTGATTGCAATCACATCTGAGTTGTTTCATTAATAGTAGGAGAGAAATACTTTCCCTCGGGTGTAGTTCTGATTTATGCTCACATTTGTTCACCCACAAATACACTCGCCTCTCAAACGAGAGACCTGGGTTCGATTCCCGGCAGAGCGAAACCTTAGGCAAGTTTCCTTACTCCACATGCCTAATAATAATCCCTCAAGAAAAATAATAATAAATTGGTCACTTCAATCCATAACTGTTTGTGGGACACTGCTGTGCGCAAGTTGGCTGCCAAATTTCGCCCACAAATATAGACAATCCACTTTACAGTATTTCCTGTAAAGCGCTTTCAGACGTCTTGAAGACGTGATAAGATGCTATATCAAATGCAACGATAATTATTATTATATACTCAGTCCCCAGGACTTTTTTAAAATAAATTTAGAGCTTTCACTTTTAGTTGAATTCCTTATTTATCTGTACCAAACAAGATGACATTTTACTTTTGCTTTTTTAATTTTATTTTATTTTTTATTGAGTAGACTTTATTTTGATACTTTTCAAAAAATGTAATGTTAAACTATACTTTGTTAGATTTCTTATTGATATAATCTTTCAACTGCCACTCATCTATTACACTGAAGCCTGTTTCTGGGCACATTTAGATCTTTTGGACATATTTGTTGTTAAGACCACCTAAGGAGAAACATTTGTGCACATAATTAGGTGAAAAATGCAGTAACATGGAAATTTAACCTGGCACCGTCTTGGTCGGTGTAGCTCAGTTTCACATTGAACAAAGTTATAAAGCACCTTATTGTCCTAAACTGTTATGTGTTCCAATTTTGAATCGTACCATTACATGTGAAGCATACATCTTGCCTGAAGAACTCCAAGCCTGCTCAACCAACATTTAAAGAAATTTGATGTAGACATTAACTATTGGTACTGCGCAACAGAGGTCTAATCTAAGGTTAAATCTTCTTTAATCTTCTTCTGAAGGTGGTATGCAGGTGCTCTGCCAGCAGAGATTACTGGATTGCAGTAAGGAGTGAAATCCATGGATACTTTCCTCCCTTTCGTTCATACTGAGGCAATTGTTTATCCAGATTGCTATCTTGATAATTCACTGATATAAACACACAATCACTTCACAGTCTATCCTGCAAAGAGCTTTAAGACATGCTCTTGATATGAAATGCATTATACCAAATGTAAGGAATATCACTATTATTATCATCATCATCACATTTGTAATTTTTTAGTGGTTATGTTTAAGTACAAATACCTACAGCACTCTAAATCTGCAGTCACCACACTCGGGAAGTGTTGTAAAGTGCCGTGAGACATTTTAGAGATAAGGTAAGACACTATATCAAATCCAACACAGGATCTGTGAGAAAAGCTCTAATATTGACTTGTTTTCTTCAAAAAATATATTACCCCCTTTCCCCCTATATATACTTATATAATAAGAAAAGCATATTTTATTCTAAACAAAGAAAAAAATTAACAATTTTCATTATACTCACACTAAAGTAGTTTATGAATTAGGAGCCACATTAATTTGAATTTGAAACTCTCCGCTACAAACCTTTTGTTGAATTATTATTGCAAATTAATTTGAATAAAGGTCATAGACATTCAACGGTATAATGCTCTTGGTACTTTTACATGCTTGATATGTTAAACAAAGGTCTGAAGGAATACCCAGATTTTACTGTTAACCTACCTCTAAAATTGGAATAGTAATCTTAGCTATAATCCACATTTACAAGAATATTTGTAACAGATAAATAATTGAAGTTTAATACTACTTTTGTGAAGAAAATATTGCAAAAATAACTGTTTCAGTTCAAGTTGTAAAAAATCAGTGTCTTGTGTAAAATCTATAAAGCATTAAAACAAATCCGAACTAGTATAAGTTGATCACAAAGTAAAGCACAAATAAAACAAAACCACTGTCGGATATGTTTACAGTTATATGCATTTTAATTTACACATTTTACGATATAATTCTGACTACCTACCTTGTCTTTGCTAAGCATTTAAGAAACGTATGACTTACGAGACGATGCACAACAAGTAAAGACACACCTCAGATACTTCCAATTAAAACAGAAAATGTCACCCTCAGGCATTTGGATGTGGAGAAGTATTTTATATCCCAAAAGGCTGATTTATGAGGAATTATACTGCATACTTTTTTCTCCTGCTGTAGTAAAGAAGCATAGAAAGGCTTTTTTTTGTTATTATAAGTTTATTGAAAATGCATTTAGAAATCTTGAGCTAACTCTACCCTAAAGTACTGTGTCAAGATTATAATCCATTGAAATGTTACACTATAATTTGAGGAGTTACATGGGAGTTACATTTTTTCATTGATCATATTAATTTAATTATTGCATCAATAATGTTATTCTGGATAGAAATCAAATTTCTGTATTAAATCTGGAAAAACAAACACAACCTTTCTCATTTTAATGTTAAAAGTTGATATTGTCACCCTGCTGAATCAGTGATATGTTGAAAAATCATTTAGGACATGATTCAGTCTACGTTGATAATGTTTTGTAGTAAGATAGTGCCACATGAATTAGTGATGGGAATTAGTGACAGAGAACCATAAAAATCTATGATATAGATGGCCTTCATCTAATCGTGTTTGTGCCAGCTCCCTCAAGAGCAATCATTTCTGTCCCATGAAGCTGACTCTGTAGCTGACTCTTTTTAAGATATTCGTCTCATATGGAAAGCAAATTATATGGAAAGCTTTTTTAAAGCCGTATTTTTTCAGCAAATGTTTAATGAAATTGGTTGAACTGAGACCATTTTGAAGATTAACTTTGTTTGTGCAATTTAATTAATGGATGGGATACAACTTGGCAAGGGGCTTTGAAAGAGACCTGGGAGGCATGATATGTTGGATACTCTTTTAAGAGTAAATTGACAATGAACACAAAAGGAAAAACGGCAGGAAGTACAGAAGTACTGAGTACTGAGAGTGGGACAAAGGATGTGGTGGATTATTGAGAGCTTGGATTGACAAATAAAGAAGCTACTAACACACCCTTGATTTGGAATGGAAACAATTGGATATCTAAAAGCAGTAGAAATGATGACCCTTACATTTAATTTAACACCTCTCACATGGGGAGGACATCTCAAAATGCTTCACAGAATATACTGTAAAGTGGCATGATTGTGTATTTTGTGGTCAAACACACAACCAATTTGTGCACAGCAATGTCCCCCACACACACAGCAATGAAGTGAATGATCAATTTTATCTGGATGGATTGTAGGCTAGAACACTGGTAGAAACTCCCTTCTCTTTTTGAGTATAATAATAATCCTTGCATTTGATATAGCGCCTAATCCTGTAGTTCAGACCTCTTCACACTACAGTTCAGACCTCTTCACTCGTCCCGATCTCTCCCTGACACTCACTGAACCCGATCCCCAGCTATTCTTCATACTGCACACCGGTCCCTGGCCAGGACCTGCACCTCCACCTCATTGATCGCTCCCATTCTTATCTCGCTCCAAAAGCTATTGAAACCCTGGTCCACACCTTCGTCACCTCCCGCCTCGACTACTCGAATGGTATCCTCGCTGGTCTCCCTTGCTCCAACATTCACAAAATTTAACTAATTCAAAACTCCACCGCCCGCATTCTCACCAGCACTAAACTCCGACCCTCCATTACCCCAGTCCTTGACAAGCTCCATTGGCTCCATCACAGAATGGATCGATTTCAACATCCTGACTCTTGTATTTAAATCCCTTCATGCCCTGGCACCCCACTGTCTCTCTAACCTGTTCTCTCCCGACACAACTACCCACTCACTGCCTCTGCTCGACTGGCTCCGGCCTCCTCCTGGTTCCCTGGACCCTCTGCCCACCATCGGCAGCCATGCTTTCAGCCACTGCAACAACAACAACAATAAAATTACATTTATAGAGGGCCTTTCATGTCAGGAGGACATCCCAAACCACTGAACAGTCAGGTGTCGGGGTCTGAGCATGGGGGAGGGGTGGTGTAGGGGTGAGGGAAGGCAGAGAGGTGGGAGGAAGACCAAAGGCACGGTCGAAAAGAAGGGTCTTGAGACTAGCCTTGAAGGAGGCAAGGGAGGAAGTGAGGTGAAGGGATCGTGGGATGGAGTTCCAGAGTGTGGGGCAGAGAGGCTGAAGCTGTGAAACTCTCTCCCTCAATCCCTTTACCTTGCCCCTTCTCTCCCCATTTCTGTTTGCTCTTGAAGACCTTCCTCTTCATCCATACCTACGGTCACCTTCCTCTCCCGTTGGCTTGGCATCGGGGTCTGCTACTGTTAAGAGCTCAGATGCCATCCAGCGTGAAGGGTGCAATATAAATGCAGTTGTTGTTATCATTTCTTTGAGACAACAACACAACAAGATTGCATTTATAGAGCGCCTTTCACGTCGGGAGGACGTCCCAAGGCACTGGACAGTTGGGTCGGGACCCGAGCCTTGGGGGGAAATGGTCAGAGAGAGGGGAGGGAAGGGAGGGAGCGAGGAGGGGGTAGAGAGTCAAGAGGGGAGGTGAAGGCACGGTTGAAGAGAAAGGTCTTGAGACCGGCCTTGAAGGAGGAAAGGGAGGAGGCAAGGCGAAGGCACTGGGGGATAGAGTTCCAGAGCCTAGGGGCTGAGAGGCTGAAGGCCCGGCCACCGATGGTAGGGCGGTTAGGGCGGGGGATGTGGAGCAGACCGGAGCCAGAGGAACGGAGGGTACGGGCAGGTAAGTAGGGGGATAGTAGGTCAGAGAGGTAGGAGGGAGCGAGGCCGTGAATGGCCTTGTAGGTGAGGATGAGGATCTTGAATTTGATCCTCTGGGGGATGGGGAGCCAGTGGAGGCGAGCGAGGGTGGGAGTGATGTGGTCCGAAGCCTGGTGCGGGACAGTACACGAGCTGCAGAGTTCTGAATGACCTGCAGCTTGTGGAGGGAGGTGCCGGGAAGGCCGGCGAGGAGAGAGTTCCCATAGTCCAGCCTTGAGGTGATAAAGGCGTGGACCAGAGTTTCAGCAGCGTGAGGGGTGAGGTAGTGCCGTAGTCTGGCGATGTTCCGGAGGTGGTGGAAGGCGGTGCCAGTTGTGGCGTGAATATGAGGGAGAAAGGACAGCTCAGGGTTGAACAGAACGCCAATGTTCCTGACTGGCTTTGAGAGGTGGAGAGTGCAGCCTTGGATGCTGTCAGCCCCTGAGGTGCGGAGGTGCTGACGTGAGCCAATCAGGAGGGCCTCAGTTTTGCGCACGTTGAGCTGAAGAAAGTTGTCTCTCGTCCAGGACTCGATGTCGGACAGGCAGCTGTCAGGACATCGGTGGTCGTGGAGTTGAGGGTAGAAGAGGAAAGGTAGAGTTGGGTGTCATCCGCATACATGTGGAAGTTAACCCCATGTCTGCGGATGATGTCACCAAGGGGGAGCATATAGAGGGTGAAGAGGAGGGGACCGAGGACAGAGCCCTGAGGGACACCACACGAGAAAATGCGGGGGGTGGAGGTAAAGCCATTAGCGGAGACAAAATGAAGACGGTGGGAGAGGTATGACCTAAACCACTCAAGGACAGGGCGTTGAAGGTTGAGGTGGGAGGACAAGCGGTGGAGGAGGATAGAGTGGTCGACCGTATCGAATGCTGCCGATAGGTCGAGGAGGACGAGGAGGCAGAGGGAGCCCTGGTCGCAGATGGTCAAGATGTCATTGGTGACCTTGACCAGGGCAGTTTCCGTGCTATGGGCAGCACGGAAACCCGACTGGAGGGGTTCAAAAAGTGAATGGGTGGAGAGGAAAGAGCGCAACTGGGAGGCGACGACTCTTTCAAGAACCTTGGACAGGAAGGGGAGTTTGGAGATGGGCTGGTAGCTTGATAGCTGCGATGCATCAAGGGAGGGTTTTTTCAGTATTGGAGTGATGGTGGCAGTTTTGAGGGGAATGGGAACAGAGCCAGAGGAGAGGGACAGGTTAATGGTGTCTGTGAGAAGTGGGGCAAGGAGGTGGAGCTGAGAGATAAGGAGTGGAGTGGGGATGGGGGCCAGGGAGCAGGTGGTGGGTTTCAAGGACAGGATGAGGTTGGTGACAGAGGGCGGGGAAACGGGTTCGAAGGTGTGTAGGGGAGGATGCGTAGGATTCGGAGTGTGGGATGGAAGGGGTGGTGGGTGGAAGTTGGAGGGGCAGTGATCGCGGAGCGGATTCCCTTGATTTTGGATTCAAGGAAATCCAGCATCTCCTCGCAGTGAAGGTTGGAGGAGATGACCTGCGCGGGGTGGCGGGGGGGACGGAGGAGTCGGGATGTGGTGGAGAACAGAAGCCTGGGGTTGTTCTTCGCCTCCAGGATTATCCTGGAGTAGAAGGACGACTTGGCCGAGGCTAGAGTGGAGCGGTAGGTTTTGAGGAGGTCCAGCCAGATTTGTCGGTGGACCGTTAGGCCAGATTTGAGGCAGGTGCGTTCAACGGCCCGCACCTGGCTCTTCAATGAACGGAGGTGGGTGGTGAACTAGGGGGAGGAGCGAGAGTAGGAGACAGTATGGGAGGTGATGGGGGCAAGAGTGTTGAGTGTGGAGGAGAGGGTGTTGTGGAGGAGGGTGAGAGCAAAAGAGGGTTCGGTGAAGGATGAAGGCCAGAGGGAGAGGAGTTCAGAGGACTCCAAGGCAGCGGTTAGAGATTGTGGGGGTAATTTCTTCCAGGGGCGGTAGAAGATGGTGGTGGGTCTGGTGGAGGTAGGGAGAGGGGTGGAGGTGGTGAAGGAGATTAAGTGTGATCGGAGATGGCCTTATCGGTAATGGTGACATCCGAGACACTGAGGTCCCGGGTGATCACCAAGTCGAGTGGGTGGCCATGAACATGAGTGGCGGAGTTGATGTGGAGGGAAAAGTTGAGCGAAGAGAGGAGAGAGGAGAAGTCCGAGGAGGTAGAGCAGGAGGGGGTGAAGTGCAGGTTGAAGTCGCCCAGGATGATGAGACGATCAGAGCAGAGGCAGAGAGATATTAGGAGGTTAGAAGTGTCGGAGATGAAGGTGGGAGAGGTTTTAGGGGGCCGGTAGAGGAGGAGGATTTTGAGTGAGAGATGGGAGGGGTGGGAGAAGGTGAGGTGCTCAAAAGAGGGGAAAGAGCCAGAGGAGTAGGGGGATAGGGCAAGTGGTGTCCTTGAGATAAGGGCTACACCTCTGCCACGGCCGTTAGGTGGTGGGAGGTGTAGCCGGGTGGTGTGGCCTCCGTGAGGGGGAAGGTGTCACTTGGGGTGAGCCAGGTTTCAGTTAAGGCCATGATGCCAACGCTCTCATCAAGGATGAGATCGATGATGACCAGGGCCTTATTACAGAGGGAGTGGACTTTTTGTAGTCCGATGTGGAGGGAGTGGTTGACAGAAGGGTGTGTGGGGAGGGAGAGGGTCCAGGTTGTGAAGCAGAGGTGGGGGGGATGGGGATGAGGGAGGAGAGGTTGGCACCCTGGGTCTGTGTCTGGGGTGGCTGGCGAGAGTGGTGGGGAATGGGGCAGTCGGTGTGGCTGCTGCTGGACAGCCAACGCCGAGTTCCACGGTGAGCCCGGCGGAGGATTCCCAGGCTGGAACAGAGGGAGGTTGTGGGAGGGTCAAGTGAGGATAGAAGGCAAGGGGTACGGAGAGAGAGGAGGACAGAGCGGGAGAGATGCCGAGGGGGGAGGGTTTGGGGGGAGGGAGGAGGGGGGAGGGAGCGGTCAGGTGGACGACATTAGCCCATAGGCTGGGGCTGGGGCAGCCAACCCAATAGGAACATGGTGTTCCCTGATGCGAGCCCTAGGGTGGGTGCAGAGGATTTTTTTTAAAAAGCGCTTCACAGAATATACTGAGTAGATTATATAGTTTGTGGGTGAATCCCGGCAGTTAATTGCGCACAGCAGCGTCCCAGAAACGGTCATGGATTAAGTGACCAATTTTTTTTAAAGAGGTCATTACCCCCAGAAAAGCGATCCGCCAATCGACTAACCACCAGGTTCCTACTTACTGCTAAGTAAAGAGAAGTGTGTGGCGTTAGGAAAGTTGCCCAAAGTTTCGCCCTGCCCAGGAATCAACCTCAGGTCATCTCGCTTACGAGGCGTGTGGTCTAACCATTAAGCTGCAGGGAATTGTGCCATGAGATCTTTAACATCTCTATCAACAGGCAGACTCAGTTTAACTTCTTATCCGAAGAATGCCACCTCTGGCAATGCCCAACACACCACTGAACAGACATCAGAACCCACAACATCAGCCCCCACCCTCCACACACCTCCCTACCTATTCGACTTGCTTACCACTCACTCCACCATCCGCTGCCTCTGCTCAGCAGGCTCTGGCCTCCTGTTCGTCCCTCGTGCCCTCCATTCCACCATCGGTAGCCGTGCCTTCAACCACTATTCCCCGAAACTCTGGAGCTCTCTCCCTCCATCCCTCCGCTTTGCCCCCTCGCTCCTCACCTTCAAATCCCACCTAATGATCGTGCTTTTGGTCACCTCCCCTCTTACTCTCCCTCTTCCTCTGGCTCGTTGTCAGATCCGCCACTGTCAAACGCTCTGGGCGCAAACGTGTGAAGGGCGCTGTATAAATGCAAGTTGTTGTTGTATTTCATTTGCTAGTTCTGGGCAACTCACTGACTTCTCCAATGAAGGCAAGTCATTAATGCACCTGGTTACCGTGGTATTCAGGATAGGTTCTTAGGAGTAGCCCCATCTGTCCCCAGCACCTTCTAAGAAAGGGAGATCCAACCTTCCACTAGTGCTATTTCATCTCAAAGGGCATAATAACAGGTGGCTGATCATTCTTGAGAAGGCCTGTTAGACCAGCACTGGCTAGTTTGGTTGTTGAATGGTGCCCAGTAAGACAGATATTTTTATTAGTTATGCTGGGGATACCAAGGTAAATGAGCAAAGGTTGCAGTTGCCTCAACAGATATAATAATCCTTGCAGCAAAAGTGCCCTATCACTTCATTGAAATTTCTCATAGTGCTTCACAGGTACAGTAAAGTAGTGTGACTATGTATTTTGAAGGTGAATGGCTCCATATTCATGGTGAAAACTATATTAATGCAAAGGAGGAAACCTCACTTTTAAAATAAAACAAGTATATTTGCTTGTTTTCACCTTATGCATTTTAGGAATAAGCTAACACTAGCACTAACTCACATATTTGCATCCCACATTTAATCCTAATGCTTTTATAGATCATAATTTAAAATCATGGGTAGAATATTTCCCTTTTTGTGCTGTTTGCAGAGCATTAAATTGTATTTCCATTTATAGTCACTGAAGCAGAACTACATGAAGTTACAATAGTGAAGTTTTACACAAAATATCTGCCTTCACGTTGGTACTAACTTGTAGCTTTAAAACAGAAACCGGGAATAACTGGCTGCGAATAATTAAGAGATATAATAACTATCCAATTTCTGCTTTTATAACATTTAAGATTAGATGACAATTCAATAACATCCTTTTGCCTTTAACAAATGTTAATAAAGTAATCCTTGCATTTGGTATAGCGCCTTATTACGTCGTTCATACATCTCAAATTTGATTCAATGCAAAGGGATAAAAATATTCATTAATTCTTTGGGAAACTTTACTAATATTTTTAATACACAAAAAAACAGATAAATACAAGTGAATTAAGATAGTCAAGTAAATATATTAAAGCATTCCATTGACCCTTCTGCATGCATAGAAACTATTGCAGACTAAAATATTAATATTCATGTTTGTAATATGCCACCAGAGGGAGAGCTTGGCTTCTTGCTGAGGTTCTGCAGCTCAGCACTTTGTGCAGTTTAAAAATCCTGTCAAACTTGACTCATTTGCTTTCAGCCTTCTGTTTATATTACTACTTTAAACTGAAGCTGGGGGATGCGGGAAGGTGGGAGGTTGTGGTGGGGGGGATGGGCATGGAATCCACTCCACAGATCCCACAGGTCCAGCACAAATAATGAAGCCAATTGAAGTTGCTTGGAAGTTACTTATGAATAATATCCGCACAGGTCAATCATGTTGGCCTGCAATGTGGGGATTGCAGATCAGACAGATCTGATTCCTGGCTTTAATTTTCCCTTTGGTAGCAGTAGCATGAAAACTAATTCAAATGCAAGTTGGCTACTCCTTTAAGAGTAAATTGACAATTAACAAAACATAGGAACAGCAGTAGGCCATTCAGCCCCTCGAGCCTGTTCTGTCATTCTATAAGATAGTGGCTGATCTATACCTCAACTCGAATTACCTCTCCTCCTTGCCCCATATCCCTTGAAATCCTTAACTAACAAATATCTATCCACATCGCTCTTGAAGATTTGAATGGCTCCCACATCCACAGCCTTTTGCGGGAGAGATCCAGATTTCCCTTTCGGTGAAAACCTGCCTCCAGTTTCACTTCTAAATGGCCTAGCTCTAATTTTAAGATTATGCCCATTTTGTTCTGGATTCCCCAACCAAAGGAAATAGTTTATCTATATTTACCCTTTCGAATCCTTTTCTTATTTTTAAAACCTCAATCAGATAACCCCTCAACCTTCTGAACTCAAGGGAATAGAGACCAAGTTTAAACAACTCGTTCTCATAATTTAACCCTGATGAAACTGCGTTGCACCCCCTCCAGAGCCAATATATCCTTCCTGAGATGAGGTGCCCAAAACTGAACACAGCACTCCAGATGGGGTCTGACCAAGGCTCTAAACAATTGAAACATAATGTCCTCTCCTTTATATTCCAGTCCCCTTGAGATAAAGGCCAAATTTCCATTAGCCTTTTGGATAACTTTTTGTACCTGTGAGCTTGTTTTTAAGTGATTTGTGTACATGGACACCCAAATCTATTTGCTCCTCCACAGTTCTTGGTTTCTCACCATTGAAAAAATATTGTGTTTTTGCCATTATTGGATCTATTGTGGATGACCTCAGACTTCCATACATTGAATTCCATCTGCCACAGTTTTGCCCACTCACTTAATCTATCTAAATCTCTTTGTAACCTACTTCTCCAATCTACACAATTTACTGTGCCTCCTAACTGTATAATCTGCAAATTTTGATTTAAAACTCTATTCCTTCATCCAACTCATATATTTATAGAGATATATATATGTAAGGTGAAAAGCTGAGGCTCCAGTACAGACCCCTGGGAAACACCATGTGCCATGTCCTGCCAATTGGAGAATGTTCCCTTTATCCCGACTCTCTCTGTCCTGTCTCCCAACCAATTCCCAAATCACATTGAAAGATTACCACTGATTCCATGCACTTTTATTTTTGCTAATAACCTCTTGTGCAGAATCTTATCAATTCCCTTCTGAAAGTCCATGCAGATGGCATCCATAGACACTCTCTTATCCACAATGTTAGTGACCTGCTCAAAAAATTCAATTAGATTCGTCGGACATGACCTACCCTTCACAAATCCGTGCTGACTCTTTTTGATTAGCTCATAGTTATCCAAATACTCAGTCACTCTGTCTCTGATGAGAGATTCCAGTAACTTCCCCACATGAAGTTAAGCTGACAGATCTGTAGTTACCTGGTTTCTCACTCCCTCCCTTATTAAATAATGGAGCGACATTTGCAATTTTCCAATCCAAGGGCACCATTTCTGAATATAGAGAGCTTTGGAAAATTATGACAAATGCATCTGCAATTCCCTCCCCTACTTCCCTTAAAACCCTGGAATGGAATACATCAGGTCCTGGAAATTTATCTATCTTTAGTCCCATTATTTTCTCCCATTACCATTTTTTAATGTATATTAAATCCATTTAGTATTTATCTTCGTCTTAGAATCATAGAATTATACAACACAGAAGGAGGTAATTTGGCCCATTGTGTCCATGCCGACTCTTTGAAAAGATCTATCCAATTCAATCCCACTCCCCTGATCTTTCCCCATAGACTGCAAACTTGTCCTCCCCAAATAATTATCTACTTCTCTCTTAAACATTGTTATCGAATCGGCTTCCACCACCCTTTCAGGCAATGTATTCCAGAACCGAAAAACTCGCTGTATGAAAAAATTTCTCCTCAACTCCTCTCCTCTGTTTCTTTTAGTAATTATTTTAAATCGGTGTCCTTGGGTTACTGACCCAGCCGCCAGTGGAAATAGTTTCTCCTTGTTCATCCCTCATAATTTTGGAAACGTCTATTAAGTCTCCTCTTAACTTTTTATGTTCGAAGGAGCATAATCCTAGTTTCTCTAGCTTCTCCTGATAACTGCAGTTCCTCATTCCAGGTATCATCCAGGTAAATCTCCGTTGCACCCTCTCCAATGCCTTAATATTCTTCCTGAAGTATGGTGCTCAGAACTGAACCCAGTACTCTAGCTGAGGCCTTTTTTATAGAGGTTCATCATAACTTCCTGACTTTTGTATTCTATGCCCCTATTAAAAAAACATATGGTATACTAGGCTTTATAAACAGCTTTATCTACCTGTCCTGCCACCTTCAAAGATTTACTTATATGAACCCTCAGGTCTCTCTTTTCCTTCACCCCCTTTAAGTTGTATCATCTATATGTAGAATCTTATGGGCTAATTATTAGGTTCCCTTGTACGCCTAGTATTTCGTCCTCTTCCTCTACTATAAAAACGGAAGCATTCATTCAACAAGCCGTCCATTTCCTTATTGTCCATGATAGACTCACCTGCATCTGTTGTTCACGGGCCCACATTCCCCTTTACCACTCTCTTTCTCTTAATATATTTATAAGGACTTTTAGTGTTCCCCTTGATATCTCTTACAAGTTTTTTCTCATATTGCCTTTTTGCACCTCTTATTATTTTCTTTGTTGCTTTTTATAAGTCTCCCATTCCGCTGGATTTCCACTTTTTCTTCACAGTCTATGTGAAAATTAAAATCTCCTTTTATAACCATTTTGTTTTTGCTGCATGCTTCCATGATCTCTGTATTTATACATTTCCCCTCCCACTACCACCACATCTCTACTATCTGGAGGCCTGTAGACAACTCATACCAGAGTCTTGCCTCCTTTGCTGTTCCTTAATAATAATAATCCTTGCATTTAATATAGTGCTTTTCAGGTCTTCTAGACGTCTAAAGCGCTTCACAGAATAGACTGTAAAGTGAATTGAGTATATATTTGTGGGCGAAATTCTACCCATAGTGTTTACAGCCTAAAAACCCTTACTAAAATCCTTCTTCTATTGCTGTAATTGTGTCTTTTATCAATATTGCTCCTCCTACTTTCCCAATTTCCCTGTCCTTTCTAAAGATCTTATAGTCTGGAATATTTAGCACTCAGTCATGCCCAGCTTGTAGCCAGGTCTCTCTTATGGCTACTACAAAGCTGAATTTGTGCTTCTAACTCACTTGTTTTATTTCTTATGCTATGTACATTTGTGTTCAGAACACTTACTCAGGTAACTGGCCTTACTCTGCCCATATGGCCTGACGGTGTTTTTCTCACACTTTTTGTCTTGTCATACTTTTTGTGTTTACTTCCCATAACCCTTTTTCTTCTATTTATGTTTTTTTAAGCACTTTTTATACTCTGACTTTGTTCTTATCCCGTCTTATTCTTATCTTTAGTTTATTGTTAAGTCTACCTCCCCCCCCATCCCTTTACTGGTTTAAAGCCCTTTCTACAGTCCTATTTATCCTTTCCACTAGGACCTTGGTCCCAGCCTGGTTCAGGTGTAGCCCACCCCAGCAGTAAAGCTCCTTCCTGTCCCAGTACTTGTGCCAGTGTCCCATGAAATGAGGAAGGTAGAGCTTTCTTCAGTCTCCCAAAATGTCAGCTACTTTCAGAGTTTCTGGTGCTGCTGTCTTACTCGCTGTCTTTAACGTTAAAATCAATTGTAACCCCTTATTTGGATTGCCACCTTTTGTGGTTCAAGTGAAGTTGGGATGAAGAAGGCCCTTCAGAAGATTTAATCTCATCCTTTCAGAAATACAGGACAACTCTAGTTATAACGCGCATTATTATGTGTGAATTCACTTATAATGAGGTTATCTTGTGGACATATGGTTACTAAATGTTGGATCAAATTTGGCTTCTGATGTGGACTGGCTGGCTTCTTGTGCATGAAAAAGGAAACAAACACTGCCACCCATTTGTACTTACTTGCATTTAGCTGTATTGAACTTTATGTGCCAGTGATTAGCCCAGGTATGTATCCTGTAGAGCTCTCTGTACAAGATATTTCCATGCCTCCTCTGTTTTAACATTTATTTGATCAGCCAGGTATCTAACACATGCGGAAACCCATCACCATGCTTAAGAGTATCCAAATCAAACAGAGTTCCATGGATCCCACATAGACGTAGAAATTCCAGAGATAGATTGCACACCCTGGAAGGAAGCATCTTGTTTACTTAGTTCCTGAGAGTATTAGGTGCAGGTTGACAAGACTCAAGGCTTGGGAACCCCAGAGAATGCATTGGGTTGGTTTCTAACCAACTAAAACTACACAGCTTGCCATTGAAAGCACTGTCTGGCAAGCATTCAATCTCCTTGTCCAGCTAAGACCACCCTACTCGTTAGTGCTTTGGCTTGCAGGATAAACAGGAGCACGATTGATCTGCCTTTCCAAGTCCTGCTGATGAACCAGGCTGTTGTCATCAGTAGTGACCTGGAGTACTGAGGTCCCACTGGCTCAGGAACTGGATTATCAAGAATTTCATAGAGGGTTAGCTTGATTCTGATATTTCTTTGCCAAACATGTCATAGAATCAAAGAATTATACAGCAGAGAAGGAGGTCATTCAGCTCATTGTGTCTGTGCTGGCTCTTTGAAAAGAGCTATCCAATTCAATCCCACTCCCCGCTCTCTCCCTATAGCCCTGCAAACTTGTCCTCCCCAAATAATTATCTACTTCTCTCTTAAAAGTTGTCATTGAATCGGCTTCCACCATCCTTTCAGGCAATGCATTCCAGATCTGAACAACTCGCTCTTGAAAAAAAATTCTCCTCACCTCCCCTCTGTTTCTTTTAACTTGGTGTCCTTGGGTTTTAGACCCACCCACCAGTTGAAATAGATTCACCTAGTTAACCCTATTGATTCTCCTCATAATTTTGAATACTTCTATTAAGTCTCTTCATAACCTTATCTGCTCCAAGGAGAGTAATCCTAATTTCTCTAGCCTCTCCTCATAACTGAAGTCCTTCATTCCTGGTACCATACTAGTAAATCTCTTTTGCACCCTCTCCAATGCCTTATCATCCTTCCTAAGGTGTGGTGCCCAGAACTGAACACATTACTCTAGTTGAGGCCTAACCAGTGTTTTATAAAGGTTTATCGTAACTACCTGACTTTTATTTTCTATGCCCCTATTTATAAAGCCAATATCCCGTAATCTTTTTTTAACAACTTTATCTACCTGTCCTGCCACCTTCAAAGATTTACTATATGAACCCCGAGGTCTCTCTGTTCCTTTACCCTCCCTAAGGTTGTACCATCAGCTTATATTGCCTCTCCTCATTCTTCCTCCCAAAATGAATCACTTTGCATTTCTCCACATTAAACTTCATCTGCCATGTGTCTGCCCATTTCACCAGTGTGTCTATATCCTCTTGCAGTCTGCTACTATCCTCCTTACCATTTGCTATGTTTCCTAGCTTAGTATTATCTGCAAACTTATACTCAAGTCCAGGCCATTTATTTAGATCAAAAAGAACAATGGTCCCAATACTAGGGACAACACTACACACTTCCCTCCAGTCAGAAAAACAACTGTTCACCACCACTCTCTGCTTTCTGTATCCCAGCCAATTCTGTTTCCATGCTGCCACTGTCCCTTTAACTTATTATTATTATTCACTTTATCAAACACCTTTTGAAAATCCATATAAACTACCTCAACTGCACTTACCTTCATCCACCCTCTCCATTACTTCATCAAAAAACTCAAGTTTATTAGACATGATTCGCCTTTAACAAAGCTATTTATCTTTGAAAATCAGGGATATTGACAGGCTGTTTGTAAAAAGTATGTTGTATTGTGCTCTTATGCAGGTTAACTTTGAAGATCAGGGTGTATTTCTTCAGCACTTTGATTACCTAGAATAAATAGATGAGGTAAAGTACATTGACTTTGGAAAGAATGAGCTTCATGGGCAGAATGCCATTGTCTTGTTCCATGATTCATGATGTTTCTACATTCTCACTTTGGGTTGAAGATTTTCTTTGAATGTAGCTGAACCTGTTTTGGAATCTATTGCATTGAATTACAGAACTTCAAAATAAAAGGAATTTTAAATGAAGGCACTAAATCTAGCAGCACAATTATGATTAATTCATCCAGTTAATAGCTATTGAATTTTCCATATCTCAGATTTTCCTACAAGTGGGATAGAACCACATATTCTACAATTAATACATGGAAACAATAAGCTAGGCAAAGATTCTACTGATTTCTCCAATTCTACAAGATTGCTTTTCATTCATCAATTCTGCAAGTTAAGTAATTCTTTATTAATATTGCCCACTAGTCATGTATGTCAACATAACCAGGAGAAAGGGTGTTAAAAGCTGTACCCTTTGTTTAATGGATTGCAGTTTAGCCTCATGCTAAGTCATACCTCCCTGTACAGGAATGTTGCTTCAGGCAGATGTATGCAGATGCCACCCAACTCTATCTTTCTGCTCCACCCTTAATTCCAGGACCACTGCTGTCCTGTCCTGGATGAGGGCAAATTTCCTACAGTTGAATGTGAACAAAACTGAGGCCCTCCTGATTGGGTCACGCCAGTGCCTCTGCACCTCAGGATCTGGCAACATCAACCTCCATGGTTGCACACTACAACTCACATACAATACCCTCCGTGGCCTCACCCCACCCTACCTCTGTGACCTCCTACCCCCTACCAACCCACTCATTCTCTCAGCTCAGCCGGCTTCGGCCTGCTCCACGTCCCCCGACCCACCCGCCCCACCATTGGTGGGAGAGCTTTCAGCCACTCTGCCCCCAACCTCTGGAATTCCATTCCCCAGTCACTCCGCCTCGCCCCCTCCTTAACCTATCTCAAGTTCCACCTCAAAGCCCTCCTCTTCGACCATGCCATTAGCCATCCCCCTTTCCCTCCCCTCCCTTCTCCCCCCCTGACCCCAGATCAGGTCTGAAATGCTGTACACTGTCCAGCGCCTTGGGACATCTTCCCAACGTGCGAGGCGCTATACAAATGTAGTCTTGTTGTTGTTGTTGTTACTGCTAGGTAACTCTGGTGGTCCAGCACCTTGGGAGATCCTCCCAACGTGAAAGGCGCTTTACAAATATAATTTTGTTGTTGTTATTGTAAACTGAGGCACGTGGAATTGAAACTTGCCCAACATTTCGCCAGAAGTTGAACCCAGGTCTCTTTCTTGCAAGGCAAGTGCTCTAACCATTGAACTACAGGACTCCTCAATGGTCAGGAATGGGGGGAAAAGGTTGTATATGGTCTTGTCCGTGATTCAGAGCTTGGAGGTGTCAAGGTTATGGGTAATGACAAGATTGAGGGGTGGCCATGGTAATGGGTTGGGAGTTTATGTGGAGGTTGATGTCTAAGGGGGGGGGCACAAAATCTAAAGAGATGGGGTAAAGAGGAGGTAAGGTGAAGGTTGACATTGGCCATTATGAACAGGCATTTGGTGCAGAAGCAGAGGGATGAGAGGAAAGATGTGATGTCCAAGAGGAATGAGCCAGGTGGTTTGGGGTGTGGTTGACCATGAGGTTTTTCAAAGAGAAAAGGGAGGGATGGTACAAAGGAGAGGGAGGAACCAGAGGAACATGGGATAAATTGAGGGAGGTTTGGAAGATGAGGGCAACCCCACTGCCACATTGATTAAATCGGGTGGTGTTGTAGAATGTGTAACCGAGCGGGGAGGCTTCAGTTAGGGGCATGAGGTTTCTATTTTCACCTGGGACAACCAGGTTTCTGTGAGCCCAAGAAGATCAATGTGCTCATCCAGTCATGGATAGTGAGAGCTTTGTTTGAGCTGAAGCTTCCTACTTACTTTGTTCCAACGTGAACAAGCCCTATTTACTTAGTGTCTCCTCATAGTCCATTCCCTCAAACATTCTGGTTGTCCGTCTCTGTATCCTCTCGATTTCTTCCTTTACTTGAGCAGAGAGCCCAGCAGCGGGAGGAAAGAACCGAATGAGGTGGAACAGTATGAAAATTCTGTTAAGGAATTTGGTGAGAGTGGGTATTTGGTGCAGCGGGGGAAAGAAGTGCTTCATTATGAAATAGGTTATAGTTATATTAAAATAATATAAAATATGTCAGGTGATATGGCAGGGCAGCTGAGACCCTGCATGCACAATGTGTGCCATGTGGGAACTCCAGGATGCTTTGTGTGCCCTGGACAAACATGCGTAGGAGGTGCCTCAAGCTTGAGCTCAGGATTTTTGAGCTCGAGGAGAGGCTGGTGTCACCAAGGAGCTTACGGGATACTGAAGAGTTCATGAATCGAATGTTTCAGGAGGTGGTCACCCCACAGCCACAGAGGGTTTACGAGGAGAGTGAGTGTGTGACAGCCCAGCACGGTAGGAAGAGGGAATGGGCAGTGCAGAAATCCCCTGAGATCGTAGCACTCACCAACTGGTTCTCTGTACTGAACACTGGTGATGATGACACTTCTGGGGAGAGAAGTCAAAAGCAAATGGGTGTACAGGGGGATACAGGCAAGAGTGTCAATGCAATTGTCATTGCGGACACAATGGTGAAAGGAGTAGATAGACGTTTCTGCACCAAAAATGTGACTCTCAAATGGTATGTTGCCTCCCTGGTGCCAGGGTTGAAGACAATGTCCACGCAGGAATGCTAACCAGTACTGGGGAAAGGTTTAAACTAATATTGAGGGGGGAAGGGAATCAGGGTGTAGAATCAGATAGGAGAAATAAGTTGCATAGAGGGCTCGGAGAGATGAATAGCAATGTAATAAGGAGTAGTCCAGAAAAGGGAGGGATTAGATGGGGAAGAAAGCAGAGCAGACTCAGTCGGTCTTGGGGTGCGTGTGTGTAAGTGCACGGCGTGTGACAAATAGGATTGGTGAGCTCAGGCTCAAGTTGCCACATGGGGTTATGATGTAGTGGCAATAACAGAGACCTGGCTCAAACAAGGGCAGGAATGGGAGCTGAATATTCCTGGCTGCAATGTATACAGGAGGGATAGGGAAGGAAAAAGAGGAAGGTGGCAATATTGATTAAAGACACAGTTACGGCTCTGGATGTGCTAGAGGGTCCAAAAACAGAATCTATTTGGTTAGAATTAAGGAGCCCGCCAAAGAAGCTGTTACTCTGTTATGTGTCTACTATAGACCACCAAATAGTGGGAAGGAGATAGATGAACAAATCTGCAAGCAGATTTCAGAAAGATGCAAAACCAATAGAATAATGATAATGGGGGACTTCAATTATCCTAACATAGACTGGCAAAATAACAGTGTAGAGGAGGAATGATTCTTGAAATGTGTGCAGGATAATTTTCTGGATCAGTATGTTTCCAGCCCAACAAGGAAAGAAGCAGTGCTGGATCTAGTTCTGGGGAATGAAGTGGGGCAAGTGGAGCAGGTTTCAGTAGGAGAGCATCTGGACAACATTATTAGGTTTAGAGCACTTATGGAAAGGGACAAAGAGCAATCAAAGGTGAAGATACTCAACTGGAAGAGGGCTAGTTTCAATGAGTTTAAAAGGGACCTAGCCAAGGTGGACTGGAAAGATAGATTGGCAGCTAAAACAGCTAACATGTAATGGGAAGCCTTCAATTAGGAGATAGTTCGGGGACAGAACAAATACATTGTTGTATACCTGGTTAGGCCTCAGCTAGAGTACTGCGTTCGGTTCTGGGCACCACATTTTAGGAAGGATGTCAAGGCATTGGAGAGGGTGCAAAGGAAATTTACCGGGATGATACCAGGAATGAGGGACTTCAGTTATGAGGAGAGCCTAGAGAAGCTAGGATTATTCTCCTTGGAGCAGAGAAGGTTAAGAGGAGACTTAATAGATGTTTTCAAAATTATGAGGGGATTCGATAAGATGAACAAGGAGAAACTATTTCCACTGGCGGGTGGGTCAGTAACCCGAGGATACCGATTTAAAATAGTTGTTAAAAGAAACAGAGCGGAGGTGAGGAGAAATTAGGAGTAACATGATCAAAATATGTATTGACACTTTACAGCATATCCCTGGAAGCGCTTTCAGACATCTTGATGAAGTGATAAGACGCTACATCAAATGCAAGGATTATTATCTCTAAATTATTTATTAGATTGGGCCTTTGTCTAACTTAATAAATGAAGCCAGCACCTTGGAACGTCCTCCCAACGTGAAAGGTGCTATACAAATGTAATCTTGTTGTTGTTGTAAAGCTGAGTAGCATTCCCTCTCTCTCCCCTCTGCACTGTCTCCTTTAGCCCTCCATGCCTGCAGCCTGACCATGCCCCACTGATCTCTTTGCTCCTCGTTTCAGCGTGTGCGTTTAGGCTGCTGCCCCTGACCTGGACCCTCCCAAAATACCCATGCTTCCATCCACCCACCACTCATTACTCCCACTCAATTCTTCTCCCACCTCTGCCTAATGCCTCGCTCTGCCCTAGCCTGGGCATCCTCTGCCAGGTGTATTGCAGCACTCTTTGATGTTTGTCCCAGAGCAGCCATCCCAACTGCCCCATTGCCTCTGCAAGGCCCACCTCCGGAAGGTAAATCCCCTCTTTCTTCATCCATATCTACAACCTTCCCCACTCTATTACCCTACCTCAAACTCTACAGTTGCCTTGCTACCCAAACTCCTCCTTCCTGCACCCTCCTCCACCAGTGCCCCTATTCGCATTGCCCTACAAAATGTCCGCTTCCTCTCAAACAAAGCTATTAATTCAAGTATGGCACACAAATGGACACTGGAAATTGGGAAGAACGTGTTCAAGGGAATGGGAGAGTAGATACTCCAGCAAAAGCAGCATACTATCAAGGAGACAAAGTTGCTATCATAGTAAAAGATAGACTGCAGATTAGGAAAAGATAAAGAACAAGTACTGAGCCTCCATGCCTCAGACAAAGAGAGAAACCTCCGTAATTGGATGCGGGGTCAAAACAATTGGGAAGAAACTATTGTCTTGGTAAGAAAAAATGGAGACTGATTTAACATCAAAATGAATGGGACAGTACCTAATTAAACTGGCTCATGAAATCCAGAGAGCCAAGTAGCTGCAGCTTAAACTCTGCATCTCCAATTCATGGAAACATTGTCAATGGGAAAGGATGTATGCCTCAGCAGCAGATGTTGGCAATGCCCTCACGTATTTCATGTTGAGATGTGTTGCCCACCGGGAGTTCAAAGGGAGTTCTTTCTACCTACCATCCAGCTAGTGAGGGCTCAAACCTGGTTGGATGTTGAACGACCAACTAGTGACTATCCTCCTTGGGGGGAGGTAAGCGGGATCTCCTTAGAGCTGAACTGGCTCCAGTGTGACATGCCTGGCAACAGAATATCAATGTCAAGCCAGCCCTCTGTGGCTGTCTTGATTATTCAGTTACTGAGCCAGGTGGATCCACAGTATTCCAGAGCACTGCTGACAACAGCACAGGAAAATGCTAGCTCATTGGCAGCACTTGGAAGAGCAGATCAGTCACTGGGGGCAGGAAATCATCCCACTTTTAACCCTGCAAGCCTGCGGGTAGGGTGGTCCTAGCTGGATAAGATGGGGAAAGCTTGCTGGACAGCAAATTCAATGGCAAGCTCTGCAGTTTTACCTGGTTAGGCTCCAGCAGTACCTTACCATACACTCTGGTGTGCCCAAGCCATGGCTCTTGCCAACCTGCACCTGAAACTTTCCAGAATTAGGTCAGCAGGATGCACCCCTCCAGGGAGAGAGTGCGTATTCCATTCCAACAATCTATCTCTGGGATTTCCATGTGTAAGTGCGATGCATGAAAATCTTAGCTAGGTTTGGATACTCTTAAGGATGGTGATGGTGTGTCAGACACCCGACCAAAATGTCCATATCTAGAATCTGTGTCCTCTTGGTGTAGAAATTTGCATTATATCTTTAAATGAAATAGGTGAAACCTTCTGAAATGTAAGCAAATAGGCAGAATGAGCATTTCTGCCCATATAGGTGTATGCAGTGATATTTATGAAAAGCATAAAATATGCCTTCAGACAATAGATATTTATTTTCTATATACCTTTCAATCATATTTTGACATTTCATGATTTGATTTACCTATACAACAAAGCAAATATTGATTTGGTAAATGCTTTGGGAACAATAGAGTTGGTGGGACTTTTTCAAAATGCTAAGGTCAAAAAATGTGACTCCACCTTGAAAAGCCTTTCTTATAATAATAATTCTTGCATTTGATATAGCGCTTTTCACGTCAGGAGGACGTCCCAAAGCGCTTCTTGTGAGACAATAAGACATGGCAGTCATGGTTTCAATTTTTTTTCTTTAAACATAAATGTTAACAAACATACATAACAGAATCTCAATTGAAATTACAGTCAAGTATAGTACAGTAACAACAATTTGATATTATGATAACATAATGAAGTAGTAACTAGCACAGAGGGTGGGTAGTGATCAATTACCTTCTCTGGGAAGATTTTGCACTAAGTCTGTGGACTGGCTTTCCTCCAGACCTTTCTTCACAGAAATTAGTTAAACTTCCATCTTTTAAACCCCCAAAAGTCTAGCTTCTACATGCAGAAAACCATTTATTAACTGTGTCAGTCATGTTCTTACTCAAATATATGCCAATTCCTGTTTCTTTTGTGATAACGAGTCGGGTTACCAGATAAAAATCAATAATCCATTCCTCTAGTAAAACACTGCAAAAGTGATAAAACATTCTCAGATATGGTTCTGTCCCAGTCCCACAATAGATTCCAAACTCATACAATCATTCTCCAGCATGCGGATCATTCGCTCAAGTACATGACCACAATTCATATGGTCAGTCAGTAATGGTATGAGCTAGCTACATCCTCCACATGAACTCCCATGACCTCTCCTTCACAGACCAGAGACTATGGATGCAGCAGTAATAGTCTTTGACCATTGTGATTTTAACTCTTTCTTTAAGACACCTCTTAATCTTTTAGGAAATTTTAGAAGAGTATTAAAAGCAAGGGGCAGTTCTACAGATTAATTCTCAAAGTGACAGAGACAACACAATTGCACACATCTTAACAAGAGGTAGAGTTCCGACCTATGAATTCTTTCTAATTCCCCAGGTGATGGCATTTTTCCTTTTCAGGTATTCCCTTGTTCTCATTGTTATACTATTTACGGTCACCATTGGGGCGATACTAGTCTAGATCAAGAATGGCCAATTTGCGCCCCATGCAGGCATTACGCATGCGTAAAATATTCATGTGGGCCGCAAGTTAGCCATCCCTGCTCTGGATGCCAATTCCATCCACCAGTTTAGCTATCACCACAAGTATTGAAGCATGTGATACTGAGGGTCCTATCTCATTTGAAAGAGACTCATGGCAAGTAAGGAGGATCAATTCAAAAATGCGAGTAGACCACTTTTTCATCTCCTTCTCCTCTCACATCCTTCTCTCCTCCACCAAGCCCTCAACCATCCTCTACCGCCCTTCGAAAAGACTATTCCCTGAGACCCTCACAAAGGTCCTCTCATCTTCAAACGCCCTTGGCCCCCTCTTTCTGATCTACATGCTCCCTCTTGGGGATGTCATCCGCAGACATGGCGTACATTTCCACATGTATGCAGATGACATCCAACTCTACTTTTCCACCTCTCTTTGCGACCCCCAGTCTCCTGATGTTCTGTCAGCCTGCCTGACAGATCTCAGGGGCTGGATGAGCGCAAACTTCCTTCAGCTCAACGTTGACAGCCATAATCTTCGGCTCTCGGCAACATTTAAAATCTCACAGTTCTCACCTCCTCCACCTACCCGACCTCCCCCTAAAACTCTCCGAACCTGTACGCAATCTAGGCATCAGGTTTGACCTCCAATTATCCTTCCTCCCCCACATCTGGTCCCTCACCAGCACCGCTTTCTTCCGCCTCCAACGCATCACCCGTCTCCACCAATACCTCTCCCCAAAAGCCCCTGAAACTCTTGTCCATGCTTTTGTCACCTCTCGGCTGGACTACTCTAACGCCCTCTTCACCAATCTCCCATCCACTACCATCCATAAAATCCAACTCATTCAGAACTCTGCTGCCCGCATTCTCACCCGCACAAAATGCGCACCCCAATCACCCCAGTCCTTGCCAGACTGCACTGGCTCCCTATCCCAGAGAGGATCGATTTCAAGATCCTCACCCTCGTATTCAAGTCCCTGCACTCCTCTGCACCCCCCTACCTCTCTGACCTCCTCTCTCCTCAAAACAGTACCCATTGCCTTCGTTCCTCCGGGTCTGGCCTCCTCTTTATCCCCCGAGTCCTCCACTCCACCCTTCAGCCACTATGCCCCGAGGATCTGGAACTGCGTTTCTCACTCCCTTTGTCTCGCTCCCTCCCTTCCCATTTTCAGGTCTCTGCTGAAGACCTTTCTTTTCGACCGCGCCTTTGGTCACCTTCCCACCCCTCCCCCTGGGTTGAGGATCCTGAACTGTAAAGCGCTCTGAGACGCCGTCCGGCGTGGAGGGCGCTATGTAAATCCAAGTTGTTGTTGTTAAACAAGGTACCAGAGGGCAATAGGCACCCACAAACCTATGCTAGTGCCAGCTCTTACACTCGAGCTAAATATTCCAATGCTAATTCTTTGTCCTTCCTCTTCAAATGTTCATCTAATTCCCATTGAAATGCTTTTATGGTCTTAACCTCAGTAGCCACAAGTTCTCCGTTCACCTGATTTGCAATATGCACTCAAACAAGATTAAAACAGAATAAAAAGGAATATTTAAAAACAACTTACCGACAATGCATCTTTATTGTTCCAGATCAGAGACAGAGTACATATATGTTGGAAAGCCGGGTGTAAACTCCATATTTGTGTATTATGATCACCTTGTCATAATAAGGCAGTTGTACTCTATGAAAATAGACAAATGTTAAAAGCTATCCTCAACTGAATTAAGGAAATTCAAATAAAATTAATGTTTTCTCAGCAGGGGCACACAAGGAAAGCCCCATTAGATTCCATGCCCAGTATCTGCTAAATTAGTCAATCTTATCTGGGGTGACAGCTTCTATTGACCTCAGCAAGTAAAGTTTTGCATTTGAAATAGTGCCTTTTATGTCAAGAAAAAAAAACAATAATAAAGTTTGTGGGACACTGCTGTGTGCAATTGGCTGGCGCATTTCACCCACAAATATACAGTCAATTCACTTTAGAGCATATTCTGTGAAGCGCTTTGAGACGTCTGGAAGACTATATCAAACGCAACGATTATTATTATTATTATTAAGAGGATGTCTCACAGGACGTGATGACACAGAAGTCAGCTATTTTTTCTTTCACAGTGGAAATCAGCCGTTGGGTGGGCAGTGAGCCAGCCGGCCTTGTGATTGCAAGGTCAACCCTGTTAGTGAGCTTCCCCAAAGAACACATTGGTATTTTGTGGATCCCAAACACTACATTAGCTTGAGCCTAATTTTAGTTGGTGTGATAATTATTACTGGTAACACTTATTGTATCCCATATAACACATTTTTCATCCCATGATTCATTTTGTAATCCAATAAAAATAGTTACCTTAATATTTAATGTTAACCCTAGATATGCTGAAATGTTCGCTAAATGGTTTGAAGCTGAAATCAAATAGCAAATGAGAGCAAAACTTACTTTGCATTTTGAACTGTAATTTTCAAGTCTTCAACAATAACAAGAACACCTTCTATAGTGATCGACATGTGTTCCAAGTTGCCATTTGTGTCTCGGCGGATTTGTATGTTAAAGTCTGCGCCACCTTTGCATTGGCGGCTCAGAACATAGTTGCAGTTTGAGGTAAAGTGGTAGAACCGATCGTGAAATGTCCTGTATGCTCCTCTTCCCCATGTGCTACAAGACACTGAAAAAAAATCAGAAAGTCCAATTTTGGTATTATCTCAAAATTTCTGAAAGTATAATATTCATAAAAACAAGGTACCAGAGGGCAATAGGCACCCACAAGCCTATATCCCAGCAACAAGTTAGTATTTTCAAGATAAGAGGGGAAAATTGTAAGAAGACTCTAATGTTACATTTAGTTATTCAAGTGTCGGGGAGATGTGGAGAGGTTGCATTAGGTCAGGACATTGTTCCTTCTCTCTGAGACCTGGGGTTTGGTACACCTGATTGATGAAATGAAAATTAGGCTCTACTGACTGTACGGTTCGTGTGTGAAATATGTTTAACCAAACTCAACCTAGTCACTCGGAACTCAGAAATGGTGAAAGTATAGCTGGTGTGAGAAAAACTAAGTCACCATGAAGCAGCAGTGTGTGTTCTTTTGAGGTTGTGTTAAAGCATTTAAAAATTAGCTTCTCATTTAAAAAGCAGCTTGATCATGTGATGTATCTCTTATGCAGGGTGTTCTGGAAATATGAGATCGGATGGACTGAAGGAACTTTTTCATTCAAAAGATTCTGTGATGATGTTAAGGGAATATTAGATTGAGTTCTACTCTGCATTTGGCTGCATAACACTTGTCTGGGAGTCTGATGGTTTGTGGACGACTCACCAGAATAGAAATGTTTTTCATTCCTCAGTACTGAGAGCCATTAACATGATAGGTACAACAAATTACAAAAATCCAGTACTATGATCTAAAAATCAAGCTTCTAAGTAAGAAGCAAAAATATATACTTACCGGTGCTGCCATTCAAAGCCGTTTCCGTCAATGCTTTTGGGATAAGCGAGAAAGCAAATTCTGAATGTAAAAAAATGTTTATTAGAAATATTGTACACGGGTATTGCATTTTTAAAGAACCTGTGTTGAAAAAAATAGAAGTTGATGTAATAATAGATTGTTGGTGTGGCTTCACATGGTATGTTTCTACTGTTTCTACTGTATCATTTATAGATTCAATTGGAATAAAATGTTAAACCTAGAGTGCCCCTTAAATTAGAATAACATTTTAAACCTAGTCTTCTCGACGTCTCAAAGCGCTATTTTTCAAATGCAAGGATTATTATTATTATTCTCTCAGGCCTGGAGCTTTACCAGTGAAACCATTTTAGAAGTTTACCTGCACTTCTATGAAGGCCTTTGATCTCAATGTACCATACAAATTCCTTCCAGCTTCAAAGTCCTTATTTGTTTTTTAGTATGAAAAAAATCCCCAATGAGAGTGACCACCTTCCTGTTCACCTCAAGAAGCTTTTTCAAAACAGCCTTCCAGGAGTGACAAGTCTCTGCTGTTGATTGATGGAAGTTTTAAATATAAATACATATAGAGACTCGACAACTTTCAATTAAAAGCAGTCACAGTGCTAATGCAAAATGATGTTTTTATACAGCCTGATTCTATTGAAAGGATAGCTTTTATTTGCTACAGACTTGTGAAAACTAATTGTAACAAACATTTGGTTTCTGTTGGAGCATGCACAACGAACAGATAAATGGGAAGGGGGCATAGAGCTTGTGGAGTATAAAAAATGACACAGGGGTGAATATCCTCTGTTCGTGTTGCAATACTTTATGGAATTCTGTGTTTCTGGTTATGTGACAACAAAGGACACACTATGAAACACATCACGATGCTTACGAATATTCAAACCAAATTGAGAGTTCCAAATATGTATACCACCTACACATGGAATTTTTTATGCCTGGAATGAAATGCACACTTTCTCTGCCAAAGTGCATCCTGTTTACCTATTTCTGGAGAGAATACAAACTTACATTTTTAATATTGTGTCTTTCTCATTTGGACATTATCTGAAGGAACTTCACAGAATCTACTGTAGAGTGTGGTGAGTGTGAATTTTGTAGGTGAATCAGCCAATTTGCAATGACACACAAAAGCTGTGAAGTGAATGATCAATTCTATTTGGGCAATTGTTGGCCAGAATAGTACAATTGAATCTGTAATGCCCAATTGAACAGGCAGCAATGCTGTTTAAGTTTGGATGTAAAACGGATGAATGTAGTTAGGGGTAAATCGGTGATCAAGAAGATCTAATGGAACATCAAGCCTATTCCACCATTCTATAAGATTATGACTGATCTGTACTTCAACTCCAATTACCCAATGTTAATGGATCCAGCATCCACAGCAAGATATCCAGTACCCTTTGGGTGAGAAACTGTCTTCTAATTTCACTCCTAAATGGTGTGGCTCTATTTTTAAGATTATGCCCCCTTGTTCTGGATTCCCCCACCAGAAGAAATAGTTTCTCTATATCTACCCTATCGAATCCCTTTAGTATTTTAGAAAACTCACTTCAATCGCCCCTCAATCTTCTAAACTCAAGTATATTCTATGAAGCGCTTTGAGACATCTCAAAGATGTGATAAGGTGCTATATCAAATGCAAGTACTACTATGTTATTAAGGGAATAGAAACCAAGTTTATTCATCCTCACAATTTAACCCTTTAAGCCCTGGTATCATTCTGTGAATCTGTGTTGCACCCCCTCCAGAGCCAATATATCCTTCCTGAGATGCAGTGCCCAAAACTGAACACAGCACTCCAGATGGGGTCTGACCAAGGCTTTAACTAGTTAAAGCATCATTTCCTATCCTTTATATTCCAGTCCCCCTGAGATAAAAGCCAACATCTCATTTGCCTTTCGGATAATGTGTTGCACCTTTGAGTTTGTTTTTAATGATTTGTGTATGTGGGCCCCAAAACCCTTTGCTTCTCCACAGTTCTTAGTTTCTCACCATTTAGAAAATATTCTGTTTGGTTATTTTTGGATCCATAGTAGATGACCTCACACTTCCCCACATTGAATTCTATCTGCCACAGTTTTGCCCACTCACTTAATCTACCTAAGTCCCTTTGTAACTTTCTGTTCACATCTGCACATTTACTGTGCCTCCTAACGTTGAGGCATCTGAAAATTTTTGTACAAAACTATTCCTTCATCCATTTATATATATATATGTGGTGAAAAGTTGAGGCCCCAGTACAGACAGCTGGGAAACACCACTTGTCGGATCCCGCCAATCAGAGAACGTTCCGGGACGCTACCTTGCCTGAAGGGCGCTATACAAATGCAAGTTGTTGTTGTTCCCTTTATCCCTACTCTCTGTTTCCTGCCTCCCAATCAATTATCAAGCCATGTTACAAGGTTCTAATTCCATTCGCTTTCACTCTTGCTAATAACCTCTTGTGCAGAAGCTTATCAAATGCCTTCTGAAAGTCCATGTAGATGACATCCATAGCACTCTCTTATCCACCATGTTATTGACCTCCTCAAAAAATGTAATTACATTCATCAGACATGACCTATCCGTCACAAATTCATGCTGACTCTCTTTGATTAGCTCAGACTTGTCCAAGTGCTCAGTCACTCTGTCTCTGATGAGAGATTCCAGTAACTTCCCCACAACTGAAGTTAAGCTGACAGGTCTGTAGTCACCTAATATTTCCATCCTTCCCTTCTTAGATAATGGAGTGACATTTGAAAAATTATGACTAATATATCTGCAATTTCCTTCCCTATATCTTTTGGTAGTCTGGGATGGAATCTATCAGATCCTGGAGATTTGTTTATCTTTAGTCCCATTAATTTTTCCATTACCATTTTTTCATTCTCTTCCTATTTTCAGGTCTTGGCTGAAGACCTTTCTTTTCGACCACGATTTGGACACATTCCTTCCCCTCCTCCTGGCTCGGCCCCGGGATCCGTTACTGTGAAGCGCTCTGAGATGCCGTCCGGCGTGGAGGGCGCTATATAAATCCAAGTTGTTGTTTAATTTATATTAACTCCATTCAGTATTTCTCTTTGGCTTATTTTTAGGTTCTCTTGTACTGCTGGTATTTTGTCCTCTTCCTCTGCTGTGAAAAAGGTAGGTCTCACCAATATCCGTGTTTAATGGGACATGTTCCCTTTTGTTTAATATATTTATTTTAATATATTTAAAACAACTTTTAATGTTGCCCTTTATATTGCTTGCAAGTTTTTTCTCATATTCCCTTTTTGCACCTCTTATTCGTCTCTTTGCATCTCTTTGTTGCTTTTTATAAGTTCCCCAGTCTGCTGGATTTTCACTTTTTCTTGCATTTGTGTAAGCCTTTTCTTTTAGCTTGATGCTGACTCTTATTTCATTTATCAACCATGGTTGTTGAAGTATACAAGTGAAGCTTTTGTGTTTTAGGGATATGTACTGGTTTTGTATTATACCAAATACTTATTTGAATACTTTCCACTGTTTGTCTGTGGTTTACCCATTAACAGTTCAGCCCAACTTACTGTAGTTAATTTCTCATCCCTTCAAAGTTTGCCTAATTTTTATTTAAAATTTTGATTTGTGATTCTCCCTTCTCCCTTATATCAAATTCAATCATATTATGGTCATTATTTGCAAGATATTCCCTTACTGTCAGATTGTAAACTAATTCTGGTTTGTTACTCATCACCAAATCTAGTATGGCATGTTCCCTTGTTGGTTTTAAAACATATTGTTCCAAAAAACTGTATTGAATACATTCTAGAAATTTGTTGCCTTGCCTACTTGAGCTATTCTGCTTCTCCCAGTCTATATGGAAATTAATGGCAAACACCTGGAGGGTTAAAAGCCCAGGGAGAATTGAGGCCAGGGAGAATTGAGGCCAGGGAGCCTTCAGGCCAGGGAGAATTGAGGACAGGGAGAATTGAGGACAGGGAGAGAGAAACCTAGGCTGTGAATCTGAATAAAGTTGAAACCTTTTCAAGGCTGTGGATGTTGTATATCTGGATTTCAGGAAGGCTTTTGATACAGTTCCTCTTGAGAGGCTGGTACTGAAAGTAAAGAAGGCTGGTACTGAAAGTTCATGTTGCCAATGGAGTTCCACAAGGGTCTGTTTGGGGACCTCTTTTGTTTAATATTTTTATACATGATCTGGAACTAGGAGTCACAAGCACATTGGCTAAGTTTGTAGATGACACTAAGCTAATAGATAATTATTTGGGGAGGACAAGTTTGCAGGGCCATGGGGAAAAAGCAGCGGAGTGGGATTGAATTGGGTAGCACTTTTCAAAGAGCCGGCACAGACACTGAATGTGCTGTATGTTTCTATGATTGATGAAGGTGGTAGATCACAAAGCTGAACAAGGTAGGTTACAGGAGGATTTGAGCATACTTGGCAATTAAGCATATTGGTTCAGATAAAATTCAATGTGGAGAAATGTAAAGTACTTTACATGGGGATCAAAAATCCAGGAAGGGACTATTATTTGAATGGAAGGAAAATAATATATAAGGAAATTGAAAAGAGCCTGGGGTCCTGATTGACAATAAATTGAAGCTCTTACAACAACAACAAAATTACATTTGTATAGCGATTTCATGTCGGGAGGACATCCCAAGGTGCTGGAAAACCAGTGTTTCGGACCCGAGCTGGGGAGCGAGATCAGGGAGGGTGCAATGCCAGGGGGGAAGGAGGGTGACCGAACCATGGTCGAAGAGAAAGGCCTTAAGATGGGACTTCAAGAAGGTAAGGGTGGGGCAAGGAGGAAGGACTGCGGGATGGAGTTCCAGAGGGTGGGGGCAGAGTGGGAGAAGGCCAATGGTGGGGTGGGTGAGGTGGGGATGTGAATCAGCCCAGAGCCCACTGAGTGGAGGGAGCAGGCAGGTTGATAGGGGATTAGAAGGTCACACAGGTAGGGGGCAGCAAGGTCATGGAGGGCTTTGAAGGTGAGGACCACACTTCAGTTCTCAATAATTATGTGCACCAGATATTATTTAAACCCTGTCATTGCAAAGTTAACAAAAAAATTAAAATAACCAAACATTTTTTGGCCTTTTATCTTGCATCATTGCTTTCATGTTAAAGCTGCAATTTAAACTTCAGATGTCTTAGTCATTTTAACCATGATTTCTCACTGTTCCCATAGAGTGGATGATAAATGAAAAAACCTCATATTTGGCACCAGATATTTGGATTTTAAAACACTGTTGTCATTGAAACAAAGCCAAACCAAAAGTAATAGTTATTTCATGAATAATAACTATTTGGAAATATCAGTGACTATATGGAACAATGAAGTTCCTATTCAGATAACTGCCATTATTCTTTCTGAAATGCCAGATAAGATATGTGGTTAAGATTGTGTGTGTGCTGCTAAATATTGACGAGACGGAAGCCATATTCCTTGGATTCCATCAACGTCTTCTATCCTGCGGCTCTGACCTCCTCAACCTCCCCGTCCTATTTCTCAGATTCACCGAACCAGTACGCAGCCTAGGTGTCAGGTTCGACTCATAGCTTACTTCTATACCTCATATCCGGTCCCTGACCAGGACCGTTTTCCTCCACCTCCGCCACATTGCCTGCTTCTGACCGTACCTTACTCCAAATGTATCCAAAACACTCGTCCATGCGTTCGTCACCTCCTGCCTCGGATATTCAAATACCTTCCTTGCCGGTCTCCCCAGCTCCACTATCCACAAAATCCAGTTAATCCAAAATTCAAAACTCCGCCATCTGCACCCCCGTACCCCCATCACACTAGTTCTAGCCAGGCTTCACTGGCTCCCTATTATCAAATGGATCAATTTCAAGATTCACCGAACCACTGTGCAACCTAGGCATCAGTTCTGACCTCACATTCAGTCCCTGACCACTTGTCTTTAAATCCCTTTGTGCTCTGGCACCTCCCTACCTCTTTGACCTGCTAACTTCCCAGCCCACTACCCACTGCCTCCGTTCAGTCTGCTCCTGTCTACTGCTTGTCCCTCATGCCCTTCATTCCAGCCACTTTCCGCCATTGAACTCCAAAACTCTGGAACACCCTTCCTCTGTCCCTCCACCTTGCCCACTCCTTCCCCATTTTCAGGTCATGCCTAAAGACCTTCCTCTTCAACTGTGCCTACGCAAACCTGCCCCCAGCTTGGAGTCCTGCTCCGCCACTGTCAAGCACTCTGGGCGTTACCCTGTGTGAGGGGTGCTATATATATATATATATACAAGTTGTTGTTATATCTATTTTGCAGAAGTTGTTAACTCAGTTATATATAAATTCTGGTTCTATTTTATGCAAGCGAATCAAAATAAATTACTAAACTTGCTATACTTTTATCTCATTCCCGTTTTTCAATCTCTTCTACATCTGTTTCCTATTCTTGCCATTTTCCCCTCCTTTACACATTCACTCTACTTCATTCTTTTTTCCAATTTCTGCCTCACCTTTATGCAACATCTTTGTTCTCACCTTCATGTTCTTTCCCATCCCTCTTATTACACTTAAGCGTCAGGTTAGATCCCCGGTTCTCCTTCCTCCTCCATATCCAGTCCCTGACCAGCACCGCTATCTTCCACCTCCGCCACATTGCCCTTCTCTGACAATACCTCACCCCCAAAACTGCCGAAACCCTTATCCATGCCTTTGTCACCATTCGGTTGAACTACTCTAACTCCCTCCTCGCCGGTCTCCCCTCCTCCACTATTCACTAAATCCAGCTCATTCAAAACTCCATTGCCCACATTCTCACCTGCATCAAACTACATGCCCCAATTTCTCCAGTCCTTGCCAATCTTCACTGGCTCCCTGCCACAGAGAGGATTCAACATGCTCACTCTAGTCTTTAAATCCCTCCATTCCTTGGCAACCCCCATCTCTCTAACCTCCTCTCTCCCCCCAGCAATACCCGCTGTTCCTGCTCTCCTGGATCCAGCCTTCTCTGTGGCCCCCGAATCCTCCGCTCCATCATTGGCAGCTGTGCCTTCAGCCACTATCACTATGCCCTGAAACTTTGGAACTTCCTCCGTCAACCCTTTCGCCTCACCTCCTCCTTCCCCATCTTCAGGTCCCACCTGAAGACCTTCCTTTTTGACTGCGCCTACGGTCACCTTCCCCCTTTCCCTGGCTTGGCCTTGGCCTCCACCATTGTTAAGCGTTCTGAGACACCGCCCGGCGTGGAGGGCGCTATATAAGTGCAAGTTGTTGTTGTTGTACACCCACACAATACAATTACTGTTATGTTAATTAAAAATTGGGAGGTAAGCTTGCCGGATAAGTTCACAGTGCAGCAAATAGTGTTCTTTCACATTGGAAAGATGTCCCTAAGTGGTTCACAGAATATACTATAAAGTTCAGTAACTGTGTGTGGTTTGTGGCAAAGATGGCAGACAATGTGTGCACAGCAATGTTTCACGATCAGCCATGAAGTGAATGACCGATTTTATTTGGGCCAGGACTACAAAAGAAACTCTGTTTACTTTTCGAACAGTGCCAAGGGAACTTCCACCTGCACAAGCAGATGGGGGTCTCAGTTTAATGTCTTATCAGAACAGCACCCCCTCCCTGCATTGGAGTGTCAGCTCAGACCCTATGAGTACCTATGTGTGGCTTGAATCCACAACCTTCTGACTTTGAAGTGAGAAGGCTACCAACTGAACCAGACTGACACACTACGGCATACATTTTTACAATACATAATTCTGAAATGCAGGAGACTGAGTAACCCAACATAGCAAAATAATCCAGAAACAAAAGCAGAGGTCACTGGGAACACTCAGCAGCTCAGGCAGCATCTATCGAGAAAAAAAAGTGGGTCAACGTTCCGGGTCCATGATGAAGGACACCACACACAATCTTATCCTATCTGGCACATCAGAAAGAATAAACCATGAAATTTGCACTTAGTGAGTTTTTTTCACCAATCAATGACCTGAAGCAATACCATAACTTGGAACCCAACAACATTGATTTAATTCATTTTAGGAAGTGAGAAACACTGCCAGAGTCCTCTCTGTGTTCTAAAGATGATGCTTGTCACAACAAGCCTCCTCTTTAGACTGCTGCAGGCCTTGTATTCATCATGTTCTCACAATTATCCACCAAGTGTAGGCATGTAGACACCCTTGTTGGATATTAAATGTTGAACTGGTGGATATCTTCGGGTGGGGTAGATAAATGGAGTTTCCTTGGAGCTGAGGTGGCTACAATGCACCAAAAACCGAGGTCCCCACGCTTTGGTTGTTACTGCTCTGCACCTAATGCTCAGTCTCCTACATTTCAGAATTATGCATTAATGTATGCTGTAAGAGATGTAATTTGTGTGTCACCTCTGAGTCTGCAGGTTGTGGATTGAAGGTGATTGTTTAGGCTGGAAATTCGTTCCTTTGGATGAAACATTGAACCATCTATTGTAACACTTGTCAAATTAAATGATCAACATTTTCCACTCTAAATTTATAGAATAATATAATCTTACTGCACAGAAGGATGTCTTTTGGCCCATTGTGACTGTGCCGGCTCTTTGAAAGAGCTACCAACTAGTCCCACTCTCCAGCTCTTACCCCATAGCCCTGCAAATTTTCCCTTTTCAAGTACCTATCTAATTCCCTTTTGAAACCTTCTATCAAACCTGCTTCCATCATCCTTCAGGCAATTAATTCCAGATCATAACAACTAGGTAAAAAAAAATCTCCTTGTCACCCCTCTGGTTCTTTTCCCAATTATCTTAAATCTGTCATTCGGTTACCAACCCACCTGTTAGAGGAAACAGTTTCTCCCTATCTACTCTATCAAAACCCCTCAGAATTTAGAAAATTTCTATTAACCCCCCCCCTCAATCTTCTCTGCTCCAAGGAGAACAATCCTAGCCTCTTTTGTCTCTCCATGTAATTGAAGTCCCTCATCCCTGGTGTCATTCTTGTAAATCTCCTCTACATCCTCTCCAAGGCACTGACATCCTTCCAAAAGTGTGATGCCCAGAATTGGACACGACACTCCAGCTTAGGCCTAACCAGAGATTTGTAAAGGTTTAACATAACATCCTTAACATAAGAACATAAGAAATGCTAGACGAAAGAAAGACCAAGGTCCATCTAATTTGACTTCCACTATCCTGGCAGTTGCATGCACCTATGTCCCGTACTACCTATGTATTCGAGACCCTCAATCATGCATTCATAACATTCAGACTCGACTACGTAAACTCTGTTATTGGCCTCCCTGACTCCACAGGCTGCAGATCATTCAGAACTTTGCAGTCCGTGTCCTCTCCCAGATCAGGCTCCGCGACCCTATCACCCCCATCCTCGCCTGACTCCACTGCTTCCCATCACACAGAGGATACAGTTCAAGATCCTGTTCCTCACTTTCAAAGCCCTCAGTGGCCTTGCTCCCCCCCTAGCTCTGTGACCTCCATTGACCCACTTTCCTTTCTCGATAGATGCTGCCAGACCTGCTGAGTGTCCCAACAATCTGTTTTTGATTCAAATATCCAGCATCTGCAGTATTTTGCCTTTTTAGAATAATTCAGAATGTAACTGTATTAAAAAAAACATATGTACATAGTGATTAGTAGCAATGGTTTGATTGGTACCTTATACTAATGGCTTACTAATTATGAACAAAGCAAGATGGATAATGGCTGGGCATGGTAGTTACCACACGGGTAAGGAGCAGAAATAGCCTTTCAGTCTATATTATTGAAAAAAATGAATATAGTCTATAGTCCAGCAAATTATTAACTTTTGTAGTTACAGCTCTGCTACAGCACTGCTTCATATTACACTCCATTTAAAAAAAATGTATTTTATACAGTGCCTATAGCACCAAGAATGTTTCAAGGTGCTTCACAAAATTTCTGTGAAATGTAGTAACTGTGAATTTGTACAAATAGTCAAGAGAATGCTGAACTTTACCTGGACGATTGATAGCCAGGATATCTGTAGAAATTTGCCTTTTTCGAATAGTGCTGTGGGATGTTTAATGCCCACGAAGCAGGCAGCCAGGAAGTCATTGGAATATCTCATCCAAAACATGCCATCTGTGACAAATTAGTGTTCTCCAAGCACTGTACGGTAATATCAGTCTTGATTATGAGTTCATTGTCCCAATGTGGGGTTTGAATCTACAATCTTCTGACCTAGAGGCAAGAGTGCTACCAACTTTCCATTGGTCAATAACGGGAATCATTATGTGGACAAAGCAGGCCATGTCAGATAGTGGCAAGATTTCTGAATCCAGGATCAGAGTTTGCAGCGTGGTCCAATTGGCGGCCCGGGGGCTGCATCTGGCCTGGCGGTTGATGTTATCCGGGTCAAGACCATTTCCAATATTCCAAATTCCGCTCCCCCCACCTCTGGTGAACGTCCTCCCAGGGCAGAGGCAGCAGTCAACAGTTGTGAGGACACAGTGTGGAGAGTAAGAATAATACCGGCCATTGCAATGTGTAGTCGAGCTGAGGGGAAAGGAAGTGCTTATCTACTGCCTTCCTTACCAACGGCCGACTACTGCCATTGCATAGAGTGAACTGGTGGCTTACTGGGAGAGAGAGGAATTAAGAGGGAGCGAAGGGGGAGAGGGGAAATGGAGAGAGAGGTGTGAAAGGGGAACAGAAAGTGATTGAATTTTGGGGAGAGAGTGTGTGGTTGAGAGGTGAGAAAGGGGGAATGAGAGAGAGACTATGTGGGTGGGGAGTAGAGAGAGAAGGGGAGAGAGAGTCATTGACAGAGAGGGAGAGAGAGAGTGATTGATAGAGGGAGTGAGCAGTGAGAGAGAGATTGAGAGAGAGTGTGAAAGGGGGGAGAGAGTGAAAGAGTGGGGAGAGAGTATCTGTGTGAGAGTGTGAGTGAGGGAGAGAGTGTGTGAGTGATTGTGTGAGAGAGGGATTAGACAGAGAGGGTAGAGAGAGTTATTGAACCACCCTGGATTAAAGTATTAAAATATTGTGCAAACTTATGAATTTGCATGCCCAGAAAGATAGCAAAACACCTTTAGGTTTATCAAGTATTAACTTGTCTACTATATATTTCTTAACCTGAATAAATTTTTACATGGAATTGAAGTTCATCCAAACTCTTGCACTAAGTTTTCCTTGGCCTTTTGCCTCTGAATCAGAAGGTGGTGGGTTCAATCTTCATGTTGGGACTTTGAGCTCATAGTCTAGTCTAGGCTGATTCCCTCGTGCATTGCCGGGCAGCACTGCTTTGTTGGAAGTGCTATCCTCCAGATGAGGTATTATACTGATCCTTAAGGCTAAATTCCTATGATCCCAACCTTCTTTTACTGACCACTGACTATATAATGAATTTGTAAGCTGTCCGGCAAAACAAATGCTTTCCAGAAATTCTGTTGCAAAATTATATCCAGCCATGAAGAACAGGAAAAGCCAGTTTGGTAGGCCCTTGGAGGCAAAGGGAGTATTCACCTTAGGATTCAGCTTTTAAAGGTAGGCCCCGTGTAGATGGGGTGAATATAAAGAGGGAGTCCTAAAATATGCAGTTTTTCTAGAAGTTCGAACAGGAAACAGCTAGAGTGCAGGAGGCTATTATATTGACTCTACTCAAATGTATGCACTGGTGGGTGGACACACGCATGAGTTAGTAGACTTTGCTTGTATAATTTTTCACACAGATTTTCGCACAGATACAGGTGTCAACCTGGCTCAAGTAATATCACTAATGCCTCTGAGTTTGACGGTTGTGGGTTCAAGCCCCCTGTTGGGGCCTTGAGCTCATAATGTAGGCTGATTTTCCAGGACAGTACTGGGACAACAACCACCTGAATTTATATAATGCCCTTCACCCAGGGTATCATCCCAGAGCCAAGGGGAAGCAGGAAGTGACCGTAAGCATGGGAAGGTTTTCAGGCATGGTCTGAAAAAGGGGAAGGATGCGGCGGGATTGAGGGAGAGAGTTCTGTAATAGTGAGCCAGTGGCTAGGACTGGTGTCAATGCTCGACCGCATTCACCATTGGCGGTCAGACAGTCAGCATCTCTGCCCCCACATTCTCAAGACCTGTCTAAATACCTTCCTTTTCGACCGTGCCTTCGGCCACCCTCCCACCCGCACCCCATCTGCCCTCCACCCCTCCTGACCCCAACTGCTAGTATGGGTCCAAAAAACCCTGACCCCCAGTGCCCTGGGACGTCTTTCTGACATGAAGGGCGCTATACAAGTGGAATTTGTTGTTGTTGGGAGTATGGAGTTTAGAGTGGCTGAGTATATGGCTGGTGGAGTTTTGAATTAGTTGGATTTTGTGGACAGTGGGCGTGGGGAGACCAGCAAGGAGGGTACAGGAATAATTGAGGTGGGAGGTGACAAAAGTGTGGACGAGGTTTTTGAATGCATTGGATATGACGTATAGTCTGAGTGAGGCAAGTAGGGCAGTGTTGGTTTGTCAGAAGAACCGTCCTTTTGATGAGATGTTGAATGAGGTCCTGTCTGACTAATCAGGGAGAACTTTAAAGATCCCATCGCATTATTTGAAAAGTAGATAGAATTTATCTTAATGTCTCAGCCAACAAGCCCCCAGATGAAATTGGTCATTAACTCCATGACTGTTTGTGGGACATGGCTGCAATGCGAACTGTCCCACAAAACACAGATATACTTTATAGTATATCCTGTGAAGTGATTTGGCATATCCTCCTGACCTGCTCCACTGGGTCTGGCCTCCTCCTTGTCCCCCGAGTCCTCCGCTCCACCATTGGTGGCCATGCCTTCAGCCACTATGCCCTGAGGCTCTGGAACTCCCTTCCTCACTCCCTTCGTCTCGCTCCCTCTCACTTCCTATTTTCAGGTCTCGGCTGAAGATCTTTCTTTTCGACCGTGCCTTTGGTCACCTTTCTCCCCCTCCCCTGGCTCGGCCCCGGGATCCGTTACTGTGAAGCGCTCTGAGACGCCGTCCGGCGTGGAGGCGCTATATAAATCCAAGTTGTTGTTGTTGAAAAATGCTACATGAAATGTTAGTAAAAAAATGATACTCAGTGTTATTCCTGGGCGAGATTCAAAAACTGTACTCCCCATTGAGTATTTGATAGATCGCTTTTAATAATAATAATAAAAATAATAATCCTTGTACTTGATATAATGCCTTAACACATCGTTGAGACGTTTTAAAGCGCTTCACAGGATATACTGTAAAGCAGATTCACTGTGTATTTTTGTGGGTGAGAGGCGGCAGCCAGTTACGCGCAGCAGTGTCCCACAAACAACCATGGAGTGAACGACCAAGTATGACACCTCTGACAATGCAACACATCCCCAGTACAGCATTGGAGTGTCAGATAAACTATGTGATTCCAAAAGCCTATGTGGGACTTGAAGCTGCAACCTTCTGACTCAGATTTGAGAGTGCTACCACTGAGTCAGGCTGACACACCTTTTACTGTGTCTGTGTTAGTTTAATTTAATTTTCTCATTGAATTGTTGAAAACTCCTATTCTAAGAGTAATTTTAAAGATGAAATTTGAATCTAGGGAATGGAACAAGACCATTCAATAAAATAGACTTGCATTGGCTGCAATATAACTGCAACTAATGCAAAGTGAGTTTTTAATAACATTTAAAAAATAACAAGCTTTGCCAAATGGTAAACTTTATCTAGTGTTGTCACTTGTTTTGCTTAAATGTTAGTCAGCAAGAATGTGATTCAGAGCTGCTAGTATAATTCCAAGCTGCCACTCAAATTTCTCTATGACAGACCCTGGTTTCTACAGTGTAATAAAGTCGTACGTGCAACGTTGTGAAGACAGCTGCAGTTATGAAAATATTGTCAGTATATGTAAGCACAATAAAATTGTGAAACTTGTATTTATTATGAAAGAAAAACACCTTTGTTAAAAAAAACTGAACAGTTGTTTCAGTGCTCAAAGAGTTAATCAAATATCGAAAGAAATCCTCCCAGCAGAATGCACCAGTGTTCTGAACTTCCTTATCTATTCAAATGAGATGAAGAGCTTTAGGTATATAAACTGATGTAGCCTGGTGTGAGCAACTCACTGGGATGACACTAGTGCAAAACTAGTACAATGAAAAACTTTTTGTGGCTTGTTCTCTGGTCTCTGACCTTATATGAAGGTAAGATATTTTTATACATTATGGGATGTTTTAAGATTAGACAGCACGTTTAAGTACATTACATATAGTTATAATTTTATCCAAAATATTAATTTTCTTTGCCAAGTTTACTAAGTTTTGTTTCAAATTTGTTGCTAAAATATCCTTATCAATTAAACAACTAAATTTAGCTTTCTTCCTAACTTTAGAGATGATATTGAGAGACAGGTTAATCAGGAATCAAGCATTCCAACTCTAGTAACATATCTACAACTGATGAGTCAAGTAGACTAATCAATTATCAACAGTGGAAATCCACCAAGGAAAATTGAGTGGACCTTTTTAATAATAATTCATATTATATTATCAATACTTATTAATTATAATAATCATTGCATTTGATTTAGCACCTTTCACTATGGAAGACATCTCAAAGTAATATACTATAAAGTGTAATGACTGTGAAATTTATAGGCAAGCCTTCACCAATCACGTCATCTACCTTACCACCTCCAAGGAGGATAATGGAAATCATATTATCTTTTTTTACATTTTAAATATTTATTTCATTATTTGGTCAGGCAGGTGTTGAATGACACATGCAGAAGCCCAACTTGTGTGTTTAAATAACAACTGTGCAGTTATATTATAAGTTGCTGGTCTTCTATTCATCACGTCCAGGCTCTACTACGCTGAATGACTGCTCACCGGACTTCCCAACTCTTCCCTCCACAAACTGCAGGTTATCTCTGCAGCTCCTCTCCTCTCCTGCACCAAGCTCTGTGAACCAATCAATCCCATTCTTGCCAAGCTCAACTGGCTCCCTATCTCTCAGAGGATTGAGTTTAAAATCCTTTTTCTCATTTTTAAAGCTCTCCATGGTTATGCAAACTATTAGCACCATGCCAACCTGCCCGCTCACTTCACTTGGCCGGCACTGGCCTGCTCCATTGTCCCCAACTCCCACCCTCTTGAACTCCATCCCAGAATCTCTCTGCCTCACCCCCTCCCTTGCCTCTTTTGAAAGTCCATCTCAAGATCTCCTCTTTGACCATACCTTTGCCAACTCTTCCCTGTGAAGGGAAGCGCTTTTAATGGAACAATCCTGTTCCAACAGATATTTGGAGTGATTTTAAATTATTTTATGTTGGTGCGTAATATACTTGTGGAATTTATGGCTTACAGTTTACCTGTCATATGAATTTGCTTCTAGCTGTAAAGATACAGCATCACTTAATAATCTTTTGGCACAACACTTTAACAATTAAGCATATTCATTGATTGGAATTGAAAAGGAAGTTAGAGATTCCTTCATCATTTCCTGTCCATGCCCAAGGCTAATGAACTACTAATGAACTTAGTAATATACAAGGGTTTTATTCTATTACTGGATTTGAATTTATGTTTAACTAGGAGCAAGTCCACTCTCCTGTAACACCTTTTCAATTCATCATCAATTTCCTGTGTGTGTTTGTCCAGTTGAATGCCACCTACCACCAATGGCCTTAATTTTAAGAGAAAAGAGATTCAAAATTTATCAAAATCAATTTCATTCGCCAGCTTTATTTTTATGGGGGGGGCTGGGAGGGTAAGGGAAAGTTGAAGGAAAAAAAAAGGTCCGTTTTTATATAGTCAGAAACATGTTCAGAAATGTGAACAGCCCATAGAGGCTCCCATTTCTAAAGGCCCATCATTATTATAGAATTTAAATGAGATAACAACTCTCATTTTCCATAGGCTTATATAATAATAATAATAATCCTTGCATTTGATACAGTGCTTTTCAAGTCTTCTGGACGTCTCAAAGCACTTCACAGAATATGCTGTAAAGTGAATTGAATGTATATTTGTGGGCAAAACACGGCAGCCAATTGTGCACAGCAGTGTCCCACAAACAGTCGTGGATTGAAAATGACCAATTTATTATTGTTTTGTTTTGGGAGAGAATATTATTAAGTGTGTAGAGTAAGGAAACTTACCCAAGTTTCACCCTGCCTGGAATTGAAGCCAGGTGTCTAGCTTGCAAGGCGAGTGCTCTAAACATTGAGCTACAGGACTCCATAAGAGAGAATTTTTAGCATTAGATATCCCATTCCTTCCTTGAAAGGAAGATCCCTCAATAAAATTGCCTGGTTTAGATTCAGGACTTGTTTTAAATATTTTTTTTATTGCTGCAATTTCACAAATTGTTCCAGCAATAGAGGCAAAGTTTAATTGAGTTAAACAGATGTAGTTGCTACCTGCGAAACTCAGAGTCTCAATGCCATGTCATTGGTTACCAGCCTAACTTTAACTGAGTGATTATTATTCTATTAAGAATAATAATTTATTTAGAGCAGAAAATGTGATATACAGTGTGATTATTATAATAACAACAACTCGCATCTATATACTTGCTGCTCATGTAAAAAAANTTTCAGGGTGCTTTATGATTGTGCCAGGCATTGCACTTTTCAACCCCAATGAATCAAAAATAAATATCGCAACATCTAACAAATTTGAAGGGAAGAAAATTGCTTTCAACAGTTTAGGAAAAACAAACCTGTTTCACAAATAATGCAAAATGCAGCCTTATTTATGATTAGTTCAAGAACGATCTCAAAGGATATGCAGAGGAATTAATTGTGGCATTGGGATATATTTGTTTTAATGAAACTCTTAAAGTGCACTCTAGGTTTAAAATGTTATTCTAATTTAAGGGGCACTCTAGGTTTAACATTTTATTCCAATTGAATCTATAAATGATACAGTAGAAACAGTAGAAACATACCATGTGAAGCCACACCAACAATCTATTATTACATCAACTTCTATTTTTTTCAACACAGGTTCTTTAAAAATGCAATACCCGTGTACAATATTTCTAATAAACATTTTTTTACATTCAGAATTTGCTTTCTCGCTTATCCCAAAAGCATTGACGGAAACGGCTTTGAATGGCAGCACCGGTAAGTATATATTTTTGCTTCTTACTTAGAAGCTTGATTTTTAGATCATAGTACTGGATTTTTGTAATTTGTTGTACCTATCATGTTAATGGCTCTCAGTACTGAGGAATGAAAAACATTTCTATTCTGGTGAGTCGTCCACAAACCATCAGACTCCCAGACAAGTGTTATGCAGCCAAATGCAGAGTAGAACTCAATCTAATATTCCCTTAACATCATCACAGAATCTTTTGAATGAAAAAGTTCCTTCAGTCCATCCGATCTCATATTTCCAGAACACCCTGCATAAGAGATACATCACATGATCAAGCTGCTTTTTAAATGAGAAGCTAATTTTTAAATGCTTTAACACAACCTCAAAAGAACACACACTGCTGCTTCATGGTGACTTAGTTTTTCTCACACCAGCTATACTTTCACCATTTCTGAGTTCCGAGTGACTAGGTTGAGTTTGGTTAAACATATTTCACACACGAACCGTACAGTCAGTAGAGCCTAATTTTCATTTCATCAATCAGGTGTACCAAACCCCAGGTCTCAGAGAGAAGGAACAATGTCCTGACCTAATGCAACCTCTCCACATCTCCCCGACACTTGAATAACTAAATGTAACATTAGAGTCTTCTTACAATTTTCCCCTCTTATCTTGAAAATACTAACTTGTTGCTGGGATATAGGCTTGTGGGTGCCTATTGCCCTCTGGTACCTTGTTTTTATGAATATTATACTTTCAGAAATTTTGAGATAATACCAAAATTGGACTTTCTGATTTTTTTTCAGTGTCTTGTAGCACATGGGGAAGAGGAGCATACAGGACATTTCACGATCGGTTCTACCACTTTACCTCAAACTGCAACTATGTTCTGAGCCGCCAATGCAAAGGTGGCGCAGACTTTAACATACAAATCCGCCGAGACACAAATGGCAACTTGGAACACATGTCGATCACTATAGAAGGTGTTCTTGTTATTGTTGAAGACTTGAAAATTACAGTTCAAAATGCAAAGTAAGTTTTGCTCTCATTTGCTATTTGATTTCAGCTTCAAACCATTTAGCGAACATTTCAGCATATCTAGGGTTAACATTAAATATTAAGGTAACTATTTTTATTGGATTACAAAATGAATCATGGGATGAAAAATTTGTTATATGGGATACGATAAGTGTTACCAGTAATAATTATCACACCAACTAAAATTAGGCTCAAGCTAATGTAGTGTTTGGGATCCACAAAATACCAATGTGTTCTTTGGGGAAGCTCACTAACAGGGTTGACCTTGCAATCACAAGGCCGGCTGGCTCACTGCCCACCCAACGGCTGATTTCCACTGTGAAAGAAAAAATAGCTGACTTCTGTGTCATCACGTCCTGTGAGACATCCTCTTAATAATAATAATAATAATCGTTGCGTTTGATATAGTCTTCCAGACGTCTCAAAGCGCTTCACAGAATATGCTGTAAAGTGAATTGACTGTATATTTGTGGGTGAAATGCGCCAGCCAATTGCACACAGCAGTGTCCCACAAACTTTATTATTGTTTTTTTTTTTCTTGACATAAAAGGCACTATTTCAAATGCAAAACTTTACTTGCTGAGGTCAATAGAAGCTGTCACCCCAGATAAGATTGACTAATTTAGCAGATACTGGGCATGGAATCTAATGGGGCTTTCCTTGTGTGCCCCTGCTGAGAAAACATTAATTTTATTTGAATTTCCTTAATTCAGTTGAGGATAGCTTTTAACATTTGTCTATTTTCATAGAGTACAACTGCCATATTATGACAAGGTGATCATAATACACAAATATGGAGTTTACACCCGGCTTTCCAACAGGAAGCGTACTCTGTCTCTGATCTGGAACAATAAAGATGCATTGTCGGTAAGTTGTTTTTAAATATTCCTTTTTATTCTGTTTTAATCTTGTTTGAGTGCATATTGCAAATCAGGTGAACGGAGAACTTGTGGCTACTGAGGTTAAGACCATAAGAGTATTTCAATGGGAATTAGATGAACATTTGAAGAGGAAGGATAAAGAATTAGCATTGGAATATTTAGCTCGAGTGTAAGAGCTGGCACTAGCATAGGTTTAAAGCACACATGGCATGCAGGAAGCTGACCGGTCAGTTGCATCGCTCTTGTTGCTTCCCAGTTTCACTCCTTCTTCTCCTGCCACTCCCTTCATGAACCCCTCCAATCGGTTTTCCGTGCAGCCAACAGCACATAAACAGCCCTGGTCAAAGTGACAAATGACATACTGTCCATCTGTGACCAGAACTCCCTCTGCCCTGTTCCTCTCCTCAATCTCCTGCTGCCTTTGACCACTCTATCCTCATCCAATGCCTCTACTCTCACCTCAACCTTCATGGTTCTTCGTGATTGGCACCTTCACACCGCATGCACTGGCAGCATCACCATCCACGGTTGCACACTCCACCTTACTAAGCCACTCTGGAACCTTGGCATCAGATATTATTGGTCATTTCACTTTGAGGCAGTTTGTGGGACTTTGCTGTGTGCTAATTGCCTGCCATGTTTGCCTTCAAATGTACAGTGAAGCAAATGTATAGCGAAATATTATAGTTACTTTATCAAATGCAAGGATTATTATTATTATAGATAATCAGAACATGGAAACACATCCATTTTGTATTGCCTTTATCCAGATTTGGAATTGCAAAACCATGGATACATTTATTTATAAACTTTGTATTTGGAGTCCTGTAGCTTAGTGGTTAGAGCACTCGCCTCATAAGTGAGAGGATCTGAATTTCCGGTCAGGGAAAAACGTTGGGCAAGTTTCCTTTCTCCACACGCTTCTGTTTTCCTAGCAATAAGTAGGAGCCTAGTTCATAGTCGATTGGCGGATCACTTTTCTGGGGTAATAATCCCTTCAAAATAATAAAAATAATATTAAAAATAAGTTGATCACTCAATCTACGACTGTTTGTGGAACACTGCTGTGCCCAATTGGCTGTCACGTTTCTCCCACCAAATATACAGTCAATTCACTTTACAGTATATTCTAAGTGAAGTGCTTCGAGATATCTCGAAGACACTGATAAGGCGCTATATCAAATGCAAGGATTATTTGTATTAATGTATTTCCCTTGTGCTCCAGGTAACAATTGACACAAAATACCGAGGGGAATTATGTGGCCTTTGTGGGAATTTTGAAGACACCAGCACTACATATGGTAAAAAACTGAGTTTTGTTCAGATATGTTTCTGGTTATATAATTGATAAGTGTCGTGTAATTTGACTACTTCATTGCCATTAGTTGGATGCACATATTGTACAGGTGTTTTTTATGAACATTATTATTTTTCAGATACAACTTTTTTCAATGAAAATAAACTAGATTCATTGGGACATACGTGTTTTAGCAATTCTTCTTCGAACTTGTGCAAAGACAGTGTAAGTTTATATCTAAAGACAACCTTCAGTCTTAAAAGTTCCTATACTAGATTTTCTTCCATATGCATACGCCTGTGTTAATTAAAGAGAAGGGGTATTATTTGGGCAAATGGAACACTTTTCCACTTTACAGCCTGTGACATCAGCTGCAGATCAAATATAACATGAGTGAGAGAGAAACAATGTATAATAAAGCATCATCCTGACAATATTACTTCACTTGACACCACTTCAAAACAACATGCTTTTTCTATTTTTCTACGTTTTTTTCCTCCTCTAAGTTTCTCCTTATCTTTTCCTATGAATGCTGTGATTCTTTTTTATTCTTCCGCAATGTGGTTCAATAGCACCAGATGCCAAATAGTTTCTGGCTCAGAAGTTTGAGTTTGTGCTAAGCTGTTGTCAAGTTGCGGTGTGGAAAAAGGTGAACACCAACTGTTAGTGCCATTCTAAATTGAATCAGTTTACACAAAGTGTGAATACGTGGAATAAGTGTTAGCCGGGTTCAGTTGGAAGCATTCTTGCTTGTGAGTCATGTTGGGACTTTGAACTCACAATCTATGTTGACGCTGCAGTGCCATGCTCGGGGAGCTCTGCATTGTTGCAGGTGATGTCCTTCAGGTGAAATGTTAAACTGAAAGGTCTAGTCCTGCTTAGGGACTTAAATCTATACCTATGGCTTCTTGTTCAAGGTCAAAGAAAAATAGTAGGATTACATCCACATTGATTGTGTCATATCATTTGAAAGACCTGGTTTGTGTCTCATATATCTTCTCAGCTTTTTTTTCTGAACAGAACAAGCCCATATAGTTGAGTCTTATTCTCAGACTCTCTTTACCTTCCATCTTTACTGTTATTGACTTCCACTGGTCCCAACCACTATTCCCCAAATCTTTATTCTAATGTTACCTTTGCAATATTGAAGAAATCATCAAATGGATATGTCAAGCTATTCCACTATTACTTTTCTCCATTTAATGTAGAACTTTCAGTAGACTAGTTTCTGTTTTTGATAGCTTTATTTTTGGTCAGCGAGTAACTTGGACATATGCAGAATCCTATCACCAGGTTTAAGTATCCAAATCAAACTGAGAGTTCCATGCAGCCCACCTACACATGGAAAGTCACAAGTATCGGAAAATAGGAACATAGGAACAGGAGGAGGCCGTTCAGCCCTTCGAGCCTGCTCCCCATTTAATTAGATCATGGCTGATCTGTACCTCAACTAATCCTTTCAATTCCAATTTCCCGCTTTTTCCCCATATCATTTAATACCCTGACCTACCAAAAATCTACCAACCTCACTTTTGAAGGTGTGGATGGATCCAGCATCCATGGCCTTTTGGGGGAGAGAATTCCAGATTTCTACCACCTTTTGAGTGAAAAAATGCTTTCTGATTTCACTTTTAATTAGCCTGGTTTTCATTTTAAGACTATGCCCCCTTGTTTTGGATTCCCCCACCAGAGGAAATAGCTTCGCTGTATCTACCCTAACAAATCCCTTTATCATCTTAAATACCTGAACAAATCACCCCCCAACCTTCTAAACTCAAGGGATTACAATCCAAGTTTACGCAGCCTTTCCTTGTAACTTAACCCTTTTAGGCTTAGTAACATTCTGATGAACCTGCGCTGCACCCCCTCCAGGGCCAATGTATCTTTCCTGAGGTCCCCAAAACTGAACGGAGTACTCCATATGTTGTCTGGCTAATGCTGTATACAGCTGAAGAATCATTTTGTCTCCTTTTATTCCAGGCCCCTTGAGATTAAAGCCAATATTCCATTCGCCTTTTTGATTACTTTTTGGACCTGGGAACTAGTTTTTGGTGATTTGTGAATATGGACACCCAAATCTCTTTGCTCCTCCACAGTTCTTAACTTCTCCCCATTAAGAAAATATTCTGCTTTATCTTTGCTCAGTCCATAGTGGATGACCTCGCACTTCCCTACATTGAAGTCCATTCGCCACAGCTTTGCTCACTCACTTAATCTGTCTAAGTCCCTTTGTAACTTCCTACTCCAATCTACACATCTTACTGAGCCTCCTAGCTTAATGTCGTCTACAAACTTGGATATACAATTTTCTATTCCTTCATCCAAGTAAAATAGATAAAAAAAAACAGGTGTGAAGCCTTTTCAGAATTTTTCTCTCCATTACGTGACATTCTGTTTATTCTTTGGTATTTCAGGACTGTAAAGATATCTCTGATCTGTTCCTGTCATGTTTTGACAAGAGTGTGATGAATGAATATTTGGAAATCGCCAAAGCAGATATTTGTTCATGTACAGGGGAACGGTGTAAATGTCCTACTTTGGCAGAAATAGCGCGGGAATGTGATAAAGAAACTATTCTTCTGTGGGGGCACTGGAGATTAGAAACCGGATGTGGTGAGTTGTTTTTCATATTAAAAAATAAAAACAGTACTTTTCACTTTTAAATTAAACCTGTTTTTTGTCATACGTTGGCTGGGTGTAGGTTAGCCCAGTATGCGCAAAGTCAACGCAGTGATTATGCTGCCCTAATTCAACCTGTAAAGGACCTCTAAATCCCTCTGTAACCCTTCCATAAGTGCCATTGCCATTCCTCACAGAGCAAATACCTCAGTTTATATTTGTTGGTATTTAGCAATTTAACAGAATCGTAAATGCTTGACACGTAAAGTGTATTGTCTGTTATATTTCAGAACAGCCAGTCTGTACTGAAGGTCAGATCTACAAGGAATGTGGTCCAGCTTGTCTTCCAACATGCTCTGATCCTAAATCTCACCAACACTGTGACCAATGTGTCAATACTTGTGTCTGTCCAGAAGGTAATTATGTTTTTTTTTAACATAAAGCCTATTACAAACTGTTATCAAAGCTAACTACCCAGGGACCTAAATGTTTTGCAATGTTTCTTTACTAATGTCTGGGCATCAGAGAATTAAAATAAAACATTTCCAGAAAGGGAAGGAAAGATGATGGTTTTTTTTTCTGTTCACTGTACTTCATATTCCAGTGCTTTGGTAAAGGACAGTGGTTGCCCAGCTTTAATCTGGGAGTAGTGCATGATGGGCTAACGACTGCTAAAAGGGAGAAAAAATATATCAATCATAAGGAGTTAATATTTTTTTCAAAATTAAAATTTAATTTAACCATCCATTAACTTTAAGATACCTCAACATAAAAATTAACTTTTGAAATAATGGCAGAATAAAAATGTTACAATGAGTTTGTTCTGTAATTAAAGTAAAAGCTTCTGTATGCATACATGTTCACTTAAGATATTTATTTTGATGCATTGTAGGCACTGTTCGTGATGATACAGGAGGCACAAACCAATGCATCCCCAAAGCAGAATGCCCCTGTGAATACAGTGGCACTATTTATCAATCTGGAGATGAAAGAACAACTTCCTGTCAGTCATGGTATGGCTTTCAGTGGGGGGTCATATAGACTTTGATCTTGAATTTCTTGAAATTCATTTGCTTATGAATCAATGTATTTTTTTCTGCAGCACCTGTAAGAGTGGAATATGGTCATGTTCTCAACTGAGCTGCCCTGGGAGGTGCAAAATTGAACAAGGATCCCACATCACCACATTTGATAATAGTTACTACACCATGATAGGAGACTGTTCTTTCTCTGCTGTTTTAGTATGTGAGGTTTTATCATATTAGCTGCTACAGTTTTGACAATTAATTTGCAACTGTACAGTGCATCCAACCATACTGGATGCACAAATATCTGATTTTTTAACGATGATGCTCTTTCTCCATTCTCGTGACAGACAAATAAATGGGAAATAACTGTAGAGCTACACCCGTGTCAAATTGCAATTAAGCAGACATGTCTGCAGTTTGTTGTACTGAAGATACTAAAGGTATAAATATTTAATGTTCTTAAACTTTAGAATTTTTGTCCTGGCAATATGGTTTCTTGAAATAATATATGTTAACATCTTATTTTATAGAACAAATACAGATTCACTAATGATGGCAGTGTTTATTCTAATCAATATGAAGTTGTGCTGCCTCTGAAAACAGGTATAGAAATACTCTTATCCTCCTCTGATAATAATTAAATAAAAAGTTTACATATAAGTGAAATCTGTACATTTTATTACACACAGGTGAAATAACAATATTTCAGCAGTCCTCAATGTATCTTCAAGTGGCAACAGAATTCGGATTGAAAATGCAAGTACAGTTTTCACCCATCATGCAGCTTTACATTTCAGTGCCTGAAGATGCAAAAGGAAGCACAAAAGGTATGGCTAAAATGCATAAAAATTACACTTTTTTGTGTAGAAATGCACAAACCAACAGTAACTTAGGTTGCAATGATCCCATTGGGAATTGGGAAATCGTATTCAGTTGGTTGGGGAGGAGTCTGGAACTGGGAACTGGCAAAATCAGATGATAAATTGCAAGGTAGATCTTTTTAATCTTCAATACTGCCTCTGAGGTGGATGGTCAAATCTGCGACTTGAAGAGGAGTCTTACAGTGTAGTGGCTATTGTGCTCGCCTCGCATAAGCGAGAGGTCTTGGGTTCAATTCCTTGGCCGGCGGAACCTTAAGAAAGTTTCCTTACTCCACACGCCTCTGTTTACCTAGCAGTAAGTAGGAACCCAGTTGTTATTCGATCGGCAGATTACTTTCTGGGAGTAATAATCCTTTGAAAAATAAATTAACAATAATTTGGTCATTCTTTCTATGATTTTTGTGGGACACTGCTGTGCGCAACTGTCTGTCACATTTCGCTCACAAAATGTATACAGTCAATCCACTTTGCAGTATATTCGGTGAAGCACTTTGAGATGCCTCAATGATGTGATAAGGCACTATTCGCCCACAAAAATATACAGTCAATTCACTTTACAGTGTGTTCTGTGAAGCGCTTTGGGACGTCCTCCTGACGTGAAAAGCGCTATATCAAATGCAAGGATTATTATTATTATTATTATTATATAAAATGCAAGGATTACTACTGTTGTTATTATTATTATTCACAACTACCAATTATCCAGTTATAACTTTCTAAAATGTTGACAATATCATTTATCTTAAACTTCTATCAATCCTGAAATATCAGCTCTTGCAATAGATTATTTTGGGATTAGATCTTCTCTCTGATAGTTGGATAGTTAAATCTACCTCTGCATCATCCTGTTGTCATATATAAAAAGATGCCAGAAATTGTGCAAAGGGTTGTTTCTTGTATTTAAATTGATTTATCCAGATGTGTTGCTAGAATATTATTAGCAGTTCATTAACTACAAGTCATAAAGGAAAGAATTTCTCTTTTTAGAAATAGTTATGTTAGATGTGAATTATAACATTGCCTCACAAAGATGAATGAATGTCAAAGGAGAAAATAGCTATTCCCTGCTTTGTTGCAATCTCCCCCTTTGTTTTGCATCATTAACACCTCTTTAACCCATCATGCCCTGTCCTCTCCCCATTTTCTCCTTTGTCTTCCTTGTCCTGCTTCCCCCCTCTCTGTTTGCCCTTAAAAGCCCCTCCCTCCTAACATGCCCCAGTTCTGACGAAGGGTCATGGACCTGAAACATCGACTCATTTTCCTTTCCCCATAGATGCTGAGTGTTTCCAGCGACTTCTGTTTTTGTTTTCATTTAAGAACATTTTTTTTACTTTCCGCCAAAATAACAACGCAAAATTATGAGAAAGTGCTTTTTGTGATGATGTGTAATGTTTTTTCCAGGTTTATGTGGCACCTTCAATGACAATGCAAGCGATGACTTTCGAACTATACAGGGAATTGTGGAGGATTCAGCTGTTACTTTTGCGAATTCCTGGAAGACTGGGGACAAATGTCCTGACCCAACATTGCCTTCTCCTTGCATTAGTTCAGAAAATGGTAATGTTCCATCAAACTAGAGTGATAGCTTGATTTTTACAAGACTGTTACATGAATCTGTTTGATTCCTCCAAATACAGATCAGATTTTTTTCAGGAAATAACATTATGGGATATAGTACATTGGTAGTTCGGGACATATGTGCATGCAACCTCAAGGATGGTCTGTTTCCATCTAGCATTTCTTATGTTCTTATGTATATCAAATGTAAGGATTATTATTATGTAATCTTCTGAAACCCTACCCTGGTCCTTATTTATTCAAACCTAGTTAATTCTGTTTTGCACCAACTTGATAATGTTGCAATTTCATTTTAAACAAAATTCCAATGTGTAAATCTAAAACGGTATGGACTCTTGTGAAGTGATCATAACTTCAACAATTTACATCTATATATTATCTTCATGTCAGAAGAAAATAGGATATCTCAAAGCATTTCACTAACTAACTTGGAGCACTAACTTGAGCTTCAGTGGGAGAGCAGGGGAGCAGGGTGCTCGAAAGTGCAGCTGAAAAAATAGGTGTTAAGCTGGGTTTTGAGATAGGAGGGAGAAGACAAAGTGGAACAAGACAAACAACTCTGGGATGGAGTTCCAGAGAGTGAGAGCTGAAAGAATGGCTGAAAGCTCATCTGGTGTTTATTGAGCGGAGGGAATGCCAGAGGAGCAGTTGGGTAGCAAAAAGTTGGAGTTGTAGTGTGAGGTGAGGCCGTGGAGGGATTTGAAAGTTAGCACAGGATCTTGAATTCAATCTGCAGTGAGGCCAAGTGAGGATGGGGATAATGGGTGGATGAGACTGATGCAGGAGAGGACGGGGGCTGCAGAGTTCTGGATGATATATGATTTGTGTAGAGAATAGCTGGGAAGTCTGACAAGCAAAGGGTTCAAATAGTAAGATTGGATATGATGGAGGCATGAAATAGGGTCTCAGCACCCAATAGTTGGAGAGAGAGTTGTGGAGGGGCAATGGTGCAAAGATGAGGGAAGGATGAGCGAGTGAAAGTCTTGATGTAGTGTTTGAGATAAATCTGAGATTGTATTTCTGATTTAATGTTTGAAAGTACATGTAATTCTGACAGCTTTTAAAGATGCCTAGGACTATACTACTTATTTCTAATAAAAGTCTTATACTTATTTTACAGAAAAGTATGCAAAACAGCATTGTTCGTTGCTAAGAAATTCTGAAGATGTTTTTGCTGCGTGTCATCCTGCAGTGGATTACATCAAATACTATGAAGTAAGCAAGAATTCTTACAGGAATCTTCCAGATAAATTGATTTTTCTCTACATGCCTGTTTATAGTACCTTGGTGTGTGCAAATTGTCTACAATGTTCACCTAAAAATACAGTCACTAAACTTGATGGCAATTACCTTTGATTATTTTTTATCAATAACAAGGACAACAGGCCACCTCCAAAAAATATTATTGTATTAAACCTACATAAAAGTGCAAATGCTTTCTAGTGATGATATTTAAAAAAATGTATAATGAACAGGAATTCACAAAAGATTTATGCTAAATCAAACAGTCACAACTCTGAAGGAAGAGGAAGCTTGACAGTAATTTAAGTTGTAGAAAAAATGGATACAATTATTTTTCGATTTACATTTTTCTTTGGTCAGCCTGTTGTCTGATTCATGAGGAAACCCATCACCATGCTTAAGAGTATTCTTACCAAGTTGAGAATTCCATGTATCCTACCCATACATGGAAATCCCAGAGATAGATTGTTGGAATGCTCACTTTCTCCCTGGAGGAAACCATCCTGCTTACCTAATTTCCAAAAGTATTCGGTGCAGGCTGGCAAGAGCCAAGAACTGTTAGGATATTCATGGAGTCTAACCAGCTAAAACCATGTAGCTTACCATTGATATCACTGTCTGGCAAGCTTTCCCTTTGCTTCACTCCACCCATTAGGGCTTTGGATTGCAGGGTTAACAGCAGCTGAGTGGGATGACTCCCTGCTGCCAGTGACTGGTCTGCCCTTCCAGATTGTGCTGATGTGGAATGTGGAAGGACAGGTGGTCTGGTATTAGGGGAATGGTGGTGCAATATTCCTCGAGAGAGGCACAAGTGTTGGCAAAAGTAATAAACACGTAATAGCAGATACAACGTTATCACCAGGGCCAACAGAAAATTGTGGAAATATTTGCCAAACATTGTGGGGAATTTGACACATTTTTGTGGAAACTTGAGGGGAGTTGATTGGTGCTATTGAAAGTTACATTTTTTCACTTAATTGGTAAAATGAAACATGAAGAAATAACACATATTAGAATGTTGCAAAAAAATTATTAATGCTTCCTTTAACAAAATTGGGTGGCCGGCGAGATTGCTTGCCAAACTCGCCAGTGTCCTGACTGTGGGCTATAGGAGGTCAACACCTCCTGCCTCTAAGGGCTGCCACCGCTCACAGACACAGAGACACACACACTCACAGAGACTCACAGAGAGAGAGACACACACACTCAGAGACATACATTCACAGACAAAGAAAGCCAAACACTCATAGACACAGAGAGACCCACACATACAGAGGAGAGAGAAGCACAGACAATCTTAACAGCGAGGGGTGAGCAAAGCTCGAGCAACACCGGGCATGCCAGCACCAGCACACAGAGGCCCAGGACCGAAAACACTGCATTTTTACAGGTTTGTAGCAGAGGGTGTTTGTAGGATTCCCCGAAAAAATTGCAGCTGCACTTTTCTATTGGTCCAGGTCATCACCTAAAATGGTCCAGGTCATCATCATTAAAGATGCAACTAAACCTGACTTGAAAAAAAACATATCAACAACAACAACTTAAAGCACCCTGCACAAGGGATAAAGTCCTGGAGCGCTTATAATACTGTTAGGAGTTTAATTCAGTGATAGGCTGACAGGAATGTTGACCCGAGAAATAGTTCCTGAATTCTGTTAATATTGGAATTACGAAAGTCAAAATTGGTTAGATTACTTCCCTCGCAAGGATTCAAATTGGTTGGAGTGCTCGCCTTGACCTGGGTTCGATTCCCAGGCATGGTGAAACATTAAAGAACTTTCCTTACTCCACACCTCTCTGTTTACTTAGCAGTAAGTAAAAACATGGTTGTCAGTTGAATGGCGGATCACTTTTCTGGGGGTAATAATCCCTTCAAAAAAAAGCAAACAATAATTTGGTCACCCAAACCACAACTGTTTGTGGGACACTGCTGTGTGCAATTGGCTGCCGCGTTTCGCCAACAAAATGTACATTTTCCAGTATATTCTGTGAAGTGCTTTGTGATGTCTCAAAGATGTGATAAGGCGCTATATCAAATGCAAGGATTATTATATTGTTATTCATCACAATAATACTTGGATTGAAGGGACTTAGTTATGAGGGCAGCATGGGCATACTGGGCTGTACTCCCTTGAACCAGAGGAATGGTGTTTTAAGACAATTGACAAGACTGGATAAAAGGAGAGATTTTTTTTATAGCCACAGAAGTATTATTATTATTATTCATTTCCCTGTTAATTTAATTTGCTATTCTTAAACGTCTAGATTTACTTTTGTATAATATGTAAAATAATTCTAAATCGCAGATATAAATACATAATTGCAGTTTTAGCTGTCAATCCTTCTATTTTGTAGATGTGTGTAGCGGCAACCTGTGCCTGCGAGGACATCAATGACTGCCTGTGTGCTGGATTGGGAGCATACGCTCATGAGTGCGCTGCTAATGGGATCATTGTGAAAGATTGGGGAAGAGACATTTGTGGTATGTTACAAATATTTTTATTAAATTAAACCAAGTGAATATGTCAAAACAGCAGCTGGCACATAAATATTATGAATTTACTAGCTCAGGTGCCAAGATAATTGCAGATAATGTGTGCACCAACAATCAAGAGTTTGACTATGATATAAAGGCCTGTAACCGATCCTGTAGACTGTTAAGCACTTGGCACAATTTATGCCAAAAATAACAACTGCAATACCATTGTAAACTACTCTTATGTCCTTCCTGTATCATTAAAATCAAATTTACTGGTTAAAATAACGCTGCATCAAAAGAAATTTTATTGTTACTCTGTAAGGCATATTGGATCTTATCTGACATACCATGGGTAGTTTTAGGTAATTCATTTCTAACTGTAGAAATATTAAATGCACTTGAGAAGGTGCACAGCCAAGTAATGAAGATAATATCAGGCATCAGGAATATTGCAAAGAATGGTTAAGCAAGGTAGACTACTATTCTTTGGAAAACACAAGGTACAATACAATTTACATTTATATAGCACCTTTCATGCCAGGATAAAGTTTAATGCAGACTTAGTCAAGTTTTGCACAATTTTGAATCAAACTGGAAAAGCTGATCCTGGCAAATTATCCAAAAGGGCACAAGTGAGGATGATAGGAGTTAGAAGAAAAGTTAGGTGGAACTATTTTTTCTACACAAAAGGCAATAGATTTCTGGAATACGTTATTAAAGCAAAAAATCATGTACTCACTGTGTGGAATGAACCAATCAAAATGTTATGTTTGTTGGGCTAAATGATCTTTCAGCCATCCCATTGGTAGACTCACATGAGTAAGGCCATCAGAGAATTAATGTGCATCAGATATGCTTGGCTGCCATGATGGGTAAATTTTATGAATTTACTAGCTCAGGCGCCAAGCCAGTATTATTAAATGCTTTGGGACATCTTCCTGACTGGAAACGCACTAAATAAGTGTGGGTAGACACTACCCACATGAAGGGTGCTATATAAATGCAAGTTGTTGTTGTGAAATAAATATCATTCGGTAATGTGTGGTTTATGTGATCATGCCTCTGGACTCTGCTCTGCTCTATGTAGTTCCGCGCAGCCAGAGCCAGTCTGATGATACGTTTATTGGGATTTGATAGCATTTGCGTGCTTCATTACCATTTACATTAGTGACCCAGGTCCTATTTTTTTGCAGATAATGTGTGCACCAACAATCAGGAGTTTGACTATGATATGAGGGCCTGTAACCGTTCCTGTAGACTGTTGCCAGGAAAGGATTTCACATGTGATATACAAGATGTTCCAGTTTCTGGTTGTGGGTGCCCTGAAGGACTGCAGATGAATAAAAATGGAGACTGTGTAGAAGGATCAGATTGTCCATGTTATGTGGGCGACATGATTATCAAAATAGGACAAAGTAGTTATGTTAATGGTCAAACCTGGTAAGAACCTTCTTATATGTTATATTCAATGCAAATATTGAATAATACAACTAAATGCATGTAAACTATAATACTTTTTCTGCGTTCAGCATTTGTATAGATGGAAAACCTCAATGTTCTACAATTCCTACAACCCCTGTGCCAGGTGAGCTGCTGTATCAACATCTTCCGAAGTCAGAAGATGCTGTACTTTGAATAAAGAATGAAAATGAACTGTCATTTTCTAAACAAAACTTTTTTGTCCCCTTAGAATGTTCCGGTGGAAAAGTATATTTTGACTGTTCTAATTTAAAGCCAAATGAAACCTATTGTAAAAAGACATGCAGCAGATTGAATATGCAATGTGTAAGTGACATTAATACTTCAAGTAATGATTTTTTTTAAAATTACATCTCCAAAATGCTAAATATAATAGAATCCTATTATAAGGCAATAGTTGGAGCCATAAAATCACAACCCACCTTATAACAGAACTGCAACAGCCATCAGTCCTGCTGCACTCACTGCATTTGGTGCAGCTGGCTGGCTCACTTCCTGCCAGGTCCACACTCCATTCATGTTATAAGCAAATCTATGGAACGTGGGTTATGATGCTTTTCTACTTTAATAATACTGAATATTATTAAAAACAACTAAATCAATCTTTTTAACATTTATTGGTTTTCCCCTTTTGTTCCCAACAGTTCAAATAACTTACACTTGAACATTTACATCATTTGCACAGCATAAAGATGATTAATTTCAGATCAATGGTATAGTCTCAGTAACATCTTTTTAATGCTGAACCAATTGTATAGTTTATAATCTAAAAATACTAATTGTGCGATACTTCTGATTATAAAGTTGTACAAATCTGTATCAGTTGTTTCCTCAATGGTAAATATCACTTAGTTCAAAAGTTAAATTTTCTTTTAAAACAGAGTGATTACGTATGTGTAAATGGCTGTTTCTGCCCTGATGGAAGTGTGGAAGATGACAGTGGACACTGCATTAATGCTGACCAGTGCCCTTGTTTCTTTGGAGGAAACAAATATAATGTTGAAAGCGTAATCCAACGGGACTGTAATAAATGGTGAGATTTAACAAATGTCAAAAATTGGCCAATAAAATAATTTATAGCACTCTTTGAGGTATAGTAATAGACCACTTAAATTATTGTTATTTACATTTGCATAATCTATTTACAAATGGGCCTGAAAATACTTAGTGTACTCCATTCTTCAGAATTTGTCAGTCAATGATCTTAAACTGTTCTTACAAATTTTAAGGTACCAGTTTAAATCTTAAATCTTATAGTCCAGTGGCAATATATATAACATATATATATATATATAATTGTTTACTTTTTCAAAATTCTATGTGACCTCGCATGCTGAGTTGATGATCTCACAATGAATACCAGGGGCTATCCTGAGTCCAATTTAAAATGTTGTGACAATGACCAGAATGTCATAAAGTGGTCATTATTGTTTAGAGAAAATTATAGCCTGCTCTCACATCCTCCCTTGTACTTTGCTATATAACAATAATAATAATAATAATTCTTGCATTTGATAAAACACTTATCACGTAATTGAGACATCTCAAAGCACTTCACAGAATATACAATGAAGTGAATTGCCTGCATCTTTTGTGGGTGAAACGCAGCAGCCAATTGCACACAGCAGTTGTTATGTTTTAATAAAAAAACTAAATAAGAATACTGCAAGAGATATTGAAACAACGTTCATTGTACACCATATGAATGCCACTTTTCCCCCCCAGAAAGGTTATTTTCAGATAATGATTTCAGAGTTACATCTATACCATTGTAGAAATGTAACTCAAAGCACATAGTTACTGTTTTGTCTGTCATTATTCAACACTGAGGTCCTTGAAAATCATAGCAGCATATAACTGTTTTATTATTTGCAGCACATGCAAAGCAGGGTCATGGGATTGCTCTGAGAAACCATGTCCAAAGACCTGTCAGGTTTATGGAGATGGTCATCATATAACCTTTGATGGAAAGCGATACACCTATGATGGTAATTGTGAATACATCTTTGTTAAGGTAAGTTGTAACCAAAAATATTATTTGGAACTCATCTTTATGTAGTTCAAAAAATTTAGTTATTTTTTCTAATCAATCATTGATTAATATATAAACATTACATTATAGGATACTGTATACATAAATATTTGTGTATGTAATAATTGTCATGGAAATCGTGAAGTCGCTACAGTATACACAAGACAAAATTATTGTGTAATTGACTAAACAAAACAAAAGCTGTGAGCACACATGCATCAGCCACGTGAGCACAATTCAAACCATTCTTGCAAGGCTGGCACATGTAGGGCACATTTTAATTTATCTTTATCGATAAAAATTTACCCACATGAAAAGATAAACAATTTAGGCCATAAGTTTGACCCGTGAAAATATTTACATATATGGTAGTATTGTAAACTACCATATATGTAAATAATACATTGAATGTAGACAGAATGGGTTACAGCTAAACTGGAGTAGTTTATCAGCAAAGTATAATAATAATAATCCTTGCATTTGATATAGCGCTTTTCACATCTTCTAGATATCTCAAAGCGCTTCACAGAATATGCTGTAAAGTGAATTGACTGTATATTTGTGGGTGAAACGCGCAGCCAATTGCGCACAGCATATTATCTAATCCTAAAAGTAGTACTCTTTTGGCTCTAACAATATGTTAATGAGAAGTATTAGATGGAGGAGAAAGGATTCACAGATCATTGAAAGTCAGTTCACAGGAACAAAAAGCAGTTCGAAAGGCCAATAGAATGTTAGGCTTTATCACAAGAGGGCTTGAATATAAAACTTAGGAAGTAATGTCCTTCTATCCTGTGCGGCTCTGACCTTCTCAACACTTCAGCCTATCCCTCACTTACTGAATCAGTGCGCAACCTAGATGCCAGGTTCGACCCACAGTTGTCCTTCCTTCCCCACATCGGTTCCCTGATGAGGACCGCCTTCCTCCACCTCTGCCACATTGCCCATCCCCGGCCATACCTTATCCCAGATGTAGCCGAATCACTCATCCATGCATTCGTCATCTCCCAACTTAACCTATGAAATGCCCTTTTTGCCGGTCTCCCCAACTCCACCATGCACTGCCCGTCCCCTCTTCCTACCATGACGGGTGGTCACCCACACAGGATCCAGCTAATCCAAAACTCTGCCACTTGCAGACTCACCTTTAAACTCTGTACCCCCATTAAAGCAGTTCCAGTCAGGCTCCACTGGCTACGTATCGCCGAACGGATCGATTTAAGGGTTCTCACACTCATTTTCAAATCCCTTTATGCCCTGGCACCTCTATACCTCTCTGACCTGCTCAACCTACAACCTACTGTCTCCCCTCAACTGGCTCCGGCCTTCTGCATGTCCCTCCTGCCCTCCTTTCCACCATTGGTGGCCATGCTTTCAGCCACTATGTCCTGAAAATCTGGAACACTCTTCCTTCCTCTATACATTCGCCTTGCCCCTTCTATACCCATCTTCAGGCCACGCCTGATGTCCTTCCTTTTCGACCTTGCCTACGGTCACAGCCCCCTCCCCCGTCTTCAACCCTGGCACCAGGGAGGCAACATACCATGCAAGAGTCACATTTTTGGTGCAGAAACATCTATCTACTCCTTTTACCGTTGTGTCCCCAATGACAATTGCATTGACACTCTTCCCTGCGTCCCCCTGTGCATCCATTTGCTTTTGACTTCCCTCCCGAGAGGTATCATCACCCTCACCAGTATTCAGTAGAGACTTCAGTACATCGGTTTGTGAGTGCCTCACTCTTAGGGGATTTCTGCACTGCGCATCCCCTCTTCCTACCATACCGGGTAATCACCCATTCACTTTCCTTCTGTACCCTCTGTGGCTGTGGGGTAACCAACTCCTGAAACATTCGATTCATGAACTCTTCACCCTCCTGTATGCTATGTTGTGACACCAGCCTCTCCTCAAGCTCAGAAACCCTGAATATATGTATATAATTTGTTTTGATATATGCCGAATGTGTAATATATATATATATATGTGTGTGTATATACATATTACACAGCTGAATTGGTTGGTTTCTCAGCCTGGGCAGTTTTTTCCACTGCAGCAGGTTCACTGGCCTTAACACTTAACGTTCACTGCCAACTGGTCTGTAATGCTTTATTTTCTTCCTTCTGATCTTCTGAAGCTACAGTCAGAAGCTGGGATACAGCTTTTGAGCTTTCCAAACTGGACTGAATGGTCTTCTTTGTGCCTACAGTTTCATCTGTTCCCTGTTCATTGAAAGAAGAGATTGACAATGAGAACTCAATAAACAAACTATAATAACTGCATTTTGATATAGTGCTGTGTCTATAGTTTCGCCCACAAAATACAGTTAATTCACTTTACAGTATATTCTGTGAAGCGCTTTGAAACGTCTCAAAGATGTGATGCAAGGATTATTATTATGATATTATTCATCACAATGATACATGGATTGAAGGGATCTTAGTTATGAGGGCAGCATGGGCATACTGGGCTGTACCCCTTGAACCAGAGGAATGGTGTTTTAAGAGAATTGACAGAGTGGATTAAAGGATTCTTTTCTATAGCCACAGAATTTCTGAACAACAGGCCGTAACCTAAAAAATTAGAGGGAGGGAGAAAAGATATAATATTCAACCCTTGGACAAGCTTGTGCTATTGATCATTTGAAGGCAGTGCATTATGCACTATGTAAATACATTCTACGCATAAATTATTTGACTGGTTTACTCATTTGACAACTTGTTTAAGTTCAAATTCCATTAAGTGATATCATCTCTTTAGGACCAGTGCAATGGTGGAGATAGCACATTCCAAATATTTACTGAGAGTGTTCCCTGCTGTGAAAATGGTGTGACATGCTCAAGAAATATCAGAATTGTATTCAAGGTATGTTTTTATTCATTTGTGATTACTGAAAAGTTAAATTTTTCATATATTTTTAAATGTCATTGTATATAACAACTACCTGGAACCATCATTATTAGACATAACACAAGCAACTGTTCTGTCTTAATCTTTAGAACAAAGAACTCGTTCTTACTGATGGCAAAGTGAAGACTATGGAGAAAGTATCTCATCAGACCCAGTGCAGAGATAATTCCTATTCACTTCACACTGTTGGACTATATATAATCATTACATTTTCTGATGGGATTACTGTGATATGGGATAAGATGACAAGACTTTCAGTCACACTGGATCCAAAATGGAAAGTAAGTTGTTTGGAGTTGAGAGTTTTGCATTTGTCACATTTCTTGATCACATCAAAAATTAGACTGTTCTCCTAGGAAATTGTGTTTTTCATCCCATAATGTTATCTGTTATCTTACTACAGAATATTATAATAAAATAAAACATTCAGTGTCTCCTGTTAGCTTGAGCAAAATGGAAAATTTAATTTGTTACTTTTCTTCATTAGTGATCTTTCATGTAGAAGAATCCAATGAGATTTGTTTCCATTTGACCTGATCTTTTCTGTTGTATTACATAATTCTGCTGTAAACTTGGGTTACTTTTACTGGGCTATCAGTAAACTGCTATTGACTGCTTGTCTCTTGAATATACTGTATTCAAACTGAAATCTGAAAAGATTGTCTTTGCTTTCCAAAAGTTCAACAAACATGCTTATATTTTTATGTTTAAATAAGTCATTCTTTAGCTTTTCAGTTGTATTTGAATTCTATATTTAAAGTGCTTTAAGATATCCTCCTGATGTGAAAGGCACTAAATTATTATCAATTGCATATTATTGTATTTGGGTCATTTACTTCATTTGCACACTTTTCAGGTCTGGTATTCTGCAATGAATTTGTGCTTAAATGGTAATAGTTACCGTTGAATAACTTCAGCAGATGTTGAGACACCAAACTCCAATGTTGAATCTTTCATATTTGACACTTATATTCTATTAGAATCACAATTCTCTGATGGACATCAATAGAATAAATATTTTTTTCAAGTCATTGAAGAACAACACTAGTTCTAGCCAGGCTCCACTGGACCCTTATTACCGAACGGATCGATTTCAAGATCCTCACTCATTTTCAAATCCCCTCATGCCCTAGTGTGCACCTCCCTACCTCCAAGACCTGCATAAACCCTAACCTACAACCTGCTGCCTCTGCTCAACTGGCTCCAGCCTTCTGCATGTCCCTCAGTCCTCCGTTTCACCATTGGTGGCCATGTTTTCAGCCACTATGCCCCCAAACTTTGGAACACTTTTCCTCTTTCCCCCCGTCTTGCCCCTTCCTTCCCCACCTTCAGGTTGTGCATAAAAACCTTCCTATTTGACCTCCCCACCACTCATCCTGGCTTGGCATTATGCTCCACCACTGTCAAGTGCTCTGCAACTCTACCCTGCATGAGGGGTGCTATATAAATGCTATTTTTATATAGTGCCCTTCACAAGCTCCTGCGATATATCCCTGGAGTGGCACCTCAGAGCACTTAAGAATAAATACACCAGGGAGTAAATAAACTACAATTATGGTTCAATTGAAATATATTCGATTTCAATGATCATTATAAAACATTCCAACAACTTCCTCACTACCTACCTCTCTCTGAAGTGTCCTCTTATCTGATTGACTCCAGAACCGGGTTCTCGCTTTATAAGAATGCTTTTGCTACATTGTTTGAGACTTGGGATAAGCTTGAAAAAGTATTTGTACTTTTTTTGGATTAGAGTGCACTATTGACAAACTCTTCAACCCCATAAATGGTATTCTAGGATCTTTTGGAATACAACAACAACAAGACAAGATTCCATTTATAAAGTGCCTTTCACGTCAGGAGGACGTCCTAAGGCGCTGCACAGTTGGGTCATGACCCGAGCAGGAGGGAAATGGTCAGGGTGAGGGGAGGGAAGGGAGGGAGCGAGGAGGGGGGAAATGGTCAGGGTGAGGGGAGGGAAGGGAGAGAGCGAGGAGGGGGAAGAGAGTCGAGAGGGGAGCTGAAGGCACGGTCAAAGAGAAAGGTTTTGAGACCGGCCTTGAAGGAGGAAAGGGAGGAAGCAAGGCGAAGGCACTGGGGGATGGAGTTCCAGAGCCTGGGGGCTGAGAGGCTGAAGGCCCGACCACCGATGTTGGGGCGGGGGACGTGGAGCAGACCGGAGCCAGAGGAACGGAGGGTACGGGCAGGTAGGTAGGGGGATAGTAGGTTGGAGAGGTAGGAGGGAGCAAGGCCGTGAATGGCCTTGTAGGTGAGGATGAGGATCTTGAAATCAATCCTCTGGGGGATGGGGAGCCAGTGGAGGCGAGCGAGGGTATCATCTTACCGTCTATCGTCTTACCCCTTATATCGTCTTACCCCTTATAAAATGTATATATCATGTGCAGACTGTTCTATTGTGGAGTTACGTGAGAAAATGTAAATGTGTTTCCTTAAAATATGACTGTTACACTATTCCTGAATTGTATTTTTTTGATATTTTGTTGTAGAACAGAGTCTGTGGTCTATGTGGAAATTTCAACAACGATGTTGCAGATGATCTAACAACAAAAACAAACTCTTTGGTGAGCAATCACCTAGAATTTGGAAACACTTGGAAATTGGAAGCATCGTGCCCGAATGTAAAAAATGAATCATTACCCTGTGACAGCAATCCATATTGCTTAGCATGGGCTCAAAGGAAGTGTAGCATGATTAAGGATGAACTGTTTCAACCATGCCATAAAAAGGTAAGACATGATCTAAAACATTTCCTTTTAAGGTTAACCTCACAAGAAGTGTTTTTTTTGGTCAGCCATGTGTCTGACGCATGCGGAAACCCATCACCATGCTTAAGAGTATCCAAACCAAACTGAGAATTCCATGCATCCCACCTACACCTGGAAATTCCAGAAATAGATTGTTGGAATGGAATCGCACTCTCTCCCTGGAGGAATGCATCCTGCTTACCTAAATCCAGAAAGTATTAGGTGCAGGTTGACAAGAGCCAAGGCTTGGGGACCCCAGACTGTGCATTGGACCAGCTAAAACTGCATAGTGAGTGAACCAGCTGAAACTGCATAGCTTGCCATTAATATCGATCTTTGGCAAGCTTTCCCGCTATGGTTTTGGCTTGCAGGAAGCTGAGTTGGATGATTCCCTGCCCCCAGTGACTGGCTTATGCTTTAAAACTATATGTTGTCATACTTTTATCAGGTTGACCCAACTGCCTATTATGACGCTTGCATCAAAGAAGCTTGTGCCTGTGATATGGAGGGGAAATACCTTGGTTTCTGTACTGCTGTATCAGTGTATGCAGAAGCCTGTAATAAAGCTGGTATTTGCATTTACTGGAGAACCCCTGAACTGTGTCGTAAGTATCCACAACAACATTTATATTTATTTAGCAGCCTTTCCATTAGGAGGATGTCTCAAGGTACTTCACACCATAGGCTGAGAGCCTGAGCTGGGGAAACAAAGAAGGGGAAGAGAAGGAAGTATCAGTTCCACCATTCACAAATAGCTGGGAAGCATTTGTAATGATATTAGAATGTTACTGCATTACATTGAGCAAAAGTGAGATGTAGTACGACAAATAAAATTTACTGACTTCTATTTCACTGTACTGCAGATTCTTAGTGTTAACAATAATGTAAACAATTTAAATCTAAAATGAATTGTGCATAGATTATGCGATTGGTATTAGTATCTAAACTGAGCTAACTGACTGATGATCCCATAACAACAATTACCATTTTCATTGCAGCTGTATTTTGTGACTATTATAATGATCCTGATGAATGCAGCTGGCATTATAAACCATGTGGGACTATAACATCAAAAACATGCAGCGACCAGCACATCGGCAAGAATTTCTCTGCAGTTCTTGAAGGTCAATTAAATATTGCTTTACAGTTAGTTTATCCTGTATAAATAAGATTACTTTTCAAATTGTTTTCGTATATTAAGGGCATTTTTTCTAAATGATTGTGTACAATTTAATGTCTATTCATTTTGATAAAATACACCACTCAAGACTATTTAATCTGTGTAGTAGGTAGGATGGTAAGAATTGTCTAATGAGATATGATGTATTTGAAATTTTGGTCATTTTAAATAATTATAAAAATGGCAAAAAAAAATTTGAAACTGTACTTAAAATTGACAGCTGGTAATTACTTATATAATAACGAATTGCATTTAATATAGCGCCACTTATATCGGGAGGACATCTCTATGTGTTGATATAACTCAGTCGTGAATTTAGATACATTAAATTAAAGTAGATAGCTTTCACTGATTTTGCAACATTTGTTTTTATGAAACATAGGTTGTTACGCAAACTGCCCCGAGAATGCTCCTTACCTGGATGAAAATCTAATGAAGTGTGTTAACTTATCTGAATGCACATGTTATTATAATGGGAAAATACTGCAACAAGGTGAAACAACGAAGAATGACTGTGAAGAATGGTAATGTGTTCAATGAATTTTATTCTATTACAAATCCTTATTATTGTGGAATAAAATGTTTCAAATATAATGAAGCAAAATGCTGAGTTGCTTTGATATAAAATGCTTGTAAAAACTACAGGAATATTGTCAAAGATGATCTTGCTGTAAGGAATTGCCCAGTAATGATTTTTTCCTTTCTTATTGGAATGGGGGTGTTCTGTACGAAATGCTTCAGGTTCCTTAGAACAATTTCTCACAGTATATTACAACTAAGATAGACACAAAAAGAGCATCTTTGGTTACTAAACTGATTATATCTTACTAGTCAAAGAAAATCAACAACAAATTACATTTGTAGTGAGCCATTCACTTCGGGAGGATGTCCCAAGTCACTGGAAAGACAGGGATTTGGACCTGAGCAAGCGGTCAGGATCAGGAGAGGTGGAAAGCAGAAGGATAGGGGTCGAAGGGTGATCAAAGGCGTGGTCCAAGAGGAGGGTCTTGAGACCAACTGTAGAACATTAACTCTCATCCAGGACTTGATGTCTGACAGACATATTGTCAGGACAGCAGTGATTCTTGAGTCGAAGGTGGTGGCCGAGAGATAGGAGTTGAGTGTCACCCGCATGCATACATGTGGATGTTGACGCCATGTCTGTGGATGATGTCACTAAGAGGGAGCATATAGATATTGAAGAGGAGAGAACCAGAGCCCTGAGGAATTCCACATCAGATGAGGCGGGGGCTGCAGGAGAAGCCATTGTGGAGACAAAGTGGAAATGGTCTGAAAGGTAGAATTTGAACCATTCAAGGACAGGACCATGCAGATTGAGCTGAGAGGAGACACAACAGAAGAGGATAAAATGCTGACAGTGTCGAAGGCATCAGATAATAATCCTTGCATTTGATATAGCGCTTTATCACATCTTCGAGACGTCTCAAAGCACTTCACAGAATATACTGTACAGCGAACTGACTGTATATTGTGTGGATGAAATGCGGCAGCCTATTGCGCACAGCAGTGTCCCACAGTCGTGGATTGAGTGACCAATTTATTATTTTTTTTGAAGGAATTATTACCCCTGGAAAAGCGATCCACCAATCATCTAACAACCGGGTTCTTACTTACTGCTAGGTAAACAGATGCATGTGGAGTAAGGAAGCTTGCTCAAGATTTCACCCTGCCGGGTTTTCAACCCAGATCTCTCACTTGCGAGGCCAGTGCTCTAACCACTGAGCTACAGGACTCCACAGAACAAGGAAACATAGTGAGCCCTGGTCACAGGTTGATAAAATCTAACACACTTTGACCAAGGCTTTTTCTGTATTATGGGCAGCGCGGAAACATGATTTGGAGGGGCTGAATGCCGGGAGAGAAAGGAGCAAAGCTGGGAAGCAACGACTCATTTCAGGACCTTGGAAAGAAAAGGGAGGTTGTATTAGGGGCAGGAGTTGGAGAGCAGGTTTGGGTCCAGGGAAGATTTTTTGAGGATGGCGGTGATGAAGGATGTTTTTCAGCGGGTGGGGAATGGCTCCAGTGGACAAGGTGATGCTGCATTGCTGGGAGTATCTGTGGTGGCGAGTAAATAATAATAACTCTTGCGTTAGCAGGGAGTTGAACTTGCTCCAAAGTGACTTGCCTGGCAAAATGTTGTAAACTTGCTCCAAAGTGATTTGCCTGGCAAAATGTTGTAATCAAGCCAACCCTCTGTGGCAGTCTTGGTAGTCTGGTTCCTGAGACAGGCAGGTCCGCAGTATTCCAGGGCACTGCTGATGATAGCACAGCCAGCCCAGCTCATCGGGCAGGACCTGGAAGGGTAGACCAGTCACTGGGGGCAGGAAGTTATCCAACTCGGCTCCTGTTAACCCTGCAAGCCAAAGGCCTAATGGATAGGGTGTCCTTGCTCATGAAAGCTTGCCAGACAGCGATATCAATAGCAAGCGATGTGGTTTTAGCTGGTTGGACTCCATCAGTACCCCCAACGCACACTCTGGAGTCCCCAAGCCTTGGTTCTTGCCAACCTGTGCCTAATACTTTCCAGAATTAGGTAACCAGGAGGCGTCCCTCCAGGGAGAGAGTGAACATTCCATTCCAACAATCTATCTCTGGGATTTATGTATGGTGCATGGAAATCTCAGCTTGGGTTTGAATACTCTTAAGCATTGTGATGGGTTTCTGCATGTGTCAGACATCAGAAGGGTAGGTCATGTCTGGACAATCTAATTGAGTTTTTTCAGGCGGTCACTAACATGATGGATAAGAGAATATCTATGTGAGGTCATCCACTATGGATACAAAAATAGCAAAACAAAATATTTTCTAAATGGTGAGAAACTATGAACTATGGAAGAGCAAAGAAACTGGAATTCATTGTCTGAAAGGGTGGTGGAAGTCAATTCAATAACAATGTTTAAGAGAGAAGTAGATAATTATTTGGGGAGGACAAGTTTGTAGGGCTATGTGGAGAGAACAGGGGAGTGGGATTGAATTGGATAACTCTTTTCAAAGAGCCGGCACAGACGCAATGGGCTGAATGGCCTCCTTCTGTGCTGTATAATTTTATGATTCTATGATCTTGAATATCCACATACACATAAAAACCAGCTCACAACTGCAAAAAGTCATCAAAAAGGCTAATGGTATGTTGGCCTTTATCTCAAGGGGAATAAATATTGTTTCAACTATATAGTGCCTTGGTCAGACCCCATCTGGAGACTGGATTCAGTTTTTGGCACTGCATCTCAGGATGGATATATTGGCTCTGGAGGAGGTGCAACACAGATTCACCAGAATGATACCAGGGCTAAAAAGGTTAAATTACAAAGACAGGTTTCATAAACTTGGTCTCTATTCCCTTGAGTTTAGAAGATTGAGGGGTGATCTGATTGAGGTTTTTAAAATAATAAGGGGATTTGATAGGTTAGATGTAGGGGACAATTTCTTTTGGTAGGGGAATCCAGAACAAGAGGGCATAATCTTAAAATTAGAGCTGGGCCATTTAGGAGTGAAATTAGGAGGCAGTTCTTATGTAAAGGGCAGTGGGAATCTGGAAGTCTCTCCACCAAAAGCTGTGGTTGCTGGATCCATTCACATCTTCAAGACTCAGGTGGATAGAAATTTGGTAGGTCAGGGTATTAAAGGATATGGGGCAAGGGTGAGAAATTAGACTTGATGTACAGATCAGCCATGATTTGGCGGAACATGTTCAAGGGGCTGAATGGTCTACTCCCGTTTCTGTTTCTAATTGAACATCTTGTGTGGTAAGAGATGCACATTTGCTGTGTTTCAGCTTGTCTCTTGATTCAGAAGGTTGTGGGTTCAAGCCCCACATTGGGACTTGAAATCACACAGTCTAAGCTGAGGATCCAATGCAGTGCTGGGGGTATGTTGCATTGTTGGAGATGTCGTCCTTCAGTTGAGACGTTAAACTGTTCAGGTGAATGCTAAAGATTCATGGCACTATTTGAAAAGAGAAGGGAGTTTCTCCCGGTGTCCTGGCCAACAATCTCCCAAATAAAATTGGTCACTCACTTCAAGGCTGTTTGTGGGACATTGCTGTGCATAAATTGGCTGCCGCGTTCTCCCACAAATACATAGTCACTCTACTTTGGAACGTCTGTCTGACATGAAAGGTGTTAAACCAAATGCAAGTATAATTATTATTCTTATTATTCTTATTATTATGTTCATCTTCTAAGAAATTTATGTGTAGTTATTCAATTTCCTCATGAAATGAACCAGACAAAATGAATATAGTTTGCTAGTGGAAGTGTGGTTGATGCACTGAATCTGTTTTCTTATGTTCTTGTTATTAGTGCTCAACTGAACATAGCTATGTGTGTGAGCAAATCTAGTTACAATGTTGCCGCATTACATTTTGTGAAGGGCAGTGTGGACTGGCCTTGTAAATTATTTCTGGTGTTCCTTATGGAGAAAGAGTGATAAAGGGGTCTTTTTAGGAATAATTGTACTGCTAACTCAGACTTTACAGATGAATTACAGAACATTAATGTTCTGATTTTCCCAAAACTAGAACAATATCTAAAATATGTTTTGCATTCTCTTTCAGTGAATGCAAAAATGGAAAAGTCCATTGTACAGGTAAGTGCCCATTTCCTCATGACGTGGAACAAGATTAGTGCTGCATAAATGCCGCTGAATTGACGCAAGGAGATATTAATTGTTTTCTTCAGGACTACAACTTACATTTCGCCCACAAATATACAGTCAATCCAATTTACAGTCTATTCTGTGAAGCGCTTTGAGACGTCTAGAAGACGTGAAAAGCGCTATATCAAATGCAAGGATTATTATTATGTAGGATAAAATCAGCTTGCAAAGCAACATGGAAGGGAAAAGGGGGAGGTTAGAATAGGCTCGGTCGAAGAGATAGGTTTTATTCAGTTCCAGAGGGTGCGGCAGAAAGGATGAAGGCCCAACGACTGATGGTGGAGCGGGTAAGGTGGGGAATGTGCAGCAGGACAGTGCCTGCCGAGCGGAGGCAGCGGACAATTTAATATGGCATTAGCAGGTCACAGAGGTAGGAAAGTTCAAGGCCATGGAGGGCTTTGAAGGTGAGGACCAAGGTTGTGAACTTTATCCTCTGGGTGATGGGGAGCCAGTGAAGCAGGTTGGTAAAGGTTAGTAGATTGCAGAGGTAGGGAGGAGCAAGACCTTGTAGGGCTTTAAACGTGAGGACGAAGATCTTGAACTCAATACTCTGGGAGATGGGAGCCAATGAAGCTGGGTGAGGATGGGGGTGATCAGGTCATGTTAGTGTGGGAGAGGACACAAGCTGCAGAGTTCTGAATAATCTGCAGTTTGTGGAGGAACAGTTGTGAAGTCCAGTGAGCATAGTTAAGCCTGGACACAATGATGGAATGGATGAGGATCTTAGCAGTCTGAGGGGAGAGATAGTGGCAGAGGTTGGCAATGTTGCCGAGTTGAGGGATGGCAGAATGGGTCATGGCACAAATATGGGGTTTGAAAGACAGCTGAGAGTCGAATAAGACACATAGGTTCTGCACTGGCTCAGTGAGGTGGAAAGTGCATCCATGAATAGTGATGAGGAGGCGCGGACGGGAGCTAAGCAGGACGGCCTCGGTCTTGTTGATATTCAACTGGAGAAAATTGGCTCTCATCCAGGACTTGATGTCTGACAGACACTGTTGTTTTTGACACAGTTGTTTCCTGTCAGAAACAACAATGTCAAAAACAAGTGTCTACTTCTTCATCAACTACAGGTAAAGATTTCCTGCATTGTGATTTAAAGCAAAACCATTTATTCAAAAAGGCACCTCATTTATTAAATGTTCTGTTTCCATTTCTTTACCTTACAGTGAGAGATATGATGTTTCCCTTCATTTAATTCAAAACACTATTATTAGATGAATTCCTTGAGACACAGCAGAGTACTGTAAATGTGTTGTAACTTTTTGCAGTCTAAGCAGCAGCAGGCATTTCAATAACTATCAATATTTCTAATATTAATTTACTTGCTTTAAAAAAACACAATTAATTGATTACAAAATTTGTCTTCTTCAGAAATATCAACAAGAACGACCACACCAACAATACCAATATCAGCAACATCACCATCAACAACAACAACATCAACATCATCAACAACAACAAGAACAATAACAACTCCTCCATCAACAACACCCACTCAAGGAACGCCAATAACACTAACATCCAGAATATTGTCAACAACTAAGTCCACAACCAGCAGTAGTAAGTTTTTTTCATTGAGATTATTTTCACTTGAAGGTTATTTACCCAAGATTACATTATACTATATTGTATTAAAATGTTTAACTAGTGCAGAAATTCCACAAAAACAGAAATGGTCTGAATGCTGTTCTTGTTCTTCAGCAGAAACAACTAAAACAACAAAAGCAGGAACCACTGTGCCTGTGACCACCAGAAATCCTGGTAAGTAGGAATAATAATCCTTGCATTTGATATAGCATCTGCAACATCAAAATATCTTGATGCACTTCACAAATAATTGCTATAAAATGAAGTGACTACATTTGTACAGTCAAACACAATAGCTAATTTGCTCACAGCAATATCCTACAAATACCACGAGGTAACCAATTTATGAACATAATTGATGACAAATATTGTTGTATGGTGAAGACCCTTCAATAAATCTATTTCATCAACAAAAGATACTGGATGTTATATTGTGCAGGAAAAGTGAAATAATAAATTGCACAGTAGCTCATTTGATTTTGTCTCCCTTTTAAAATGTTGGTTCCAAAATTTTGTCTATTAATAGCATTGAAATAATCTTATTGCAAAACTTTGAATATGGCCGTGGAACTAACCACTGATTTTCAATGTTTTTACTCGTTGTAAAGATGAAAAGATAATACAACACTGCTAAATTGTTGTAAACCACTTTCTACACCCCTGCATCTGAACCGACATCAGGCTGCAATTTTGGCAAAAGATTCAGATACGTGCACTCCCCTGTATACATCCGGGAACTATAGGCCATTCAGCCTAATGTCAGTAGTGGGGAAACTTCTAGAGACTATAATCCGGGACAAAATTAATTTTCACTTGGAAAAATATGAATTGATAAAGAACAGCCAACACTGATTTGTCAAAGGCAAATCACGGCTAACAAACCTGATAAGAGTTTTTTGATGAAGTAATGGAGGGTGAGGATGAAGGTAGTGAAGTTGATGTAATTTATATGGATTTTCAAAAGTTGTTTGATAAAGTGACTTGTAAGCAAACTAGAAGCCCATAGTATTAAAGGGACAGTGGCAGCATGAATACAGAACTGGCTGGGAGTCAGAAAGCAGAGAGTGGTGATGAATAGTTGTTTTTCTGACTGGAGGGAAATGTGCAGTGGTGTACACCAGGGGTCAGTATTGGGACCACTGCTGTTTTTGATCTATATAAATGACCTGGACTTGGGTACAGGGAGTACAATTTCCAAGTTTGCAGATAATACTAAGCAAGGAAAAGTAGTAAACTGTAAGGAGGATAGTAGCAGACTGCAAGCGGACATAGGCAAGACGGGTGAAATGGGCAGACACGTGCCAGATGAAGTTTAATGTGGAGAAATGCAAAGTAATGTATTTTGGAACGGAGAATGAGGAGCAGTATAAACTGATGGTACAATCTTGGATGAGGTGAAGGAACAGAGAGACCTGGGGGTTCATATAAGTAAATCTTTGAAGGTGGCAGGACAGGTAGATAAAGCTGTTAAAAAAGCATACGAGATACTAGGCTTTATAAATAGGGGCATAGAATACAAAGTTATGATAAACCTTTATAAAACACTGGTTAGGCCTCAGCTAGAGACTGTGTTCAGTTCTGGGCACCACACTTTAGGAAGGATGTCAAGCTATTGGAGAGGGTGCAAAGCAGATTTATCAGGAAGGTACTAGGAATGAGGGATTTCAGTTATCAGCAGACGCTAGAGAAGCTAAGGTTATTCTCCTTGGAACAAAGAAGGTTAAGAGGAGGCTCAATAGAAGTTTTCAAAATGACGAGGGAATTCGATAAGATGAACAAGGAGAAATTATTTCCACTGGTGGGTAGGTCGGTAACCTGAGGACACTGATTTAAAATAGTTATTTAAAGAAACTGAGGTGAGGAGAAATTTTTTTACACAGCGAGATGTTTGGATCTGGAATGCATTGGGAAACCGGTTCGATGACAACTTTTAAGAGAGTAGATATTTATTTAGGGAGGACAAGTTTGCAGGGCTATGGGGAGAGCGGGGGAGTGGAATTGGATTGGATAGCTCTTTGCACAGAGCCAAATGGCTTTCTTTTGTGCTGTATCATTCCATGATTCTATGAAACAGTGTGTATCTCTGAGTGTGTGTGCGCGTGTGTTACACCCCTTTTTGCACAGGGGAGTAACATTTCTCCTCCAGTCATCTGGCACCACCCCATTGTCCAAGAGGATTGATAGATTATGGCCAAAGCCTCCGTTAATTCCACGTTTACTTCCCTCAGTAAAGGGATGCATCCCATCCGGATCAGGTGACTTATCTACCTTGAGCTCCGATAACCTTTTTAGTACCTCGTATCGGTTTATTCTCATCCAATTTCTCTACCGTCTCCTCTGATACTATGGCATTGGCTGCATCCTCTTCTTTTGTGAAGACAGATGCAAAGTACCCATTCAGTACGTCAGCCTGGCCTCTGCCTCCACAAGATTTCCTCTTAGATCCCTAATTGGACCTACCCTATCTTTGACTAACCTTTCATTATTTATATGCTGATTAAATACCTAAGGGGTCCCTTTTATGTTACCCGCTAATCTTTTCTCATACAATCTCTTTGCCCCTCTTATTTCCTTTTTCAGTTCTCCTCTGTGTTTTCAATTTCTATATGATTATCTTCTGTATTTTGGACCTGACATTTATCATAAGGCTCCTTTTTCTGTTTCATTTTAATCCCAATTTCCTTATTCATGCAGGATGGTTTGGATGCTTCTTTGTGGGAATGTATTTGTTCTGTCCCCAAACTATCTCCTCCCTGAAGACATCCCCTATGGCTGTTTTACCTGCCAATCTTTCTTTCCAGTCCACTTTGGCGAGGTCCCTTTTTAACTCATTGAAGTTAGCTCTCTTCCAGTTGAATATCTTCACCTTTGATTATTCCTTGTCCCTTTCCATAAGTACTCTAAACCCAATGATCACAGTTGTCCAGATGCTCTTCTACTGAAACCTGCTCCAATTGCCCCACTTTATTCCCCAGAACTAGATCCAGCATTGCTTCCTTCCTTGTTGGACTGGAAACATACTGATTCAGAAAGTTATCCTGCACACATTTCAGGAATCCTTCCCACTCCTTGCCCATTACACTGTTACTTTGCCAGTCTATGTTAGGATAAACCCACTCTGTTGGTTTTGCATCTTTCTGAAATCTGCTTACAGATTAGCTTGCCTATCTCCTATAGTACACACCGATCAACACCTTTTGTGCTCCTTAACTTAAAGAGGAGAAACAAATTACATGGAGGTCTAAGAAAGATGAATAGCAATATAAGGAGTAATCCAGAAAAATGAGGGGTTAGTCAGTGGATAAATGCAGAAAAGACTAAGTTGGTCTTGGAGTACATGTGTGTAAATGCACGGTGTTTGAAAATAAGTTTAGTGAGCTGCAGGCTCAAATTGCCACATGGTTTCTGCTTTTGGACCCTCTAGCACATCATCCCTTTCCAGAGCCATAAAAGTGTCTTTAATAAATATTGCCACCCCCCCCCCTCCTTTTTTTCCTTCCCTATCTGTTCTGAAAACATTGTAGCCAGGAGTATTCAGCTCGCATTCCCGCCCTTCTCCAGGTCTCTGTTATTGCCACTACATCATAACCCCATGTGCTGTAGAAATTCAATGGACAATAACATCCGTGACGACCACTTCAACCGCAACAACCAAATCCTCAAAAACAACCACACTTTCCATCATAAGTCCTGGTAAATGAAATAAATATAGTTGTAATGGAATTTTGCCAAAATATTCAGATGCGTGTATTCCCACGGTGTTAGCTGGGATGTAATTTTTCCAACTTACAACAACAACTTGCGCTTACATAGCACCCCCCACTCAGGGTAGTGTCTCAGAGTGCTTACACAGCCTGACTGCGCCACTTCGAAATTGTAGCAAGAGATACAGATGGGATAAAGATAGGTACAGTGTTAAAGAGAGACACACACGCTCTTTCTCTCACACACGCACTCTCACACGGACACACATCCTCAGAGTTATACAAATGACTATAAAACAAACTAATTGCTTTAGAAATTCAATGGACAATAATAGTTTGTATGTATTTGCTGTTCTTCAACAGAGATCACTGTGCCTGTGACCACTCCTTCAACCATTGCACCTGTGACGACAACTCCTGGTAAATATGAAACCAATGCAGTTGTAATGTCAAGGCCCTTAAAATAAATGCCCGTTCCTGTAGTATCTGCTCATTGAACAATTCACTTGTCTGTACGCTATGCTTTAATTAAAATGGAACAATATCTTTCTCTTTTCCTGTACAGGGTTGTATTGTCATGGCGTCTGGACAGCCTGGATTAATTTGAATACTCCGTCTGCTAACAACCCGGGCGATTCTGAACCAGTGGATGTCATTCGCACGACAGAGTGTTCTAACTTTGCTGAAATAAGTCATGTTCAGTGTCGCTCAGTCGATTTGCCGGACATTCCAATCAGTGAAACAGGGGACAATGTAACGTGCGATAGAGACACAGGGTTAAAATGTAGAGTGGCGGCAGGAGGCGCCGAGTGTGCAGACTACGAAATTAGACTTTGTTGCGAGAACGAACGAACAACTATTATAACCACAACAACCAGTCTGCCTACAACCAGCACCATTACACCCACAACTCCTGGTAAGTACGAATTAATGTTTTAGGAATCAATGAATTTTGCGTAACGAGTCTTTAAATAGGTCTAAAATAACATAAACTTGAACACTGTGAAATTGTTGTGAACCACTTTCCACACACCTGCATCTGAACTGAAGTCAGGCTGCACTTCTGGCAAAAGATTGAGATACGTGCAGTCCCACGGCGTTAGCTGAGATGTAATTTTTCCAACTTAGAAATTGTAGCAAGAGATACAGATGGGATAAAGATAGGCGCAGTGTTAGAGAGAGACACGCACACATTCACACTCTCGGTTTCCCCTCACACAAACAAACACGCACACACACTCAGAATTGTAAAAAGGCCGGTAAAAATATTAATTGCTGTAGAAATTCAATGGACAATAATGCCTTGTATGTATCCGTTGTCTTCAACAGTAATAACAGAGATCACTGTGCCTGTGGCCACCCCTTCAACCACTGCATCCGTGACGACCACTTCAACCGCAACAACCAAATCCTCAAAAACAACCACACTTTCCATCATAAGTCCTGGTAAATGAAATAAATATAGTTGTAATGGAATTTTGCCAAAATATTCAGATGCGTGTATTCCCACGGTGTTAGCTGGGATGTAATTTTTCCAACTTACAACAACAACTTGCGCTTACATAGCACCCCCCACGCAGGGTAGTGTCTCAGAGTGCTTACACAGCCTGACTGCGCCACTTCGAAATTGTAGCAAGAGGTACAGATGGGATAAAGATAGGTACAGTGTTAAAGAGAGACACACACGCTCTTTCTCTCACACACGCACTCTCACACGGACACACATCCTCAGAGTTATACAAATGACTATAAAACAAACTAATTGCTTTAGAAATTCAATGGACAATAATAGTTTGTATGTATTTGCTGTTCTTCAACAGAGATCACTGTGCCTGTGACCACTCCTTCAACCATTGCACCTGTGACGACAACTCCTGGTAAATATGAAACCAATGCAGTTGTAATGTCAAGGCCCTTAAAATAAATGCCCGTTCCTGTAGTATCTGCTCATTGAACAATTCACTTGTCTGTACGCTATGCTTTAATTAAAATGGAACAATATCTTTCTCTTTTCCTGTACAGGGTTGTATTGTCATGGCGTCTGGACAGCCTGGATTAATTTGAATACTCCGTCTGCTAACAACCCGGGCGATTCTGAACCAGTGGATGTCATTCGCACGACAGAGTGTTCTAACTTTGCTGAAATAAGTCATGTTCAGTGTCGCTCAGTCGATTTGCCGGACATTCCAATCAGTGAAACAGGGGACAATGTAACGTGCGATAGAGACACAGGGTTAAAATGTAGAGTGGCGGCAGGAGGCGCCGAGTGTGCAGACTACGAAATTAGACTTTGTTGCGAGAACGAACGAACAACTATTATAACCACAACAACCAGTCTGCCTACAACCAGCACCATTACACCCACAACTCCTGGTAAGTACGAATTAATGTTTTAGGAATCAATGAATTTTGCGTAACGAGTCTTTAAATAGGTCTAAAATAACATAAACTTGAACACTGTGAAATTGTTGTGAACCACTTTCCACACACCTGCATCTGAACTGAAGTCAGGCTGCACTTCTGGCAAAAGATTGAGATACGTGCAGTCCCACGGCGTTAGCTGAGATGTAATTTTTCCAACTTAGAAATTGTAGCAAGAGATACAGATGGGATAAAGATAGGCGCAGTGTTAGAGAGAGACACGCACACATTCACACTCTCGGTTTCCCCTCACACAAACAAACACGCACACACACTCAGAATTGTAAAAAGGCCGGTAAAAATATTAATTGCTGTAGAAATTCAATGGACAATAATGCCTTGTATGTATCCGTTGTCTTCAACAGTAATAACAGAGATCACTGTGCCTGTGGCCACCCCTTCAACCACTGCATCCGTGACGACCACTTCAACCGCAACAACCAAATCCTCAAAAACAACCACACTTTCCATCATAAGTCCTGGTAAATGAAATAAATATAGTTGTAATGGAATTTTGCCAAAATATTCAGATGCGTGTATTCCCACGGTGTTAGCTGGGATGTAATTTTTCCAACTTACAACAACAACTTGCGCTTACATAGCACCCCCCACGCAGGGTAGTGTCTCAGAGTGCTTACACAGCCTGACTGCGCCACTTCGAAATTGTAGCAAGAGATACAGATGGGATAAAGATAGGTACAGTGTTAAAGAGAGACACACACGCTCTTTCTCTCACACACGCACTCTCACACGGACACACATCCTCAGAGTTATAAAAATGACTATAAAACAAACTAATTGCTTTAGAAATTCAATGGACAATAATAGTTTGTATGTATTTGCTGTTCTTCAACAGAGATCACCCCTTCAACCATTGCACCTGTGACGACAACTCCTGGTAAATATGAAACCAATGCAGTTGTAATGTCAAGGCCCTTAAAATAAATGCCCGTTCCTGTAGTATCTGCTCATTGAACAATTCACTTGTCTGTACGCTATGCTTTAATTAAAATGGAACAATATCTTTCTCTTTTCCTGTACAGGGTTGTATTGTCATGGCGTCTGGACAGCCTGGATTAATTTGAATACTCCGTCTGCTAACAACCCGGGCGATTCTGAACCAGTGGATGTCATTCGCACGACAGAGTGTTCTAACTTTGCTGAAATAAGTCATGTTCAGTGTCGCTCAGTCGATTTGCCGGACATTCCAATCAGTGAAACAGGGGACAATGTAACGTGCGATAGAGACACAGGGTTAAAATGTAGAGTGGCGGCAGGAGGCGCCGAGTGTGCAGACTACGAAATTAGACTTTGTTGCGAGAACGAACGAACAACTATTATAACCACAACAACCAGTCTGCCTACAACCAGCACCATTACACCCACAACTCCTGGTAAGTACGAATTAATGTTTTAGGAATCAATGAATTTTGCGTAACGAGTCTTTAAATAGGTCTAAAATAACATAAACTTGAACACTGTGAAATTGTTGTGAACCACTTTCCACACACCTGCATCTGAACTGAAGTCAGGCTGCACTTCTGGCAAAAGATTGAGATACGTGCAGTCCCACGGCGTTAGCTGAGATGTAATTTTTCCAACTTAGAAATTGTAGCAAGAGATACAGATGGGATAAAGATAGGCGCAGTGTTAGAGAGAGACACGCACACATTCACACTCTCGGTTTCCCCTCACACAAACAAACACGCACACACACTCAGAATTGTAAAAAGGCCGGTAAAAATATTAATTGCTGTAGAAATTCAATGGACAATAATGCCTTGTATGTATCCGTTGTCTTCAACAGTAATAACAGAGATCACTGTGCCTGTGGCCACCCCTTCAACCACTGCATCCGTGACGACCACTTCAACCGCAACAACCAAATCCTCAAAAACAACCACACTTTCCATCATAAGTCCTGGTAAATGAAATAAATATAGTTGTAATGGAATTTTGCCAAAATATTCAGATGCGTGTATTCCCACGGTGTTAGCTGGGATGTAATTTTTCCAACTTACAACAACAACTTGCGCTTACATAGCACCCCCCACGCAGGGTAGTGTCTCAGAGTGCTTACACAGCCTGACTGCGCCACTTCGAAATTGTAGCAAGAGATACAGATGGGATAAAGATAGGTACAGTGTTAAAGAGAGACACACACGCTCTTTCTCTCACACACGCACTCTCACACGGACACACATCCTCAGAGTTATACAAATGACTATAAAACAAACTAATTGCTTTAGAAATTCAATGGACAATAATAGTTTGTATGTATTTGCTGTTCTTCAACAGAGATCACTGTGCCTGTGACCACTCCTTCAACCATTGCACCTGTGACGACAACTCCTGGTAAATATGAAACCAATGCAGTTGTAATGTCAAGGCCCTTAAAATAAATGCCCGTTCCTGTAGTATCTGCTCATTGAACAATTCACTTGTCTGTACGCTATGCTTTAATTAAAATGGAACAATATCTTTCTCTTTTCCTGTACAGGGTTGTATTGTCATGGCGTCTGGACAGCCTGGATTAATTTGAATACTCCGTCTGCTAACAACCCGGGCGATTCTGAACCAGTGGATGTCATTCGCACGACAGAGTGTTCTAACTTTGCTGAAATAAGTCATGTTCAGTGTCGCTCAGTCGATTTGCCGGACATTCCAATCAGTGAAACAGGGGACAATGTAACGTGCGATAGAGACACAGGGTTAAAATGTAGAGTGGCGGCAGGAGGCGCCGAGTGTGCAGACTACGAAATTAGACTTTGTTGCGAGAACGAACGAACAACTATTATAACCACAACAACCAGTCTGCCTACAACCAGCACCATTACACCCACAACTCCTGGTAAGTACGAATTAATGTTTTAGGAATCAATGAATTTTGCGTAACGAGTCTTTAAATAGGTCTAAAATAACATAAACTTGAACACTGTGAAATTGTTGTGAACCACTTTCCACACACCTGCATCTGAACTGAAGTCAGGCTGCACTTCTGGCAAAAGATTGAGATACGTGCAGTCCCACGGCGTTAGCTGAGATGTAATTTTTCCAACTTAGAAATTGTAGCAAGAGATACAGATGGGATAAAGATAGGCGCAGTGTTAGAGAGAGACACGCACACATTCACACTCTCGGTTTCCCCTCACACAAACAAACACGCACACACACTCAGAATTGTAAAAAGGCCGGTAAAAATATTAATTGCTGTAGAAATTCAATGGACAATAATGCCTTGTATGTATCCGTTGTCTTCAACAGTAATAACAGAGATCACTGTGCCTGTGGCCACCCCTTCAACCACTGCATCCGTGACGACCACTTCAACCGCAACAACCAAATCCTCAAAAACAACCACACTTTCCATCATAAGTCCTGGTAAATGAAATAAATATAGTTGTAATGGAATTTTGCCAAAATATTCAGATGCGTGTATTCCCACGGTGTTAGCTGGGATGTAATTTTTCCAACTTACAACAACAACTTGCGCTTACATAGCACCCCCCACGCAGGGTAGTGTCTCAGAGTGCTTACACAGCCTGACTGCGCCACTTCGAAATTGTAGCAAGAGATACAGATGGGATAAAGATAGGTACAGTGTTAAAGAGAGACACACACGCTCTTTCTCTCACACACGCACTCTCACACGGACACACATCCTCAGAGTTATAAAAATGACTATAAAACAAATTAATTGCTTTAGAAATTCAATGGACAATAATAGTTTGTATGTATTTGCTGTTCTTCAACAGAGATCACCCCTTCAACCATTGCACCTGTGACGACAACTCCTGGTAAATATGAAACCAATGCAGTTGTAATGTCAAGGCCCTTAAAATAAATGCCCGTTCCTGTAGTATCTGCTCATTGAACAATTCACTTGTCTGTACGCTATGCTTTAATTAAAATGGAACAATATCTTTCTCTTTTCCTGTACAGGGTTGTATTGTCATGGCGTCTGGACAGCCTGGATTAATTTGAATACTCCGTCTGCTAACAACCCGGGCGATTCTGAACCAGTGGATGTCATTCGCACGACAGAGTGTTCTAACTTTGCTGAAATAAGTCATGTTCAGTGTCGCTCAGTCGATTTGCCGGACATTCCAATCAGTGAAACAGGGGACAATGTAACGTGCGATAGAGACACAGGGTTAAAATGTAGAGTGGCGGCAGGAGGCGCCGAGTGTGCAGACTACGAAATTAGACTTTGTTGCGAGAACGAACGAACAACTATTATAACCACAACAACCAGTCTGCCTACAACCAGCACCATTACACCCACAACTCCTGGTAAGTACGAATTAATGTTTTAGGAATCAATGAATTTTGCGTAACGAGTCTTTAAATAGGTCTAAAATAACATAAACTTGAACACTGTGAAATTGTTGTGAACCACTTTCCACACACCTGCATCTGAACTGAAGTCAGGCTGCACTTCTGGCAAAAGATTGAGATACGTGCAGTCCCACGGCGTTAGCTGAGATGTAATTTTTCCAACTTAGAAATTGTAGCAAGAGATACAGATGGGATAAAGATAGGCGCAGTGTTAGAGAGAGACACGCACACATTCACACTCTCGGTTTCCCCTCACACAAACAAACACGCACACACACTCAGAATTGTAAAAAGGCCGGTAAAAATATTAATTGCTGTAGAAATTCAATGGACAATAATGCCTTGTATGTATCCGTTGTCTTCAACAGTAATAACAGAGATCACTGTGCCTGTGGCCACCCCTTCAACCACTGCATCCGTGACGACCACTTCAACCGCAACAACCAAATCCTCAAAAACAACCACACTTTCCATCATAAGTCCTGGTAAATGAAATAAATATAGTTGTAATGGAATTTTGCCAAAATATTCAGATGCGTGTATTCCCACGGTGTTAGCTGGGATGTAATTTTTCCAACTTACAACAACAACTTGCGCTTACATAGCACCCCCCACGCAGGGTAGTGTCTCAGAGTGCTTACACAGCCTGACTGCGCCACTTCGAAATTGTAGCAAGAGGTACAGATGGGATAAAGATAGGTACAGTGTTAAAGAGAGACACACACGCTCTTTCTCTCACACACGCACTCTCACACGGACACACATCCTCAGAGTTATACAAATGACTATAAAACAAACTAATTGCTTTAGAAATTCAATGGACAATAATAGTTTGTATGTATTTGCTGTTCTTCAACAGAGATCACTGTGCCTGTGACCACCCTTCAACCATTGCACCTGTGACGACAACTCCTGGTAAATATGAAACCAATGCAGTTGTAATGTCAAGGCCCTTAAAATAAATGCCCGTTCCTGTAGTATCTGCTCATTGAACAATTCACTTGTCTGTACGCTATGCTTTAATTAAAATGGAACAATATCTTTCTCTTTTCCTGTACAGGGTTGTATTGTCATGGCGTCTGGACAGCCTGGATTAATTTGAATACTCCGTCTGCTAACAACCCGGGCGATTCTGAACCAGTGGATGTCATTCGCACGACAGAGTGTTCTAACTTTGCTGAAATAAGTCATGTTCAGTGTCGCTCAGTCGATTTGCCGGACATTCCAATCAGTGAAACAGGGGACAATGTAACGTGCGATAGAGACACAGGGTTAAAATGTAGAGTGGCGGCAGGAGGCGCCGAGTGTGCAGACTACGAAATTAGACTTTGTTGCGAGAACGAACGAACAACTATTATAACCACAACAACCAGTCTGCCTACAACCAGCACCATTACACCCACAACTCCTGGTAAGTACGAATTAATGTTTTAGGAATCAATGAATTTTGCGTAACGAGTCTTTAAATAGGTCTAAAATAACATAAACTTGAACACTGTGAAATTGTTGTGAACCACTTTCCACACACCTGCATCTGAACTGAAGTCAGGCTGCACTTCTGGCAAAAGATTGAGATACGTGCAGTCCCACGGCGTTAGCTGAGATGTAATTTTTCCAACTTAGAAATTGTAGCAAGAGATACAGATGGGATAAAGATAGGCGCAGTGTTAGAGAGAGACACGCACACATTCACACTCTCGGTTTCCCCTCACACAAACAAACACGCACACACACTCAGAATTGTAAAAAGGCCGGTAAAAATATTAATTGCTGTAGAAATTTAATGGACAATAATGCCTTGTATGTATCCGTTGTCTTCAACAGTAATAACAGAGATCACTGTGCCTGTGGCCACCCCTTCAACCACTGCATCCGTGACGACCACTTCAACCGCAACAACCAAATCCTCAAAAACAACCACACTTTCCATCATAAGTCCTGGTAAATGAAATAAATATAGTTGTAATGGAATTTTGCCAAAATATTCAGATGCGTGTATTCCCACGGTGTTAGCTGGGATGTAATTTTTCCATCTTACAACAACAACTTGCGCTTACATAGCACCCCCCACGCAGGGTAGTGTCTCAGAGTGCTTACACAGCCTGACTGCGCCACTTCGAAATTGTAGCAAGAGATACAGATGGGATAAAGATAGGTACAGTGTTAAAGAGAGACACACACGCTCTTTCTCTCACACACGCACTCTCACACGGACACACATCCTCAGAGTTATAAAAATGACTATAAAACAAATTAATTGCTTTAGAAATTCAATGGACAATAATAGTTTGTATGTATTTGCTGTTCTTCAACAGAGATCACCCCTTCAACCATTGCACCTGTGACGACAACTCCTGGTAAATATGAAACCAATGCAGTTGTAATGTCAAGGCCCTTAAAATAAATGCCCGTTCCTGTAGTATCTGCTCATTGAACAATTCACTTGTCTGTACGCTATGCTTTAATTAAAATGGAACAATATCTTTCTCTTTTCCTGTACAGGGTTGTATTGTCATGGCGTCTGGACAGCCTGGATTAATTTGAATACTCCGTCTGCTAACAACCCGGGCGATTCTGAACCAGTGGATGTCATTCGCACGACAGAGTGTTCTAACTTTGCTGAAATAAGTCATGTTCAGTGTCGCTCAGTCGATTTGCCGGACATTCCAATCAGTGAAACAGGGGACAATGTAACGTGCGATAGAGACACAGGGTTAAAATGTAGAGTGGCGGCAGGAGGCGCCGAGTGTGCAGACTACGAAATTAGACTTTGTTGCGAGAACGAACGAACAACTATTATAACCACAACAACCAGTCTGCCTACAACCAGCACCATTACACCCACAACTCCTGGTAAGTACGAATTAATGTTTTAGGAATCAATGAATTTTGCGTAACGAGTCTTTAAATAGGTCTAAAATAACATAAACTTGAACACTGTGAAATTGTTGTGAACCACTTTCCACACACCTGCATCTGAACTGAAGTCAGGCTGCACTTCTGGCAAAAGATTGAGATACGTGCAGTCCCACGGCGTTAGCTGAGATGTAATTTTTCCAACTTAGAAATTGTAGCAAGAGATACAGATGGGATAAAGATAGGCGCAGTGTTAGAGAGAGACACGCACACATTCACACTCTCGGTTTCCCCTCACACAAACAAACACGCACACACACTCAGAATTGTAAAAAGGCCGGTAAAAATATTAATTGCTGTAGAAATTCAATGGACAATAATGCCTTGTATGTATCCGTTGTCTTCAACAGTAATAACAGAGATCACTGTGCCTGTGGCCACCCCTTCAACCACTGCATCCGTGACGACCACTTCAACCGCAACAACCAAATCCTCAAAAACAACCACACTTTCCATCATAAGTCCTGGTAAATGAAATAAATATAGTTGTAATGGAATTTTGCCAAAATATTCAGATGCGTGTATTCCCACGGTGTTAGCTGGGATGTAATTTTTCCAACTTACAACAACAACTTGCGCTTACATAGCACCCCCCACGCAGGGTAGTGTCTCAGAGTGCTTACACAGCCTGACTGCGCCACTTCGAAATTGTAGCAAGAGATACAGATGGGATAAAGATAGGTACAGTGTTAAAGAGAGACACACACGCTCTTTCTCTCACACACGCACTCTCACACGGACACACATCCTCAGAGTTATACAAATGACTATAAAACAAACTAATTGCTTTAGAAATTCAATGGACAATAATAGTTTGTATGTATTTGCTGTTCTTCAACAGAGATCACTGTGCCTGTGACCACTCCTTCAACCATTGCACCTGTGACGACAACTCCTGGTAAATATGAAACCAATGCAGTTGTAATGTCAAGGCCCTTAAAATAAATGCCCGTTCCTGTAGTATCTGCTCATTGAACAATTCACTTGTCTGTACGCTATGCTTTAATTAAAATGGAACAATATCTTTCTCTTTTCCTGTACAGGGTTGTATTGTCATGGCGTCTGGACAGCCTGGATTAATTTGAATACTCCGTCTGCTAACAACCCGGGCGATTCTGAACCAGTGGATGTCATTCGCACGACAGAGTGTTCTAACTTTGCTGAAATAAGTCATGTTCAGTGTCGCTCAGTCGATTTGCCGGACATTCCAATCAGTGAAACAGGGGACAATGTAACGTGCGATAGAGACACAGGGTTAAAATGTAGAGTGGCGGCAGGAGGCGCCGAGTGTGCAGACTACGAAATTAGACTTTGTTGCGAGAACGAACGAACAACTATTATAACCACAACAACCAGTCTGCCTACAACCAGCACCATTACACCCACAACTCCTGGTAAGTACGAATTAATGTTTTAGGACTCAATGAATTTTGCGTAACGAGTCTTTAAATAGGTCTAAAATAACATAAACTTGAACACTGTGAAATTGTTGTGAACCACTTTCCACACACCTGCATCTGAACTGAAGTCAGGCTGCACTTCTGGCAAAAGATTGAGATACGTGCAGTCCCACGGCGTTAGCTGAGATGTAATTTTTCCAACTTAGAAATTGTAGCAAGAGATACAGATGGGATAAAGATAGGCGCAGTGTTAGAGAGAGACACGCACACATTCACACTCTCGGTTTCCCCTCACACAAACAAACACGCACACACACTCAGAATTGTAAAAAGGCCGGTAAAAATATTAATTGCTGTAGAAATTCAATGGACAATAATGCCTTGTATGTATCCGTTGTCTTCAACAGTAATAACAGAGATCACTGTGCCTGTGGCCACCCCTTCAACCACTGCATCCGTGACGACCACTTCCACCGCAACAACCACATCTTCAACCACAACTCCTGGTAAATATGAAACCAATGCAGTTTTTTTGTCAAGGCCCTTAAAATAAATGCCCGTTCCTGTAGTATCTGCTGATTGAACAATTCACTTGTTTGTACGCGAGAGACAGAGACATACATTCTCTTTCGTAGAATCATAAAATCATACAGCACAGAAGGAAGCCATTCAGCCCATTGTGTCTGTGCGGGCTCTTAGAAAAGCGATATCCAATTAATTCCCACTCCCCCGCGCGTATCTTCATAGCCCTGAAAACTTGTCCACCCCAAATAATTATCTGCTCTCTAAAAAGTTGTTATTGAATCGGCTTCCGCCGCCGTTTCAGGCAATGTATTCGAGATCCGATTAACGCGCTGTTGAAAAAATTTCTCCTCACTTCATCCGTTTCTTTTAACAACTGTTTTAAATGGGTGTCTTCGGGTTACAGACCTACCTGCCAGTGGAAATAATTTCTCCTTGTTCACTCTATCAAATTCCCTCATAATTTTGAAAATTCGTCTCCTTTTAACCTTCTCTGCTCCAAGAAGAATAATCTAGCTTCTCTAGCCTCTCCTGATAACCAAAGTCCCTCATTCTTGGTACCATTCTTGGCACCATTGTAAAGTATGGTTTCCAGAACTGAACATTGTACTCTAGCTGAGGCCTAACCAATGTTTTATAAAGATACATCATAACTTCCTGACTTTTTTCTTTTCCCTATTTATAAAGCCTCGGAGCTTTTTAAACAGCTCCATCTTCCTGTCCTGCCACCTTTACAAATGTAAAGGTGGCATGAAGGAGCTCTATAAATTACATTTAAATTAAATTACATAGCCCAGGGAAGGCAAAGAGGTGGGAGGGTGACTGAAGGCATGATCGAAGAGAAGGGTCTTGAGACCGGACTTGAAGGACCCTGGTCTCTCAGTTCGTTCATCCCCTTTAAGGTTGTACCTTCAGCTTATATTGCCTCTCCTCATACTCCCTCCCAAAATGCATCACTTTGCATTTCTCTACATTAAACTTCATTTGCCACATTTCTGCCCATTTTACCAGTCTTGTCTATGTCCCCTTGGAGTCTGCTACTATCCTCCTCGCTGTTTTCTACTTTTCCTAGCTTAGTATCATCTGCAAAGATTTATCCTGAGATAGACTGGCAAAGTAACAGTGTAATAAATAGGCAAGGAGGTGGAAGGATTTGTGAAATGTGTGCAGGATAAATTTCTGGATCAGTATGTTTCCAGTCCAACAAGGAAGGAAGCAATGCTGGATCTAGTTCTGGGGAATGAAATGGGGCAAGTGGAGCAGGTTTCAGTAAGAGAGCATCTGTACAACAACAACAAAATTATATTTATAGAACTCCTTCATGTTGGGAGGATGTCCCAAGGCACTGGACAGTCAGGGGTCAGGACCCAAGTATGGGGGAGGGGTGGGGTAGGGGTGAGGGAAGGCAAAGAGGTGGGAGGGTGACTGAAGGCACGATCGAAGAGAAGGGTCTTGAGACCGGACTTGAAGGAGGCAAGGGAGGAAGCGAGGCAAAGGGACTGTGGGATTGAGTTCCAGAGTGTTTAGGCAGAGAGGCTGAAAGTTCAGCCACTGATGGTAGGGCGGGTCGGGCGGGAGACATGGAGCAGGCCGGACAACAGTGACTATTGGGTTTAGATTACTTATCCAAAGGGACAAGGAGAAATCAAAGGTGAAGATATTCAACTGGAAGAGTGCTAATTTCAGTGTGTTAAAAAGGGACCTAGCCAAGGTGGACTGGAAAAAAAGACTGGCAGGTAAAACAGCCAACAAGCATTGGGAAGCCTTCAGGGAGGAGATAGTTTGGGACAGAACAAATACAGAACAAATACAAATACAGGGGAAAGGTAGGGCATCCGAACCTCCCTGGATGAATAAGGAAATTGGAATTCAAATAAAACAGAAAAAGGAGGTTTATGATAAATGTCAGGTCCAAAATACAGAAGATAATCAAATAGAATATTGAAAATACAGAGGAGAACTGAGAAAGGAAATAAGAGAAGCAAAGAGATTGTATGAGAAAATATTAGCGCGCAACATAAAAGGGAACCTTTAGGTATTTAATAATCATATAAATAATGAAAGGTTAGTCAAAGGTAGGGTGGGTCCAATTAGGGACCAAAGAGGAAATCTTCTTGTGGAGGCAGAGGCAATCAATGGCTGATGTACTGAATGAATACTTTGCATCTGTCTTCACAGAAGAAGAGGATGCAGCCAATGCCACAGTATCGGAGAGACACAAAGAGACACACACTCATTCTTTCGGTCTCTCTCACACACGCAAACACCCTCAGAGTTATAAAAAGGATTGTAAAAAGATATTAATTGCTTTAGAAATTCAAAGTGCAATAATAGTTTGTACGTATTTCTTATTCTTCAAGAATACTTTTGCTCTTTCGCCTGACCCACGCAACCTGCTTGCCTAATTCTTGAGATTATTAGATGCAGGTTGGCTTGATCCTGTGCCTAATAATCTCCGGGCATACCAAATTGTGCATTGGGGTATGGCTGAAGTTTAACATACTAAAAACACATACTTTGCCATTGAAAGCATTTTCTGTGAACCCACTTGCCTCACGAATGAATAACGAGACCATCACAGAGGGGTGGCTTGATTCTGACATTCTGTTGCCAGCCAGTTCAGCTCCAAGGAGATCCCTCTTAACACCCTCCCCCCACTTCAGAGGGATTGCCACAAGTTTGGTCAGTTGACATCCAACAAACTTGGGTTTGAGCCCTCACTAGCAGGTGGATGGCAGGTACCTGGAATACCCTGAAAGCATTCTGGTGGACAACACAGCTCAGCATGAAATGTGTTAGAGCATTGCCAACACTTTCCTGCCCACATCCCTACCCATTGAGTGATGGTTCCAGCACTTGGAGGAGCTGCTTATCTCGCTGCATACCAATTTGGGTGGATTGGGGTGGATGCCAAGCCCTGGATATATGAATGTGTTTTCATATGAATGTGTATCCTTGCCCTGCTCCATTGGCTTCCCATCACACGGAGGATACAGTTCAAGATCCTGGCCCTCATCTTCGAAGCCCTCCACGGTCTTTCTCCCCCCTACCTCTGTGACCTCCTCACCCCCTACCATCCTGCTCGCTCCCTCCGCTCAGCGGGCTCCGGTCTGCTTCACGACCCTCGCCCGCCCCACTATTGCCAAGCTGGCCTTCCGCAACTCTGCCCCCACCCTCTGGAACTCCATCCCGCAGTTCCTCCGCCTCGCCCCCTCCTTTGCCACCTTCAAGACCCATCTCATTACCCTTCTCTTCGACCATGCTTTCGATCTTCCTGGTTCCCCCCATGCCCTCCACCCTCCCCCACCCCAACCCTCAGCTTGGGTCCATAACTCTGTTTGTCCAGTGCCTTGGGACGTCCTCCCGATGTGAAAGGTGCTATACAAATGTAATTTTGTTGTTGTTTTCATGAACTTGGACTCCTAGAGTTCCCTCATCAGCTATCTGATGAAAATTTGCTTTCAGTGTAGTGAGAAGATCTAAGCAGGACAGCTTGGTGACATGCTAGCCACCTTCATGTTCTCGATATCTATCTCCAACGCTAGGTACTGGGCTTACTCAGTACCTGCTGGATTAGTGAGGAGCTTTGGCAAATAGATGTACCTGCTATGAAGCGGACTACCTCTCCAGTGTGGGCTGGAGCCTGTAAGTTTGCCAGAGAGTCTACAAATCCATTCCTGATGATGAATTAATAGGATTGTATTCAGCAAACACCATACAAAGTTAATGCGTTAACACACATAAATCTTATACGGCTAAACACATTAAAACAATAGGTTACAACAAATCTGATATTATCCCATCATGTTGGGGTGCACTGCTGACCACCAGCTGCATGCAGCTGTCCTTTCCTACGAATGCTCCAATTAACTATTGTATGTAGGTTGTATTTATATTTCTAATGCCACATGCCTACGTGACATCCCTCATTTGATCTTTCTCTTCTATTCTTCTGCCTCCAATACCTGCCTTGATCCTTACTCCTACATCCGTTTCTTTGTGATCAGTCCTTTCATGTAGTTTGTTTTTCCCCAACACCCACTTATCTTATTTGCAGTGTCCTAGTCTTTGTCTAGTTCCTGTATCTGTTATCTCCCTTTCATGTGCTGTGCCAGATAAAGACCTGATTTTCTCTTTCTTGCCTGCTCGGCACTGTTCTGCACAAAGCTTGCTAGTTATATCAAGTTAGCCTAATTCTCCAATTTCTCTATTATCCTTAATCTAACCTATACTTAGCTTTCTATTCTTTTATACCAAAACCTGCTGTAATCTTACATGGGGTACCAGAGGGCAATCAATGCTTTTGGAATTCCCAGTTTGAGACTGGGTACCAAGAGAAGAGGCATATGCTCAAGGGAGGGGTGGGGGTATAATTAACTGCACGCACTATTTTTGCTTCCAAGATTATTTAATGGAATCATTCAAATGTTTTTCAGAACCATCAACTACAACAGTGACAACAACTACAACTGGCTCTACCACCATCCACACATCTGGTATGTTACTTTGGTGGAAAATTTAAAAGTAAAGTGCTTTACTTTACTGCAGAAGCTCTAAATTAATCTCCTATTTGCAATCAGAATTTATTTTAACAACAGATTGTGTTTTTTAAAAGATCAACCTTCCAAAGTACCAAGACAGTCAAGCATCAGCTCCCCTGCCTGGCATTTAGAGATTCAACAACCCAATTAAATATGCAAATGAACATATTTATAGTAACAGTATAGGTCTAAGATCTCTGTTTTGCCCTGAACTTCTGATTTGTTTCATGATTCAATTTGGGGGTTGGTAATATTAAGAGATTAGGAGAAAGAGAGAGAGTTCAGACTGTTCTTATTCTCTTTGACCGTGCCTTCAGCTCCCCTCTCGACTCTCTTCCTCCTCCTCGCTCCCTCCCTTCCCTCCCCTCACCCTGACCATTTCCCCCCTCCTCTCTCCCTCCCTTCCCTCCCCTCACCCTGACCATTTCCCCCCTGCTCGGGTCATGACCCAACTGTGCAGCGCCTTGGGACGTCCTCCTGACGTGAAAGGCGCTCTATAAATGGAATCTTGTTGTTGTTGTTGTTGTTGTTGTATCAACTGGTCTTCCAATCAAAAGCTCATGTTGCTATTTGTTTCTCTTGTGTCAAGCATTAGAGTTCAACAACAACTTGCACTTATATAGCGCCCTCCACGCAGGTAGTGTCTCAGGGCGCTTAACAGTGTCAGAGCCTGCCTCCGAGTCGGGGGTGGGGGGGGTGGCCGTAAGCATGGTCAAAAAGGATTCAGGGTGCGAAATCAAAAACATTTCCAACTGTAGACGATTACTTGCCTTTGTTTTCTCACACATTCCAACATTCCTGAAAGCTGCACGGCAACACTCAGCTCCCTTTTAAACTTTCAACCTTTTAACCCTTAGAGAAAAATCCAGTCTGTTAATCCAAATTAAACATAATTACTTACTCTGATGAACTATATCAAGCAGAATCAGGTACTTTTAGGAGTATTTTATGTTTTCCTGTTATATCTGCAATAATGATATTTAATAGTGCAATTTCCTTGCCTTTTTATCTTTAGAACGATCCTCGACTGAGACAACGATCACCAGCACCAATGCTGGTAAACAAACACTTTTCAAGTATAATAGCAATGCCAATAGAAATTAATTCATTGCTGAAATTAAAATGACATGGGTGGAATTAATCTTGTTCGTGGATTCAGTGCAGAAGAGCAAAATCTAAGGAGTACCTCTGTAAATCCATGCTTAAAAATAACACTTATTAACATTAGAGCAGCATATAACCATTCTTTGTAGATCTTAAGTGAAATAAGCACAAGCAAACTCAATACAGTTCTTGGCAGGCATTACGAGTCCTGTAGCTTAGTGGTTAGAGCACTCACCTCGCAAGCAAGAGTACCTGGGTTTGATTCTGGACAGGGCGAAACATTGGGCAAGTTTCCTTAATCCATACACCTATTTACCTAGCAGTAAGAAGCCTCTGGAACCCCATCCTACAATCACTCCTCCCCGCCCCCCTCCTTTGCCTCCTTCAAGACCCATCTCAAGACTGTGCCTTCGATCACTCTCCTACCCCTAACTCCCCACCGTCCACCCTTCCTGATCCTAAGCACCAGCTTAGGTGCGGATCCTTGACTGTCCAGTGCCTTGGGACGTCCTCCTGATGTGAACGGCGCTCTACAAATGTAATTTGTTATCGTTAGTCAGTTGGTGCATCGCTTTCCCAGGAGTAATATTCCCTTAAACAATTATTTGGTCACTCAATCCATGACTGTTTGTGGGACACTTCTGTGTCCCACAGAATTGGTTGTTGCATTTCGTCCACAAAATATACAGTCAATTCAATTCACAGTTTATTCTTTGAAGCGCTTCGCAGACGTGATAAGGCGTTATATCAAGTACAAAGATTATTATTATTAATCAGCAGGCTGATCCAATTACCGTTCTAAAGACATAATGACATGATTGCTATTGTTAACAACAAGGGTTTGGTGGACTACATTATCTTGGGGGCTAGCGATTTTACAAACCTTATCTAAAAGTATGATGCAACAGCATTAAATCAAGGATTTCATTTTACTTTCTGATATGAATACAACATTCAAACAATTATCATTGGAAAAATATTCTGACTACTTAACTGTATGATTCAAACCTTTGACTGCTGACAGGATTTTGTCCAAAATCTGTTTGCAAACATTTTTAGCGCTGGCCTTGATTTATTTTTCTATTGACTCCAGAGCTTGCATTTTTAACGCTGCTTCACATGATACTGGTTGACTTAATTAACCCTAATAATCCTTGCATTTAAGTTAAACCAGTATCTTATTTTTAGCTGCATGCAATTGCTCCTTTGCACAAATGGGAATCACAGTAATAATCTTTGCATTTGATATAATACCTTATAATATTGTGGTAACGTCTCAAAGCGGGTCACAGGATTTACTGTAAAGTGTAGTTACTGTGTATTTGTAGGCAAATTTCCTACTGTAGGGAACAGTAATGGTAGCATTTAAACTTCTGGCTTAATCATTATGCAAAATTAGGGTAAAGCAGTGGATGATTCATCCATGGATCAGCATAACACACAACTGGTCGCCAGCAGGATTCTATATTTAAAAATCTTTCTGAATCCTGTTGTGAATATTGTGTTTTTGGACTCCTCAAAATTACTGCCTGCCAAGATTTGTATTAAGTTTGCCTGTGCTTACTGCACTTGAGATCTTTACAAAGAAGAACTAGGACTTCTTAGTCAGGCTAGATTCAGACCAAGGTACTGGAGGTAAATGGGCAGTATGCTTAACCTACTCAAACACTAAATATACATCAACATTTTTAAGAATATTTATTTTAAACTGAGTTGATAAGTCTTTCTCTTTACAGAAGCATACTGTGGTGGTCAATGGTCCAAATGGATTAATAAAAATCAACCATCTCCTATCAAACAAGACGATGACGAATTCTTGAACCCAACAGATTCCACTTTGTGTGATTTGTCCCATGAAATAACTAACATCGAGTGTAAAGCTGTCAAGTTTCCAAATCAACCTTTAAGTGAAACAAAGGACAACGTTACTTGTGATATAAACAGAGGCCTGAAGTGCAGTTATAATAGCTTGAACGTTGCCAATCGCTTAATGTGTTTGGACTACAAATTTAGAGTGTGCTGTGAACCAGGAATAACAACCACTTCCAGAGTGACAGAGAAGATAATTATTCCTATCACAGAGAAACCATTAGATAAAACGTGTGTTTGCAAATCAAACCCAGAGAGAAAAGTAAGCAAAATCATCTTTATCGTAACTTTGCATGATATTGAACTAACGCTCATTCTTTTCAGCATAAAAAAGGGTCATTGTTCTTTTTTGATATTCTGTAATTTTTGCGTTACAGTCAGAAGTAAAACAAATTACAGAGAAAATAATGCAATTATATTGCATGTATGAAGCTGGGATAAAGATTTTCTTGTCCTTTAGTAGCTATAAATATCCAGAAATATTAGGGTGGAAAAAATCAGTTTGCAACATGATTCAATAATGGTTACTAACAGAGAATCATGATGGTAACCAGTAGGGCTTCATGGCCAACTGATGGAATCCTTGCACTGAAGTACCAGAAGGATGTCACGGGGTCTATAATGAATAATAATCCTGGTATTTGATATAGCGCTTTATCACGTCATCAGGTTGCCAGTACACTGGGAGAATCCCCCTTCTCTTTTCAAAGAGCAACATGTGATCTTTAACATCTGATTGAACAGGCAGTTGGGATCTCACCTGAAGGACAGCAGCAACCACAATGCAGCACTGTATTGTAGTGTCAGCCTCAACTCTGAGCTCATAGTCCTGATGTGCGGCTTGAACCCACAACCTTCTGACTGAGAGTCAGTGCTACCAACTGAGCAAGGCCGACACCTGGTTTGATTGGCTACTGGATATTTTGGATTTCTCTTTACTGACTCCGGGTTGCTATTAGTGAATCCTGTCATGAACTACCACTTTGTTAGATCCCTTTAGTCACTGAAATCTGATCAAGGATTAAAAAAAGAAACAATTCAGCACCAGGGATGGGTGGACTTTCTGATAGCTCAATTGCTTGATATTTGATCAAGTCATCTCTAAACATTTACCTCATTAACCATAATTTATAAGCTTAATAATGGTTGAACATTTAATTTTTTTTCTCTAGTGCAATGACAAGTGGACCGAAGGCTGCTATAGCATGGTTTGTTTAGAAGAGAAAATTCACAAGCGGAAGAACTGTTCAGAACTGACTAAACCCACGTGTAGGCATGGTATAAGGCCTGTGAAAGTTCCAACTGAAGATGGGTGCTGTGAGAAATGGGAATGTGACTGTTAGTATCATCTGTCTATTCAGATTATACTATTCTTACATTGATGGAAACTGTAGTCATGTTGTTCCCCACAATTTTGAAATGTTTTTTTTTTTAGGTGAATGTCAAGTATGGGGAAACCCACACTATCGGACTTTTAGTGGTCTGGAATATGACTTCTATGAAAATTGCACATACATTCTTGTGGAAGAAAAAGTTGCAAAATATAATTTCTCGATTCTATTGGATAACCAATTTTGCTTATCCTCAGTAACCAAGTCATGTCCAAAAGGGCAGATTGAGAAAGTGTCTGAGAGAGAGAGATAGAGAGAGAGACCTGAGTTCAATTCCAGGCAGGGCGAAACCTTGGGCAAGTTTCCTTACTCCACACGCCTAATAATAATCCCTCCAAAAACTAAAAACAATAATTAATTGGTCATTTTCAATCTACGACTGTTTGTGGGACATTGCTGTGCGCAATTGGCTGCCGCGTTCGCCCACAAATATACAGTCAATTCACTTTACAGTGTGTTCTGTGAAGCGCTTTGGGACGTCCTCCCGACGTGAAAAGCGCTATATCAAATGCAAGGATTATTATTATTATTATTATAGTCAGAGGCCGCCCCCCCACCCCACAGGCCGCCCCCCCACCCCACAGGCCGCCCCCCCACCCCCCACAGGCCGCCCCCCCACCCCCCACAGGCCGCCCCCCCTCCCCACAGGGCGCCCCCCCCTCCCCACAGGCCGCCCCCCACAGGCCGCCCCCCCCTCCCCACAGGCCGCCCCCCCCTCCCCACAGGCCGCCCCCCCCTCCCCACAGGCCGCCCCCCCCCTCCCCACAGGCCGCCCCCCCACCTCCCCACAGGCCGCCCCCCCACCTCCCCACAGGCCGCCCCCCCCTCCCCACAGGCCGCCCCCCCCTCCCCACAGGCCGCCCCCCCCTCCCCACAGGCCGCCCCCCCCTCCCCACAGGCCGCCCCCCCCCCCCCCCCCCCCCCCCCTCCCCACAGGCCGCCCCCCCCCTCCCCACAGGCCGCCCCCCCCCTCCCCACAGGCCACCCCCCCCTCCCCACAGGCCACCCCCCCACTCCCCACAGGCCACCCCCCCCACTCCCCACAGGCTGCCCCACCCACACAGGCTGCCCCCCCCACACAGGCCGCCGCTCCCCCCACAGGCCGCCCCCCCCCACAGGCTGCCCCCCCCTCCCACTGCCGTCCATCTGAGGGCTGGGATTGCATTGAATAGCAATGTACAATGTACATCTTCCACATACGGTGATATTTTGAGGCAAGAAATATAACATAACAAATAGTACACCTGGGAGTTACAGAATCCTGATAAGATGTTTCAGTTTTTTGTGACTTGATGCCATTAAACCTGGCAATATTTTACCAGTTATTATGCTTCATCGTTGACTATATCACCGAATGATACATGTCTGTAAAATATTGTAATTATCAGAGGTGGAGAAAATAAAATTAGCCTGTCCACCTAACACAGGAAACAGCTGTTATAAATGAACATATACTGTAATACATTGGTATTAAGCATAATGTAGAGATATTAGACCTACAGTAATTGTGTGACTTTATTTTCTGCAGTTTGCCAGGACTATTTAGGACAACCTAAAAAGGTGAGTGTTTAAACAATAAGTTATTATTAATAATAGTAATAAGATGCCCGTGAATTAAATTTTGCTATGTTATAACTTTATGCTGTTCAGACTAATAACCTGATGGTTTTTATATGGCCTAAAAAAGGTATCAAACAGTTTTTTATTTCCGTCAATCCTGCTATTTCAAGAACAATCAAACTACATTTCTCCAATGGATTAGTGAAAGTACGTTTCTTTTTGACTCAAAAAAGACATAGTGGCAACAGACTAGGAGACCAACATTTATTACAGAGCACTGTGTAAGTGACTTATTCCCATCAAGAAACTACTCAAATTGTTTGAACAATATTTTTAGCTCTAGTTGCCTAGATAGAAACACATAATGGCACTGGTTCAGGAAGAGGACTAAAAGAAAGGTAAATAGAATCTAATGGGAGAGGAACTGTTGAAAGGCGAGATAATGACTTGGGAAGGTGTGAATAGAAAGCTACAGCAGTTCAAAGAAGAAATATGGAATAAATAGAGAGGAAACAACTTTGTACCAATGTCAAAAACATAACTTACAGTCTACATCTTCCTGATGTTAGTAAATCAGTTTGATTTGATTGGTTTTGTTTCCAGGATGGAGATAACTGGGATAATCCACAAGATCCATGTATCTCATATACATGCAGTAATACAACTGTTCTTACGACAAAGATGACCTGCTCGAGAAATGAAACTTGCCCTGAGGTTTGTAATGATCACAATTTATTTTGTATTACATTATGTACTTTTCCAATCCTTTTACATCTTAAGTAATAACATATTCCAAACAAACAATTTCATATTAACTCCTTTACAGGATCAAAGAATATACATCAATCCTTGCTGTTTTGAATGCAGGAAAAACGGTAATCACTTACTGCTTATATACTTATAGTGATTTTTTTCATTACATTATTAATTATTATTAATAACAAAGTCAACAATGCAATGAATATAAATACATATTCACTTGTGTGTAGTTAATGACAGTTTAAACAGAGATTAGAAAAAAAGTCCAGAAAACATTTATGGGCAGACTCATTTTCAAACCCTTTTTGTGATTTAAAAAAAAATTCTCAGCTGTTGAAATGTGTTTCAAAAATTTCTGCTAGTTATTACCCCTAATTTGAAGACAAATGTTCCACCTATGTGGTACAGATATAAATTTAATAAAATGATTGAGTAACTAATATATTGGGTCAGCCTGTCTCAACTGGTAACAGTCTTTCTTGTCTCTGAATCAGGAGATTGAGGTTTCAAGATCTACGTTAGGAGTTTGAGATCACAGTCAAGGCTGATGTTCCAATTTATTGCTGGGGGAGTGGAGTATTGTTGGAGTTGCCATCCTTCGGTTGAGATATTAATCCATCTGCCTGGTCAAGTAGACATTAAAGATCCCTTGGCACAATTCTTAAAAGAGAAGGGAATTTCTCCCTGTGTTCTGGCCAGCAATCCCCAGATAAAATTGATCACTCACATTGATCACTCATATTATATGTGGGACATTTCTGTGTACAAATTGTTTGTCTACAAATAGACCAACATTATAATAATAATAATAATAATAATCCTTGCATTTGATATAGCGCTTTTCACGTCGGGAGGACGTCCCAAAGCGCTTCACAGAATATACTGTAAAGTGAATTGACTGTATATTTGTGGGCAAACGCGGCAGCCAATTGCGCACAGCAATGTCCCACAAACAGTCGTAGATTGAAAATGACCAATTTATTATTGTTTTTGGTTTTGGAGGGATTATTATTAGGCGTGTGGAGTAAGGAAACTTGCCCAAGGTTTCGCCCTGCCTGGAATTGAGCTCAGGTCTCTCGCTTGCAAAGCGAGTGCTCTAACCACTGAGCTACAGGACTCCACATTACACTCTACAGTAAATCCTGGGAAGTGCTTTTACATGTTTGTTGACTTGATCAGGTGCTATATCAAGTACAAGGATTAATATTTTGTATCAATACATTATTTTGATCAAATAGCTCCTGGGAAAGATTTTGAGTGGAGGCCCTTGCAAAATAGTATTTGTTGCATCAATCATAAAAAGCAGTAAACACGCATAAGTAAGATGAATGTGGAATTATTTTAGGTGAAATAATATAACAAAACTAGGCAGCAATGTTCTATGTGAAGGAAATCCTGAAATTAATATAACCAAAGCAAAACTGCTTTGCAGGTTGTTACTGATAGAATAGACATAGCGTAATGAATTCAGAATTTATTGAAGGATTTGTAAAGAAATGGACAGGTTCTCAATTCAACAGGAACTAGGGGTGGAGATTTAGGAATTTAGGGATACCAAGATTTAGGGATATAAAATGTATTTGCATGCACCTTGAAGATTCACTGAGAAATGACAAGCTTATTTCTAACTTTGATGGAATTTATTTTTTCTCATAGTAACTCAGTGCAAACCCAATTCCATCAGTAAAACAGTCAAAAGGGGAAATTGTGAAGGAACTTTTGAAGTGAAAGAATGTGAAGGACATTGCTCATCAGTGACTAAGTAAGTTTAGCTTTTCTCTTTTAGATAAGCAAAATAAATGTAAATAGCCTGCATAACATAATAGGTATGCAAAGCACCTTTCACTTTTTGTATTTGGATTTGAATCTATCAGTTATGAGATGGAAATTCTTGTCTTGTTACTGACTGCCTGTTTAGTGGGCACAAGTGCATAACTTCTGGGCATTTGCTCCCTCCACTTCATCAAGGAGCTTTCACTCACTATCACCTTGTGGTCTGGAACACACCCCTATCATTCTGCCTTGCACTTCCTCTCCCTATTTTCAAAATCCTTCTAAAAACCTACTTTTTCAACTATGCTTTTGGTCGTGTTCCTCTTGCTCCCCTTCCCAGCTTGCTTAGTGATGCTCCGTTCCGGTAAAGTGCATTTAAAAGCACTTTATGTCTTTATAATAATAGAAAGCTATCATCTGATTTTTATTGTACATGTGCCAAGTACATGTGTGGGTGCAAATTCCCAAAATTTGAGGTAGTAGCTATAGGTTTTAGATTGCTTTATTTCTCAATGAAAAGCATCTTGTTTGTCTCTTAGCTGGAGTCTGAATTATTTTTCTAAATGCACATTCTCTGCTATAACTGCAAATTTGCATTAACCCCTCAGTGTCAAGCTACTATATAGAAAGCAATATTCCATTAAATAATGTGTAATAAGATTGTCCTTTCCAATGGTGCTGCATTTATTCCCAACCTACCAAAAATTGCAAATGGTCATTTCCTCTGCTCTTAACTGATAATATGATTATTTTTATAGATTTGACTTTCATGAAGACAAATTGAGCATTGAGTGCCAGTGTTGTCGTGAATGGAAAACTGAAGAAAAGTTAGTGAAGCTTAAGTGTGAAGATGGAGGTATCGTGGCCTACAAATACACAGATATCAAGTCCTGCACGTGTAAAAATTGTGAATGGAATAAGTAACACCTGTTTCAGATGCAACTGAACTTGCTTTATTTTCCATTTTTGCATTTCACCAATTATCAACTTAAATTCTTAATTCTTATCATTTTCAATGCGCCATTAGAGTCTACAAAATGCTTTTAGCCAACATTTGCATGAAAACACAATCAAATTGTTCCCAATGAATTACTGCTTCTATTGCATGCTATAAGCTACTTTTGAATCAGAAAAAAGCATCAATAAAGATATTTGCAAATAAATGTCTGACTTAGAGCTAAATACTTTTGGAGTTGTCGGAAAGGCTGTGGGGGGAGGGTCTGTGGTGCCAGAGAGTGGGTGTAAGGCCTGTGATATCACAGAGGGTGTGGGGGCTGGGGGGTTTGGTGGGGAGTTCTGTGATGGTAGAGGGTGAGAAGAATTGTTGAGGTTCATTCCTATTCATATAAAGTCCCACAGTTAACGACATGGCAACATTTCTCCAAATTAATCGTGATTCTCGACAAAAGGAATTGACATACTGCCCATTTATTAACTCTGTGGAAGGCTCTCTGATGAATTTGAGAACATTAAAAGGTTGGCAGCGCTCAAAGTAGAAAAATCACTTGGGATGGGATGTATCCTAGATTGCTGAGGGAAGGGGAGAGGAATGAACCCGTTAACTGCAGGTCAGTCAGCCTAAAGTCAGTGGTGGGGAAACTTCTTAGAGACCATAACCTGGGACAAAATTAATTTTCACTTTGAAAAACCTCTGTTAATAAATGACAGCCAACATAGATTTGTTAAAGGCAAATCATGCCGGACAAACTTTGAGTTCTTCAGTGAAGTAATGGAGAGGATTGATGAAGGTAGTGCAGTTGATGTTGTGTATACGGACTTTCAAAAGGCACTGGATAAATGTTACAAAATGGAAACCCTTGTCAGCATGGATTTGAAATTGGCTGGGAGGTGGAAAGCAGAGAGTGGGGAGCTTTTTTTCTTTTTTTTGGAGGGAGGTATACATTGGTCTTCCCAAGGGATGGATATTAGGACCACTGCAAAGTTGACATATATTTAATAACCTGGACTTGGGTATACGGAGCAAAGTTTTAAAGTTCTTAGGTGACACAAAACTTGGGAACGTAGTAAACAGTGAGGAGGATGGCAGCAGACTGTAGGAGAACATAGACAGACTGGTGAAATGGGCAGACACAAGGCAGTTGAAATTTAATGCAGTGAAGTGATGCATTTTGGGAGGATGAATGAGAAGAGGCAATATAACAACAACTTGCACTTATATAGCACCTTCCACGCAGGGTAGCATCTCAGAACGCTTAACAGTGGTGGAGTCTGACTCCGAGCCGGGGATGTGGAGTTGACCATAAACACAGTTGAAAAGAAGGTTTTCAGGCGGGACTTGAAAAGGGGGAGGGGGTCAAGGCGGAGGGATTAAGGGAGATTATTCCAGAGTTTTGGAACTTATTGGCTGAACACGTGAGCTCCAATGGTGAGTCTGAGGGAGAGCCCAGGGAGGTTGAGGGATTCAGATCCGCAGGAGTTAAGACGTTGACAGTAGCCAAGGAGTATGGCTTCTGTCTTGTCCACATTTAGCTGCAGGATGGTTGCACTCATCCAGGCCCTTATGTCTGCCAGACAAGCTGATAGAACTCGGCAGACCTGGAGTCGATACTGGAGGAGGCAAAGCAGAGTTGTATGTCATCCGCATATGTGTGGAAGTTTACCCCTTGTTTGCGGATGACTTCGCCAAGAGGAAGCATATAATGTGGAAAAGAAGAGGGCCAAGGATGGAGCTCTGGGGTACCCCGCAAGTGACTGGGCGGGGGTAGGAGGAGAAACCATTTGCTGAGATGAAGTGGAGGCAGTTGGTTAAGTAACCGTGCTCAGAATGCAAGTGCGGTCCCACTTAGGTGGTTGAGGGAGGAGAGGCGATAGAGGAGGATGGCATGGTTGACTGCATTGAACGTGGCAGAGAGATCCAGGAGGAGGAGGCAGAGGGATTCCTGATTACAGATAGAGAGGAAGTCATTTGTGACTTTGTCAAGAACTGTCTCTGTGTTGTGAGCAGGGCGAAAACCAGACTGCAAGGGCTTGGAGTGGAGAGAGTGAAGGGAGAGGAGGGAGAGGTGTGACCAAAGAAGACTTGCAACAATGCATTCCAGGACTTTGGCAAGGAAGGGCAGCTTAGAAATGGGACGGTAGTGTGAGAGGTTATGGAGATCCAGAGTGGGTTTTTTGAGGAGGGCTGTGATAACTTTGTGGAGTACTGTAGCTCTGTGGTTAGAGCACTTGCCTCGCAAGTGAGATACCTGAGTTAGATTCCCGGCAGGGCGAAACTTTGGGCAAGTTTCCTTACTCAGATCATCCAGAACTCTGCAGCTCGAGTCCTCTCCGCTACCTAGCTTCTGACCACATCACCCCCACCCTCGCTCAGCTCCCCATCCCTCAGAGGATAGAATTCAAAATCCTTGTTTTTACTTTCAAGGCCCTCCACAGCTTTGCCCTCCTAGCTCTCTGACCTGCTAACCCCCTATCAACCTGTCCACTCCCTCCGTTCAGCAGGCTCCGGCATGCCCCATGCTTGGGTCCTGATCCCTGACTGTTCAGTGCCTTGGGACGTCAAAGGCGCTTTACAAATGTAATTTTGTTGTTGTTGTATTCCACATGCCTCTGTTTACCTAGCACTAGGTAGGAACCCGGATGTTAGTCAATCAGTGGATCGATTTTTCAGGGTAATGATACCTTCCAAAAAAANTAGTCAATTCACTTTAGAGTATATTCTGTGAAGTGCTTTGAGACATCTAGAAGATATGATAAGCCATTATATCAAATGCAAGGATTATTTTTATAACAGCGGTTTTCAGGGGGAGTGGAACAGAACCTGAGGAGAGAGACTGATTGTGTTGGCCAGCAGGGGGAAGAGGAGGGGGAGTTGAGTGACCAGCAGCTGGGTGGGGAGGGGTTCGAGGCAGCAGGTGATGAACTTCATGCGGGTGATTGTGGTTGAGAGGGAGAATGGATAAATGGGGGCAAAGGAGTGTAAGGAATTGTGGCAGAGGGAGAAGGCCATGTGGATGGTCTAGGTCAGGGGGAAGGGGACAGGGGGGGCAGGACGATGCAGCCAAGTGGATGTTTTCAATCTTTGAGGCGAAGAAGTCTGGGAACTTGGCGTTTGATGTGAGGATAGAGGACTAATGGTACAGTTTTAAAAGGGGTGAGGATACAGAGAGACCTGGAGGTCCAGATACACAAATCTTTGAAAGTGGTAGGACAAGTAGGCAAAGCTGTTGAAAAAGATAACTTAACATAACATGTAGGAGCAGGAGTAGGCCATTCGGACCTTCGAGCTTGCCCCGCCATTCAATCATGGCTGATCTTCTAATCTAACTTCAGCTAATACCATAACTCTGCCTTATCCCCATATCCTTAATCCCTTTTGCAATAAGAAACATACCTATCTCAGTCTTGAATATGTTGAAGGACTGAGCGTCAACAGCCTTTTGGGTAGTGAGTTCCAACAAGTTATGCTAGACCTTTCTAAATCACTGGTTAGGCCTCAGCTGGAGTATTGTGTCCAGTTCTGGGCACCACACTTTATGAAGGATATCAAGTGCTTGGAGATGGTGAAAAGAAGATTTATCAGAATTATACCAGGGATAAGGGACTTCACTTATGTGGAGAGACTAGAGAAACTGGGATTGTTCTCCTTAGTTTCCTTACTCCACACGCCTAATAATAATCCCTCCAAAAACCAAAAACAATAATAAATTGGTCATTTTCAATCTACGACTGTTTGTGGGACATTGCTGTGCGCAATTGGCTGCCGCGTTCGCCCACAAATATATAGTCAATTCACTTTACAGTGTGTTCTGTGAAGCGCTTTGGGACGTCCTCCTGACGTGAAAAGCGCTATATCAAATGCAAGGATTATTATTATTATTATTATTATTAGAGCAGAGAGGGTTAAGGGGAGATTTAATAGAGGTGTTCAAAATTCTGAGGGGTTTTGATAAAGTAAATAGGGAGAAACTGTTTCCTCTGGCAGGTGGGTCGGTAGCTCTTGGGCTCACCAAAACCTGGCTCTCTCCAAATGACCCCGTCCCCCTAGTGGAAGTCTCCTCTCCAGGCTACACCTTCCACCACACCCCCCCATCCAAACCAACGTGGTGGCGGTGTGGCCTTCAATTCCAAAGCCTCCCTTGGTGAAGTCTTGTAGCTCAATGGTTAGAGCACTCACTTTGCAAGCGAGAGACCTGAGTTCAATTCCAGGCAGGGCGAACCCTTGGGCAAGTTTCCTTACTCCACACGCCTAATAATAATCCCTCCAAAAAACATAATAATAAATTGGTCATTTTCAATCCATGACTGTTTGTGGGACACTGCTGTGCACAATTGGTGCCGCGTTCGCCCACAAATATACAGTCAATTCACTTTACAGTATATTCTGTGAAGCGCTTTGGGACGTCTAGACAATGTGAAAAGCGCTATATCAAATGCAAGGATTATTATTATTATTATATTATTGGTCTCACCCTCTACTTCTCTGGCTGCTTCCCCTCCTTCGAGCACCTCACCCTATTCCACCCTTCTCTCCCTTTGAAAATCTTCCTTGTTTACTGCCCCCCGGCTCCTTCCACACAGACATCTCTACTCTCCTCTCTTCCCTGTCCCTTTGCTCCGAACGCCTACTCATAATGGGCGATTTCAACCTCCACCTAGACTCCCCCTGCACCACTTCTGCTGATTTCACTGTCGTCCTCTCCTCCCTAAACCTTACCCTCCATATAAACTCACCTACCCCTCAGGCCTCCTCAATCTTCGTATCAAATGCCAAGTGCGAGGAGGTCATGGACTTCTTTTCAACTAAAATACTGAACATCTGCCAGGCAGCCTCATCCACCTGCACCTTGTCACCCACCACCACGCCCTCTCTGCCCTCCTCACCTTCCTCATCATCTGCTCCTACCACCACACCCTTTCTACATTCTTTCCTCCCCATCTCTCCCTCCTCCCTCTCACCCACCATCACCTCCATGAAACCCACCACCTGCTGCCTCAACCCCCTCCCCACCAACTTACTGGTCACACAGCTCCCCCTCCTCTGCCCACTACTGACTGACTTTATCAACCAGTCCCTCTCCTCCAGATCAGTCCCTGCCTCCCTCAAAACTGCTGTCATCACCCCTCTCCTGAAAAAAACCCTCCCTAGATCCCTCAAACCCCAGTCATTACTGCCCTATTTCTAACCTGCTCTTCCTCTCAAAAGTTTTAGAATACGTTGTTGCAAACCAACTTCGCGCACACCATCCCTCTCACTCCCTTTTCGAACTCCTCCAGTCCGGTTTCCGCCCTGCACACAGTACAGAGACTGCGCTTGTGAAAGTCAGAAATGACATCCTCTCCATCTGTGACCAGGGCTCCCTCTGCCTCCTTGTCCTCCAGGAGCTCTCCGCCATGTTCGACACAATCGATCACGCCATCCTCCTACACCGCCTTTCCTCCGTCATCCACCTCAATGGGACCGCACTCGCCTGGTCTGAGTCCTACCTCACAAACCGCCAGCAGTACACCTGCATAAATGGCTTCTCCTCCCGCTCTCACCCGGTCACCTGCGGGGTACCCCAAGGATCCATCCTTGGTCCCCTCCTCTTTCTGATCTACATGCTCCTTCTTGGGGATGTCATCCGCAGACATTTCCACATGTATGCAGATGACACCCAACTCTACTTTTCCACCTCTCTTTGCGACCCTCAGTCCCCTGGTGTTCTGTCCGACTGCCTGTCAGACCTCAGGGGCTGGATGAGTGCAAATTTCCTTCAGCTGAACGTTGACAAGACGGAAGGCATACTCTTCGGCTCTCGTCAACGTCTAAAATCTCACGGTTCTCACCTCCTCCACCTACCCGACCTCCCCCTAAAACTCTCCGAACCCATATGCAACCTAGGCGTCAGGTTTGACCCCCAATTATCCTTCCTCCCCCATATCCGGTCCCTCACCAGCACCGCCTTCTTCCACCTCCGACGCATCGCCTGTCTCCGCCAATACCTCTCCCCAAAAGCTACTGAAACCCTGGTCCATGCCTTTGTCGCCTCTTGGCTGGACTATTCAAATGCCCTCCTCGCCGATCTCCCATCCACTACCATCCATAAAATCCAACTCATTCAGAACTCTGCCGCCCGCATTCTCACCCGCATGAAACTCCGCTCCACGATCACCCCAGTCCTTGCCAGACTGCACTGGCTCCCTATCCCAGAGAGGATTGATTTCAAGTTCCTCACCCTCGTATGCAAGTCCCTGCACTCCTCTGCACCCCCCTACCTCTCTGACCTCCTCTCCCCTCAGGACAGTTCCCGTTGCCTTCGTTCCTCTGGGTCTGGCCTCCTCCTTGTCCCCCGAGTCCTCCGCGCCACCCTCGGCGGCCGTGTCTTCAGACACTATGCCCCGAGGCTCTGGAACTGCCTTCCTCACTCACTTCATCTCGCTTCCTTCCCATTTTCAGGTCTCTGCTGAAGACCTTTCTTTTCGACCGCGCCTTTGGTCACCTCCCCACCCCTCCCCCTGGCTCGGTCCTGGGATCCTAAACTGTAAAGTGCTTTGAGACGCCGTCTGGCGTGGAGGGCGCTATACAAATCCAAGTTGTTGTTGTTGTAGAGGACATAGATTTAAGATAATTGGCAAAAGAACCAGATGGGAGACTAGGAGAATTTTTTTTTACCCAGAGTTTTACGATCTCAAATGCACTGCCTGAAAGGGTGATGGAAGCAGATTGGATAATAGCTTTCAAAAGAGAATTGGAAAAATACTTGAAAAAGAAAAAAATTGCAGGGCTTTGGCGTAAGAGCAGTGGAGTGGAACTATTTGGAAAGCTTTTTCAAAGAGCTGGCACAATCAGAATGACCTCCTTCTGTGCTGTAAGATTCTATGATTAAGAGAAGTTGAATTTGTTCTCTTGCAGCAAAATATGATTACTGTTCACATTGAAATGAAGGTGAATTTGTTATAATAATATTATAATGTAATAATAATCCTTGCATTTGATACAGCACTTTTCACATCTTCTAGATGTCTCAAAACACTTCACAGAATATACTGTAAAGTGAATTGACTCTATATTTGTGGGTGAAATGCGGCAGCCAATTGCGCACAGCAGTGTCCCACAAACAGTCGTGCATTGAGTGGATTATTATTGTTTTTCTTCTTGAGGGATTGTTATCAGACGTGTGGAGTAAGGAAACTTGCCCATGGTTATGTCCAGCTGGGAATTGAACCCAGGTCTCCCACTTGCGAGGTGAGTGCTCCAGCTACAGGAGCTACAGGACTCCTGTATTAATCACTTATATTAATACAATACAAAATTACATTTGTATAGCACGTCCAATGGAGCTGGGAGAGGGTGGGGGTGATAGGGTTATAGAGCCTGGTGTGGGAGAGGACACAAGCTGCAGAGTTCTGGATGATCTGTAGCTTGTGCAGGGAAGAGTTGGAAGGCCAACAAGCAGGGAGTTGGCTAAGTTAAGCCTAGATGTAATAAATTTGTGGATGAGGGTTTCGGCGACCTGAGGGGTGAGGCAGTGGCAGAGCCAGGCGATGTTGCAGAGTTGGGGGAAGGCAGGGCGGGTCATAATAATATAATAATAATTGCTGTATTTGATATAGTGCTTTGTCACGTCTTCAAGACCTCTCAAAGTGCTTCACAGAATATACTGTAAAGTGAATCGACCGTATATTTGTGGGTGAAACACAGCAGCCAGTCATGGCATGGATGTGGGGTAGAAAGGACAGTTGAGGATCAAATAAGATGCCAAAGTTCCGGACTGGCTCAGTGAAGTGGAGTGTGTATCCATGTTTCGTGATGTTGAGGTGTGTAGGCGATGGCAGGAGCCAATTAGGAGGGCCTCGATCTTGTTGATGTTCAACTGCAGAAAGTTAGCTCTATTCCAGGAATTGATGTCTGACAGACATTCTGTCTAGACAGCAGTGGTCCTGGAGTTGAGGGTGGGGGCAGAAAGATAAGAGTTCAGTGTTTTTCGCATACATGTGGAAGTTGACCCCATGTATGTGGATGATGTCACCAAGAGGGAGCATGTACAAGTTAAAGAGGAGGCTTCCAAGGATAGAGCAATGTGGAATGTCGCACGAGACTGTGCGGGGACTGGAGGAGAAGCCGTATGTGGAGACCAAGTGGAGATGATGTGAGAGGTACAATCTGAACCACTCAAGGACAGAACCAAGAAGTTGAGGTGAGAGCAGAGGCGGTGCAAGAGGATAGAGTTGTCAACGGTATCAAAGGCAGCAGAGAGGTCAAGGAGGATGAGGAAACAAAGGGAGCCCTGGTCACAGATGGACAGAATGTCATTTGTCACTTTGACAAGGGCTGTTTCTGTGCTGTGGGCCGCACGGAAACCTGATTGGAGGGGTTTGTATAGGAAGTAGGGGAGAGGAAGGAGCGAGTAGCGGGGCAAGGAGGTGGAGCTGGGAGGTAAGGAGAGGGGTAGGGATGGGGTTGAGGGAGCAGGTGGTGGGTTTCATGTGGGCTATAATGGTGGTGAGAGAGGAGGGAGAGACAGATTTGAAGGTTGAAGGGTGGGATGATTAGGGATGGGAGTGGAAGTGGGAGCTGTGGAGTGGGTAGAATTTGGGAGGGCAGAGGTGGCTGAGAGGATGCCCTCAATTTTGGTCTCGAGGAAGTCCAGCGTCTCTTCACAGTTGGAGGAGACGGTGGGCAGAGGAGCCAGTTGGTAGTGGAGAAGAGGAGCCTGGGGTTGTCCTTGGCCTTCAAGATTATCTTGGAGTAGAAGGATGATTTAGAGGGGGTGAGAGCAGAGCTGTAAGTTTTGAGGTGGTCCAGCCAGATGGACCTTTAAATTGGATTTGAACCAAGTGTGTTTGGTGGCCCGCACTTGTGCCTTGAGGGAGCAGGGGTGATTCAGGTTTCTGTGAGGGCGAGGGTGTCAATGTTTCCATCAAAATGGAGTCGTTGACAGCAAGGAATTTGTTGGAAAGGGAGCAGACATTTTGTAGGGCAATGCAGAGGGGACATTTGGACAGCCAACAGCGAGTGCTATGATGGGCCCAATGGAGGATTCCCAGGCTGGAGCAAAGGAAGGTTGTGGGACAGTCAAGTGGAGTTAGGAGGCGAGGAGGACGGAGGGAGAGGAGGACAGAGCAGGAGTAATGCGGGGTAGACTACAGGGATGGGGGCGTTTGGGGGGAAAACAGCTCGGGTTGGGAGCTGCATCCAAAATGTGCACGCCAAGACTGGATGCAAAGGAATTAGAGGGGCATAGTCTGTTTGCCCACAGCGTGTGGAGACAGCACAGAGGGGGGAGAGGGGACAGAGGACTCATTGTGAAGTTTATAGGGAAAAGAGAGAGGAAGGGAAGGAGGTAATAATAAACACTAAACTAGATCAGATTCCAGTCATTCAAAACTGGTGACTTCACACGGGGATATCTCGGCCTTTGGTTCAGGCTGGAGATTTTGAAATGGTGTCTCCGCGCCTGAACCCACTGATGGCCGCAACTCCCGCCGATCTCCACTCACCCACCGGAGCCCACAACTAGTCCCCATCCCCGAGACCTTGGCCCTACCTGCCACTCCCGCTGACCTCATAGAATCATAGAATTATACAGCATGGAAGGAGACCATGCCCATCGTGTCTGTGCCGGCTCTTTGAAAAGAGCTATCCAAATCAATCCCACTCCCACGCTCTCTCCCCATAAACTGCAAACTTGTCCTCCCCAAATAATTATCTACTTCTCTCTTAAAAGCTGTTATCGAATCGGCTTGCTCGGTTTGCCCCACTGCCACCGCTCCTGGTTACCTCTCATCCGCCAGCTTCGAATCAGCTCCCGGTCACACTCCCCGGTCTTGCTCCTCTAGTTCGATGCCTCGGGTTCTGGTATCCACTCGCCTGCTCGTGCTTGCCAATAATAATAATTGTAAAATGTATTTTTATTGTGCCTTTAGCCTCTGTTTCTCTTTGTTGGGATGCACAACCAGAAGAGACAAATTGGTGGGTAAAATTCAGGGCTCCTTAGAATCACGAGGGATTTGTTGGAAAGGGAGCGGACATTCCTTCCTTAGAATCATGCAGGATTGGTTCTTAAATGCATTGAAGTTTACCAATACAGTTGTGAGTTGTGTGCACGTTATGTCCTACATGATAGAAAGATCTTTGTCACTTAAGCAGGTTGAAATATTTTAATTAAATAAACTAACCTGTTTACATTTATTGAGCATATCTTGTAGGGTTGACTGCCTGAAGAACTGCATCATAGGATCAACCTCTGACATTCTCAGATATACCACAATTGTAGAAGATGCCAGTGGTGTCGGGCTGACGTTGATTAAAGTAGTTATTGCAGGACAGAAACCAAATTACAAAATAGTCAAATTATATGTGTTTGGAGCATTGCTGACACAGTCCTCGTGGCACTGATCGAGATGGTGCATTCAGCAATTTGCCCTGGAATTGAGAATTCTGAATTGGAAAGAGTGATTTATGAATTTGGCAAACAATCAAATAAGAATCACAAGAATCTCTTTTTAAATATAATCACCAACTCTTGCAGATTGCATACTTCTTAAAGCATTATGTTGGAAAATAGTTGAGCCATGTTTCATTATTGCGTTTGAATACATTCTATTTCTGGTTGCAAGTTTGAGAAGGATGACATTAAGAGTTTTATGAAAACCAAACAGTGTTCATGTTATTGAACCAATAAGGTACTGGCAACTATATAGCTTTTTTTTTAATGCTGCTCTGTAGATACGCTGTTTTTTGAGCCACACGTTGTTCATTCAAAGTACTGAAAATGCGGATACTTTCTACTTGTAATTCAAAATATTCCAGTCAGATTTGATTATTTTTACTTTCCTTACTGCTGCACTTTATACAGAACATACTGAAATAACTTTATATACATTTTTACAAGATAATTTCTGCTTGAGTTTTTACTTCTCTGTTAGACATCTGTGGTCAACACTGTAACCATTGGCTTCTAATGTGGCTTTGGTGTCCATTTGTGTAGGGGGGAGATTTGTTGCTGATTGTTTGGCCTGGATTGTCTGGTTTAAATATGATTAGTTACCTTTGCCCCGTCTTTATTTTGACAGTCATGTTAATTAATTCTAAAATTATAATGACTACGTAGGAATAGCCTTGGAGCTATTTTTTGTCATTTTATGTTGGATTAAAATGACTGAATTAAATAAATGGCATAGGCAAACCTCTTTGTGTCTTTAAGTTTACATATGTGCAGATATCATGAGTAATCACATTAACAACATTGGTATTTGCTTAACTGAAGGCAGCTGGAAAGCCCATGTTTTGCCTGTCTTCAGGTTGCACACTGAAGACTACCTCTTCAACCGTCACCTCCCCTTTCCAGTTTGGAGTCAAAATAGTACAATGTTGAGTGTTCTGAGTTGTTGTTTTCAGTGTTGGGCTTAGCACGTTAAAGTTTGATCTGACAAAAGACAGTTTTTTGATGCTTTTGTAGCAAAATATTGAGCTTGTAGAAGAATACACAGGCAGTGCTGGACAAATTCCTTTTAACAGTAACAGCATGGGGGAATAGTAGATCAATAAAAAATTAAATAAGGAAGGCTATCCACCAGAAACTGAGTTAAAAATATGAGGAAAACAAATTGGAATATAATTAATTACAAATAAACTATCACAGGATGTTAACCAGACCCTGCAACCTAAACTCCTTGGTGTTTACATTTTTTGATCTGTTAACATCCTATGGCTTCGGTCATTGCCGATGTTCATCCATAAAGTCACACCACTTTACAGTAAAACCTGTGAAGCACTTTGAGATGTCTGGACGACATAAGATGCTGTCAAATGCAAAGATCATTATTCTTAATCATGTCACAGTTATATTGTGTATGAACCTGTACACACACATGCACCTTTCACCTAGGGTAATGGGATAGCATTTGCTAATGGAACTCCGCATGATTTTTCTCCCTCTCTCACAGGGTTACTTAGGCCAATTGTAGCACCCTGAATGCTGCTCCTTCTGAGATCAGTTAATCCAGAGCAGCCAGGAATTTGATGTTGCTACCTTTCAACCTGTTAGTTGATTGCTATAATTTTATTCATTAACAGTGGCTTTGCTGACTCACTGAGGGAAGTAAGCGGAATTTGTTAAAAGACTGTTTGATTGAAGGTTTTGTTAGCTGAGAGTTTGATGCTTGATTTTATTTTTGGCAACCTCTTGTCATGATTAAATGTCTCATTGTGGAGTTGCTGGGAATACATACTACTGTCCTTTATCCTCCGGACCGTCTCGTTCCTCAGGGCTCTGTCCTTGGTCCCCTCCTCTTCAAAATCTATATGCTCTCTCTTGGTGACATCATCCGCAGACATGGAGTCAACTTCCACATATATGCGGATGACACTCTCTGCCTCCACCCTTGATTCCAGGACCACTGGTGTCCTCACAGAATGTTTATCAGACATCAAGTCCTGGATGAGAGCTAACTTTCTTCAGTTGAATGTCAACAAGACCCGAGGCTCAGGCGCTGACAGCATCACCATCCATGGTTGCACACTCCACCTTGCTAAGCCAGTCCGGAAACTTGGAGTCTTGTTTGACCCTCAACCATTCTTTCTACCCCACATCTGCGCCATGACCAGCTCTACCTTCCCCCAACTCCGCAACATCGCCCGGCTCCAACACTGTCTCACACTGCAGGCCACCGAAACCCTCATACATACCTTCACTACATCGAGGCTCAACTATGCAAACTCATTGCTTGTTAGTCTCCCCAACTCCTCCTTCCACAAGCTGCAGATCATCCAGAACTCTCCAGCCCATGTCCTCTCCCGTACTAGACTCCATGACTCTATTAACCCCATCCTTGCCCAACTCCACTGGCTTCCCATCACACATAGAATACACTTCAAGATCCTGGTCCTAACCTTCAAATCCCTCCATGTTCTTGCTCCCACCTACCTCTCCAACCTCCTGACCCCTTACCACTCTGTTCGCTCCCACAGCTCAGCGGGCTCTGGCCTGCTTCACGTCCCCCACCTTGCTTGCCCCACTATCGGCAGGCAGGCCTTCCATCATTCTGCATCCACCCTCTGGAACTCCATCCCACAGTCCCTCCATCTCGTCCCCTCCCTCGCTACCTTCAAAACCCACTTCAAGACCCTCCTCTTCAACTGTGCCTTCGATCTCCCTGCTTCCTCCGCTCCCCTCCCCCAGCCTGACCCTCAGCTCGGGTCAGTAATCTCTGTCTGTCCAGCACCTTGGGACATTTTCCCAACATGAAAGGCACTATCCAAATGTAATGTTGTTGTTGTTGTTGTCCTGGAGTACTGTTCCCTACTCAGGAATGTATTATTGAATCTACGAAAGCGACTTGACTCTGCCCTGCTGCTGCTGCTTTGACAGACATGTTGTAATAGAGAGGCTTCATTCACATCAAGATGCAAGTACATCACAAGCTGTCATGTAAAGGTCCTCCCAACACACTGAAGGCAGATGTACACCAGATAGCTGATGAGGAAACTGAGGCTTGGGAAGGCATTACCTGGAGTCCAAGTTTGTGAACACACATTCATAGATCTCATGATTGGAACCAATCTTGATTGGTTTGCAGAGAGGCAAGCAGCTGTTACTTATACTCCGCAACACCAATTGGTGGAGCCATTGCTCACAGGAAGATGGTGACAATGCTCTCACCCATTTCTCGCTCAGCTGTGTTGCCCACCGGGAAGCTCACAGGGAGTTCCTGGTATTTACCAACCACCCAATGCGGACTCAAAACTGGGTTTGTTGTCGAACGACCAACTAGTAACTATCCTCCTTGGAGGGGAGGTAAGTAGGGTCTTCTCAGAGCTGAACTAGTTCCAAGGTGACAGGTTTGGCAATGGAATATCGGAATTGACTCAGCCTACTATATCGGTCTTGGTAGTCTGGTTCCTGAGCCACGCGGGTTCTGATTCCATAGCACTGCTGATGACAGAACAAGTCACTGGGGGCAGGGAATCATCTCACTCAACTCCTGTTAACTCTGCAAGCCAAAGCCCTAATGGGAAGGGTGGTCCTTGCTGAACAAGCAGCGGGAAAACTTGGCAAGTAGCGATATCAATGGCAAGCTACGTTTTAGCTGGTTAGACTCCAGCAGTAACCCAATGTACACTCTGAGGTTCCCAAGCATTGGCTCTTGCCAACCTGCAGCTAATACTTTCGTGAATTAAGTAATCAGGATGTGTCCAGGGAGAATGCATTCCATTTCAACCATCTATCTCTGGGATTTCCATGTGAAGGCGGGATGCATGGAATTCTCAGCTTGGTTTGGATACTCTTAAGCATGGTGATGGAATTACGCATATGTCAGACACCCAGCTGACCAGAAAAAAAGTTGTGGTGGACACTAACTTTTGGTGGAAACTGTCCTGTGGTATTGCATTGAGAAGAGGTGAAGAATGCTGATCGTACTCATCTCTCTTCAAGGACAGCAAGGTGCCAATGCAAGTTAAGCTTATGTATAAGACATAGAATCATAGAGCACACAAGGAGGCCATTCAGCCCATCATGTCTGTGCCAGCTCTTTGAAAAGAACTATCCAATTCAATCCCTCTCTCCCGCGCTCTCCCCATAACCCTCAAACTTGTCCTTCCCAAATATTGATCTACTTTCACCACACTTTCAAGCAATGCATTCCAGATCCAAACATCTTCCCTCTGTTTCTTTTCGCAACTATTTTAAATCAGTATCCTTGGGTTACTGACCCACCCACTAGAGGAAATAATTTCTTCATGTTCACCCTATCGAATACTCTCATAATTTTGAAAATTTCTATTAAGTCTCCTCTTAACCTTCTCTGCTCCAAGATGAATAATCCCAGCTTCTGTAGCCTCTCTTGATAACTGAAGTCTCTCATTCCTGGTACCATCATGGTAAATCTTCTGTGCACTCTCCAATTTCTTGACATCCTTCCTGAAGTGTGCTGTGCTGAACTGTGTTGACCTGTGCTGAGCTGTATTGAGCTGAGCTGTGTTGAGCTGTGTTGAGTTGTGCTGAGCTGTGCTGTGTTGAGCTGTGCTGTGTTGAACTGTACTGTGCTGAGCTGTGTTGAGCTGAGCTGTGCTGTGTTGAGCAGTGTTGAGCTGTTATGTGCTGTGCTGAACTGTGTTGACCTGTGCTGAGCTGTGCTGAGCTGTGCTGAGCCATGTTGAGCTGAGCTGTGTTGAGCTGAGCCATGTTGAGCTGTGTTGAGCTGTGCTGTGCTGAGCTGTGCTGAGCTATCTTGAGCTGAGTTGTGCTCAGCTGAGCTGTGTTGACCTGAGCTGTGTTGAGCTGAGCCGTGTTGAGCTGAGCTATGCTGTGCTGAGCTGTGCTATGCTGAGCTGTGCTGTGTTGAGCTGTGCTGTGCTGAGCTGTGCTGAGCTATATTGAGCTGAGCTGTGCTGAGCTGTGTTGAGCTATGCTGAGCTGTGCTGAGCTGTGTTGAGCTGAGCCGTGTTGAGCTGTGTTGAGTTGTGCTGAGCTGTGCTGTGTTGAGCTGTGCTGTGTTGAACTGTACTGTGCTGTGTTGAGCTGAGCTGTGCTGTGTTGAGCAGTGTTGAGCTGTTATGTGCTGTGCTGAACTGTGTTGACCTGTGCTGAGCTGTGCTGAGCTAAGTTGAGCTGAGCTGTGCTGAGCTGTGTTGAGCTGAGCCGTGTTGAGCTGTGTTTAGTTGTGCTACGCTAAGCTGTGCTGTGCTGAGCTGTGCTGAGCTTTGCTGAGCTGTGTTTAGCTGAGCTTTGTTGAGCTGTGTTGAGCTGTGCTGTGCTGAGCTGTGCTGAGCTATCTTGAGCTGAGTTGTGCTGAGCTGAGCTGTGTTGAGCTGAGCTGTGTTGAGCTGAGTCCTGTTGAGCTGAGCTAAGCTTTGCTGAGCTGTGCTATGCTGAGCTGTGCTGTGCTGAGCTGTGCTGAGCTATATTGAGCTGAGCTGTGCTGAGCTGTGTTGAGCTTACTGAGCTGTGTTGAGCTGAGATGAGATATGCTGTGCTGTGTTGAGCTGCGCTGAGCTGTGTTGAGATATGTTGAGCTGAGCAGTGCTGAGCTGCGTTGAGCTGAGCTGTGTTGAGCTATATTGAGTTGAGCTGAGTTGTGCTGTACTGAGTTGAGCTGAGCCGTATTGAGCTGTGCTGAGCTGCGTTGAGCTATACTGAGCTGTGTTGAGCTGAGATGTGGTGTGCTATGTTGAGCTGTGCTGAACTGTGTTGAAATGTGTTGAGCTGAGCCGTGTTGAGCTGTGCTGAGCTTAGCTATGCTGAGTTTTGTTGAGCTGTGCTGTGCTGAGCTGTGTTGAGCTGAGTTGTGCTGTGCTGTGCTCAGTGTGCTGAGCTGTATTGAGCTGAGCTGTTATATGCTGTGGTGAGCTTTGTTGAGCTGAGCTGTGTTTTGTTGAACTGAGCTGGGCTGAGCTGTGCTGTGCTGAGCTTTGTTAAGTTGAGCTGTGCTGAGCTGTGGTGAGCTTTGTTGAGCTGAGCTGTGTTTTGTTGAACTGAGCTGGGCTGAGCTGTGCTGTGCTGAGCTTTGTTAAGTTGAGCTGTGCTGAGCTGTGCTGTACTGTCCTGAGCTATGTTGAGTTGAGCTGTGCTGCACTGAGCTGTGCTGAGCCATATTGAGCTGAGCTGTGTTGAGCTGTGCTGAGCTGTGCTGTGTTGAGCTGAGCTGTGCTGTGCTGAGCTGTGCTGTGCTATGTTTAGTTGAGCTGAGCTGCATTAAGCTATATTGAGCTGTGTTGAACTGAGCTGAGCTGTGCTCTGTTGAGCTGAGCTGTGCTGAACTGTGTTGACCTGTGCTGAGCTTTGTTGAGCTGAGCTGTGCTGTGCTGAGCTATGTTAAGCTGTGTTTTGCTGAGCTGTGCTGAACTGTGCTGAGCTGTGTTGTGCTGAGCTGTGCTGAGCTGTGTTGTGCTGAGCTGTGTTGTGCTGAGCTGTGTTGAGCTTTGCTGAGCTGTGCTGAGCTGTGCTGAACTGTGTTGACCTGTGCTGAGCTATGCTGAACTGTGCTGTGCTGCGCTGTGCTGAGATGTGCTATGTTGAGCAGTGTTGAGCTGTTATGTGCTGTGCTGAACTGTGTTGACCTGTGCTGAGCTGTGTTTAGCTGAGCTGAGCCGTGTTGAGCTGAGCTGTGCTGAGATGTGTTGAGCTATGTTGAGCTGTGCTGAGCCATGTTGAGCTGAGCCGTGTTGAGCTGAACTATGCTGAGCTGTGCTATGCTGAGCTGTACTGTGTTGAGCTGTGCTGTGTTGAGCTGTGTTAAGCTATATTGAGCTGAGCTGTGCTGAGCTATACTGAGCTGTGTTGAGCTGAGCTAAGATGTGCTGTGTTGAGCTGAGCTGTGCTGAGCTGTGTTGAGCTGTGCTGAGCTGTGCTGAGCTGTGTTGAGCGGAGCTGTGTTGAGCTTTGCTGTGCTAAGCTATATTGAGCTGAGCTGTGTTGAGCTGAGTTGTGCTGAGTTGAGCTGAGCCGTGCTGAGCTGTGTTGAGCTATACTGAGCTGTGTTGAGCTGAGATGTGCTGTGTTGAGCTGAGCTGTGCTGAACTGTGTTGACCTGTGCTGAGCTGTGTTGAGCTGAGCTTTGTTGAGCTGAGTTGTGCTGTGCGCAGTGTGCTGAGCAGTATTGAGCTGAGCTGTTATATGCTGGGGTGAGCTTTGTTGAGCTGAGCTGTGCTGTGCTGACCTGTGCTGTGTTGCGTTGAGCTGAGCTGTGCTGAGCTGTGTTGTGCCGAGCTGTGCTGAGCTGAGCTTAGCTGTGCTGAACTTTGTTGAGCTGTGCTGAACTGTGTTGTGCTGTGCTGAGCTGTGTTGAGCCTTGCTGTGTTGAGCTCTGCTGAGCTGTGCTGTGTTGTGTTGAGCTGAGCTCTGCTGAGCTGTTATATGCTGTGGTGAACTTTGTTGAGCTGAGCTGTGCTGTGCTGAGCTGACCTGTGCTGTGTTGAGTTGAGCTGAGCTGTGCTGAGCTGTGTTGTGCCGAGCTGTGCTGAGCTGAGCTTAGCTGTGCTGAACTTTGTTGAGCTGTGCTGAACTGTGTTGTGCTGTGCTGAGCTGTGTTAAGCTCTGCTGAGCTGTGCTGTGTTGAGCTGAGCTCTGCTGAGCTGAGCTTAGCTGTGCTGAACTTTACTGAGCCGTGCTGAGCTGTGTTGTGCTGAGCTTAGCTGTGCTGAGCTGTGCTGAGCTGAGTTTAGCTGAGTTGTGTTGTGCTGTGTCTGCTGAGCTGTGTTGAGCTAATCTGTTATATTCTGTGGTGAGCTGTGTTGAGCTGAGCTGTGCTGAGCTGAGCTTAGCTGTGCTGAACTTTGTTGAGCTGAGCTGTGTTGAGCTGAGCAGTGCTGAGCTGAGCTTAGCTGTGCTGAACTTTGTTGAGTTGTGCTGAGCTGTGCTGTGCTGTGCTGAGCTATGTTGAGTTGAGCTGAGCTGTGCTGAGCTATGTTGAGCTGTGCTGTGTTGAGCTAAGCTGTGCTGTGCTAAGCTAAGTTGAGCTGAGCTGCATTGAGCTATACTGAGCTGTGTTGAGCTGAGCTGTGCTGAACTGTGTTGACCTGTGCTGAGCTTTGTTGAGCTGAGCCGTGTTGAGCTGTGCTGAGCTGTGTTGAGCTGAGCCGTGTTGAGCTGTGCTGAGCTGTGTTGAGCTATACTGAGCTGTGTTGAGCTGAGCTGAGATGTGGTGTGCTGTGTTGAGCTGTGCTGAGCTGTGCTGAACTTAGCTATGCTGAGTTTTGTTGAGCTGTGCTGAGCTGTGTTGAGCTATACTGAGCTGTGTTGAGCTGAGCTGAGATGTGGTGTGCTGTGTTGAGCTGTGCTGAGCTGTGCTGAACTTAGCTATGCTGAGTTTTGTTGAGCTGTGCTGAGCTGTGTTGAGCTGAGTTGTGCTGTGCTGAGTTGAGTTGAGCTGCGTTGAGCTATACTGAGCTGTGTTGAGCTGTGCTGTGTTGAGCTGAGCTGTGCTGTGCTGCACTGAGCTGTGCTGAGTCATATTGAGCTGAGCTGTGTTGAGCTGTGCTGTGCCATGTTGTGCTGAGCTGAGCTGTGCTGAGCTGAGCTGTGTTGAGCTGAGCTGTGCTGTGCTGAGCTGTGTTGTGCTGAGCTGTGTTGAGCTGAGCTGTGTTGAGCTGTGTTGAGCTGAGCTGTGCTGCTGTGCTGAGTATCGGTTGTGCATGTTAGGGGTTCGTTTTTGAGGTGGAAGCGAAAAACAAAGTTTTGATCCGGCAGCCGGTGGGCTCCTGTTGGGGCATTGAGAGTTGCGTAATTGTTAACATAGTTTTCTCCACTAACAGCTGCGTAAACTATAAGGTTACACATACTTTATAACTGAAATAATTAAGTGGACTTTTGACATCTCCCTTTAACTCTTAAATAATTCACACATTTATCTCCCTCTGCAAGAAAAATACAACAGAATCAGGGAAAGAAACGGGAGAATTCAAATAAAACATTTACAAACAATAAAATAGGTTGAAAGTACATGAACATGGCTGTTCTGGAAAATGATAGGTCTGAAAATTTCCATTTTGAAACCTTGTCAAAATGTCACCAGCTAGTTCAGTATTTGTTATGTGTTAGTCATAAAATCTGACTTTATGCATAACTTTACATAAGTCATAAATGATATGACTTATACAAGTTTCTTATAACTCATACTTTGCACAAGTCATATTAAATGTATGGTACCAAATGATACAACTTATGTAAGGTTTACTGTACTGCATAATCAACTGAAGTGGAACTATATACTCTACTGCGTTTTAAATAAAGGCAGGATTGTTTCAAAAGAAATGTAAATTTTAAATCTGTGAGGGCAATGCATCTCACTACATACAATTTCCTCACTTTTTTGCTTGCTTCATTCCCATAGAGATATTGGAAAGTTAGAGCAGAAATTTGATGCCAACAAATACTAGCCAGTACATGAGCCAGATCTAACCTTAATAATGATAGCTTGCCAAGATGCAATTCAGTCTGGCACCTTCATCTTGTGGTAGATCATTAGCTAAAATAACTAGAATATTTTTCACTGTAGTTAAATTATGGCAAAATTAGCTAAGGTTATTTAGCAAATGATTTTCTACTGCAAATTTATGTGTTCATTATTTAATTCTTAATTCTGAGTTTTGGAATGGAGGTGGCAAATCCAAATACTGATTGAGGTGAAAAGTAAAATATTTTCCATGGTTTGGTAATCCGTGTTCATTACAAGCTCTACAAGTCCAGAACAGGATTGTCTGATGCAGACTTTGGCTTGTTTAATTTTGTCCCTACAAATCAAAGGTAACAGGTATCCAAGACATGTACACCAACTACAATAAAATAAATTATTTTGTTTCCACCATCAGCCACATGGTTTATTTGAGTGAGATTGCTGAGTTTTGGGAAATATATATTTCAATATTGAGCTTTGTTTGAGTGTTTAGAATTTTATATTCTGCTCCTGCAATTAGTTAGTGCCAATATAGTTACAGCAGCTCCAGGAATTCCTATGCTGCATATCCATATCCAAAAAGGAGTGGTTTTAGACTGCTGAAAGACATTTCACTGAAGCCAACAAAGAGCTTTAATGTCATCTTTCTCGTCATAACCTAGACCCCTGAAAGGTCAGTGCGATAACTTGCTTCACAATTCATTCTTAACCAGTTAATCCAGTTCCTTTTCAATTGAGATGATAAACATAGAATACAATGCTGAATCTCAATTGTGAAAAATAAATATATTAATAATCCTTGCATTTGATACAGCACCTTATCACGTTATTGAGATGTCTCTAAGTGCGTCACAAATTATACTGTAAAGTGAATTGATTTTGTAGGCAAACATGGCAGCCCACACAGCAGTCCAGATCTGGACACAGGAGTGTCCCACAAACAGTTGTGGATTGAGTTACCAAATTATTATTTTTTAAGGGATTATTACCCCCAGAAAGCGATCCACTAAAAACCGGGTTCTTACTTTGCGTTGGAAAATAGAGCCATGTGGAGTAAGGAAACTTGCCTTAAGATTTATATATTCTATTTTAAGGCCATTTGGGCTAATTAGTGTGTGCCTGTGTTTTTTCACCCTTCCTAATCCCCTTTGCTTTACTTTGCTATTACTTTCTCCCTCATCTATAAATCAAGTTTCCACTTGGCTTCTAGATTAGGTCAGGAATGTTGCTTAATCTCCTCCTACTGGAGGGTCTGGAAACTTTGGACGGATCATATTTGTAAAAAAAACACTTGAGTGACTACTTTCAGCAATATAAAGCACAAAACCTGACTCTTGAGGCCATGCAGATTTTAAACAAAAAATACTGTACTATTCACTGCTCCCACTGACCACTGCCACTCCCAACTGTTTGCATTTGCTATATTCACTATCTCCTGTATGAGCTAGAATTAAGTGGTTACCTTTATTCAGCTCTGGAATGTTGCATAATTTCCATCTTCATTGACTCCAAACAACAACCAAATTACAATTCACGTTGCGTGCCTTTCACATCGGAAGGACGTCCCAAAGCGCTAAACAGTCAGGTGTTGGGGCCTGAACAAGGGGGAGGGGTGGTGTGGGGTGAGGAAAGGCAGAGAGGTGGGAGGGAGACCAAAGGCACGGTCGAAGAGAAGGGTCTTGAGACCGGCCTTGAAGAAGGCAAGGGAGGAAGTGAGGCAAAGGGACCGTGGGATGGAGTTCCAGAGGATGGGGGCAGAGAGGCTGAAAGCCTGGCCACTGATGGTAGGGCGGGTTGGGCAGGAGACGTGGAGCAGGCTGGAGCCTGATGAGCGGAGGGAGCGGGCAGGTTGATATGGAGGCAGCAGACCAGAGAGGTAGGAGGGGGCAAGGCCATGGATGGCCTTAAAAGTGAGGACAAGGATCTTGAACTCAATCCTCTGGGGGATGGGGAGCCAGTGGAGTCGGGTGAGGGTGGGAGTGATGGTGTCACGGAGCCTGGTGTGCGAGAGTACACGAGCTGTAGAGTTTGGGATGATCTTGTGAAGGGAAGAGTTGGGAAGGCTGATGAGGAGAGAGTTACCATAATCGAGCCTTGAGGTGATGAATGTGTGGGTGAGGGTTTTGGCAGCCTGAGGGGTGAGACAGTGGTGAAGTCTGGCAATGTTGCGGAGGTGGTGTTAGGCAGTGCCGGTCATGGCGCAGATTTGGGAGAGAAAGGACAGTTCAGGGTCAAACAAGATGTTCCTGACTGGCTTAGTTTTGTTGCCTCCCAGCGTTTTGTTCGACCCTGAGCTGTCCTTTCTCCCTTACATCCGCACCACAACTGGCACCGCCTTCCATCACCTCCGGAATATCGCCAGATTACGGCACTACCTCACCCCTCACGCCGCTGAAACCCTGGTTCACGCCTTTGTCACCTCAAGGCTGGACTATGGGAACTCTCTCCTCGCCGGCCTTCCCGGCACCTCCCTCCACAAGCTGCAGGTCATTCAGAACTCTGCAGCTCGTGTACTGTCCCGCACCAGGCTTCGCGATCACATCACTCCCACCCTCGCTCGCCTCCACTGGCTCCCCATCCCCCAGAGGATTGATTTCAAGATCCTCATCCTCACCTACAAGGCCATTCACGGCCTTGCTCCCTCCTACCTCTCCAACCTACTATCCCCCTACCTACCTGCCCGTACCCTCCGTTCCTCTGGCTCCGGTCTGCTCCACGTCCCCCGCCCCAACCGCCCTACTATCGGTGGTCGGGCCTTCAGCCTCTCAGCCCCCAGGCTCTGGAACTCCATCCCCCAGTGCCTTCGCCTTGCTTCCTCCCTTTCCTCCTTCAAGGCCGGTCTCAAAACCTTTCTCTTTGACCGTGCCTTCAGCTCCCCTCTCGACTCTCTTCCTCCTCCTCGCTCCCTCCCTTCCCTCCCCTCACCCTGACCATTTCCCCCCTCCTCTCTCCCTCCCTTCCCTCCCTCACCCTGACCATTTCCCCCCTGCTCGGGTCATGACCCAACTGTGCAGCGCCTTGGGACGTCCTCCTGACGTGAAAGGCGCTCTATAAATGGAATCTTGTTGTTGTTGTTGTTGTTAGTGAGGTTGAGTATACAACAACAACAACAACAACAAGATTCCATTTATTGAGCGCCTTTCACGTCGGGAGGACGTCCCAAGGCGCTGTACAGTTGGGTCAGGACCCGAGCAGGGGGGAAATGGTCAGGGGGAGGGAAGGGAGGGAGAGAGGAGGGGGGAAATGGTCAGGGTGAGGGGAGGGAAGGGAGGGAGCGAGGAGGAGGAAGAGAGTCGAGAGGGGAGCTGAAGGCACGGTCAAAGAGAAAGGTTTTGAGACCGGCCTTGAAGGAGGAAAGGGAGGAAGCAAGGCGAAGGCACTGGGGGATGGAGTTCCAGAGCCTGGGGGCTGAGAGGCTGAAGGCCCGACCACCGATAGTAGGGCGGTTGGGGCGGGGGACGTGGAGCAGACCGGAGCCAGAGGAACGGAGGGTACGGGCAGGTAGGTAGGGGGATAGTAGGTCAGAGAGGTAGGAGGGAGCAAGGCCGTGAATGGCCTTGTAGGTGAGGATGAGGATCTTGAATTCGAACCTCTGGGGGATGGGGAGCCAGTGGAGGCGAGCGAGGGTGGGAGTGATGTGGTCCCGAAGCCTGGTGCGGGACAGCACATGAGCTGCAGAGTTCTGAATGACCTGCAGCTTGTGGAGGGAGGTGCCGGGAAGGCCGGCGAGGAGAGAGTTCCCATAGTCCAGCCTTGAGGTGATAAAGGCGTGGACCAGAGTTTCAGCATCGTGAGGGGTGAGGTAGTGCCGTAGTCTGGCGACATTCCGGAGGTGATGGAAGGCGGTGCCAGTTGTGGCGCGGATATGGGGGAGAAAGGACAGCTCCGGGTCGAACAGAACCCCGAGGTTCCTGACTGGCTTTGAGAGGTGGAGAGTGCAGCCTTGGAGGTTGATGCTGCCAGTGCCTGAGGTGCAGAGGCGCTGGCACGAGCCAATCAGGAGGGCCTCGGTCTTGCTGACGTTGAGTTGGAGAAAGTTGTCCCGCATGCAGGACTTAATGTCAGATAGGGACAGTTGAGGGTGGAGGCAGAGAGGGAGAGTTGGGTGACGTCCGCATACATGTGGATTTTTACCCCATGTCTGCGGATGGTAGATGTAGAGAGTGAAGAGGTGGTGTGAAAGGTAGGACCTGAACCAATCAAGGACAGAACCTTGAAGGTTGATGTGAGAGGAGAGGCGGTGGAGGAGGATTGCGTGGTCCTCGGTGTCAAAGGCAGCGGAGAAGTCGAGGAGGATCAGGAGGCAGCCCTGGTCGCACATGATCAGGATGTCGTTTGTGACCTTGACCAGAACAGTTTCCGTGCTGTGGGCAGCACAGAAACCCTATTAGAGGGGTTCATGGAAGGAGTGAGAGGAGAGGAAAGAGCGAAGCTGGGAGGCAACGGCTCTCTCAAGGACTTTGGGGAGGAAGGGGAGATTTGAGATTGGCCGATAGCTGGATAGCTGTGATGGGTCGAGGGAAGGTTTCTTCAAGGTGGATGTTTTTGAGGGGGGAAGGAACAGTGCCAGATGACACCGAGAGATTAATGATATCGGCGAGTAGTGGGGCAATGAGGTGGAACTGAAATTTAAGGAGAGGGGTGGGGATGGGATCGAGGGAGCAGGTGGTGGGCTTCATGGAGGTTACCGTGTTGAAGACAGAGGAGGGGGTGACAGGTTCAAAGGTGTGGAAGGAGAGATGGGTAATTGTGTGGGATGGGGGTGGGGGGGTGGAAGTTGGGAGGGTAGTGGCAGCTGAGCGGATTCCCTCGATTTTGGACTCGAGGAAGTCCAGCATTTTCTCGCAATGAGAGTCAGAGGAAAGTATCTACGAGGCGTGGAGGGCGGAGGAGCCAGTTAGTGGTGGAGAACAGGAGCCTGGAGTTGCCCTTCGCCTCCAGGGTTAACCTGGAATAGAAGAATGATTTGGCCGAGGCGAGAGCGGAGCGGTAGGTTTTGATGAGGTCCAGCCAGATGTGGCGGTGGACCGTTAGGCCAGATTTGAGCCAGGAGCGTTCGGCAGCCTGCAACTGGTCCTTAAGCGAGCGGAGGAGGCTGGTGAACCAGGGTGAGGAATGCGCTTAGGAGGCAACAGCAACAACAACAAGATTTCATTTATAGAGCGCCCTTCACGTCGGGAGGACATCCCAAGGCATTGGACAGTTGGGTCGGGACCCAAGCAGGAGGGAAATGGTCAGGGTGAGGGGAAGGAAGGGAGGGAGCGAGGAGGGGCTAGAGAGTCGAGAGGGGAGCTGAAGGCACGGTTGAAGAGAAAGGTCTTGAGACCGGCCTTGAAGGAGGAAAGGGAGGAAGCAAGGCGAAGGCACTGGGGGATGGAGTTCCAGAGCCTAGGGGCTGAAGGCCCAGCCACCGATGGTAGGGCGGTTAGGGCGGGGGATGTGGAGCTGACCGGAGCCAGAGGAATGGAGGGTACAGGCAGGTAAGTAGGGGGATAGTAGGTCGGAGAGGTAGGAGGGAGCAAGGCCGTGAATGGCCTTGAAAGTGAGGATGAGGATCTTGAATTCGATCCTCTGGGGGATGGGGAGCCAGTGGAGGCGAGCGAGGGTGGGAGTGATGTGGTCGTGAAGCCTGGTGCGGGACAGTACACGAGCTGCAGTTTGGGAGTTGAGGGGGTCAAGGACGTTGAGTGTGGTGGAGAGGAGTGAGTCCACTGAGTGCGTTGTTGCAAGAGGTGGGCTAGAGGGGGAGGAGTTCAGAGGATTCCAGGGCAGCGGAGAGGGACTGCGGGGAGATCTTCTTCCACGGGCGGTAGAAGATGGTGGTAGGTTTGGAGGCAGTGGGGAGAGGGATATGTGAGTTGAGGGAGGTGAAATGGTGGTCAGAGATGGCCTTATCAGTGACGGTGACAACCGAGACACTGAGGCCCCGGGTGATCACCAGGTCGAGCCAATTTGCATGCAGCAATGTCCTACAAAGGTTGACCATGTGTGTGGGTAGCAGAGTGGATGTGGAGGGAGGAGAGAGGAGAAGCCTGAGGAGATAGAGCAGGAGGGGGTGAAGTGGAGGTTGAAGTCACCTAGGATGATGAGGCGGTCAGAGCAGAGGCAGAGGGAAGCAAAGAGGGTGGAGTTGTCAGAGATGAAGGTGGGAGAGGATTTTGGGGCGTGGTAAAGTAAAAGAATTTTCAGAGAGAGATGGGAGGGATGGCAGAGGGTAAGGTGTTCGAAAGAGGGGACAAACAATGTACAATACCAGTAAATTGGCATTCTTTTCGTCTTTTCCCACTACAGGTTTTTGCTGTTTTTCCCACCAACAGGGAACTCCTTTTAATTTATTTTTGAAAAACCCAAACTGAAATTATTGTAAACCTTGCATTTGATGAAGTACCTTTCATGTCGGGAGGATGACTTAAATTGCTTCACATGATTTTGCTGTGAGATAAAATATTTACTTGGCGAACCTGGCAGCCAATTTGCATGCAGCAATATCCTGCACACAGCCATGAGGTGAATGACCAATATTGTTTGGGGGATATGGCCAAACATTCAATAGGTTTTCGAATTGTTTGTATTTTAGTGAATTAAGGTTAATATTGCAATAATAAAGAAGTTTGTATACTCGAATTCCTAATGGATTGTCCTTTCCCCAGAATCTTTGCATTTGCTACAAAGACAATTCGCTTCACAGCAATTTAATAAGCATTGAAGTCAATTATCCTACTTGTTCTTTCCATTCTTTCAAATTATTCTAAAACAACGCAAGTATCATAGAATTGTACAGCACAAAAAGAGGCCATTCGGCCCATCGAGTCTGTGCCAGCTCTTTGAAAAGAGCAATGTAATGTCAATCCCACTTTTCCCATAACCCTGCAAACCCATCCTCCTCAAATAAAAAAAATTAAAAAAAAACTTCACCGCGTTTTTAAAAGTAGTTATTGAATCGGCCTCCACCACCCTTTCAGGCAATATGTTCCAGATTCAAACAACTCGCTGCATGAAAATAATTTCTTCTCACCTCCCCTCTGCTTCTTTCAGAGACTATTTTGAATCTGTGACCTCGAGTCACCGACACACCCACCAGTGGAAACAGTGTTTCCCTTTCTAACCTATCAAATCGCCTCATGATTTTGAAGACCTCTATTAGGTTTCCTCGTAACCTTCTCTGCTCCAATGAGAATAATGCTAACCTCACTAGCCTTTCCTCATAATGAAGGTCCCTCATTCCTGGTACCATCCTCGTAAATCTCCTCTGCACCCTTTCCAATGCCTTAACATCCTTCCTGTAGTGTGGTGCCCAGAACTGGACGCAGTATTCTAACTGAGGCCTAACCGGTGTTTTATATGGGTTAATCATAACCTCCTGACTCTTGTACTCTATGCCCCTATTTATAAAGCCTAGTATCCCACATGTCCTTTTGACAGCTTTATCTACCTGTCCTGCCACCTTCAAGGATTCATTTACCTACACTCCCAGGTCTTAAGAGTGTATTACCTAGTATTGTATTATATTGCCTCCCCTCATTCTTTTTTCCAAAATGCATTACTTCGCATTTCTCCACATTGAAATTCATCTGCCATGTGTCTGCCCATTTTACCACTCTGTCTATGTCTTCCTGCAGTTGGCTGCTATCCTTCTCACTGTTTACTACCCTACCTAACTTTGTGTCGTCCACAAACTTGGAAATGGTACTTGCTATACCCAAGTCCAAATCATTTATGTATATTAAGAAGAGCAGTGGTCTTAATACCAATCCCTGGGGTACGCAAACCTGGAAATGGTACTTGCTATACCCAAGTCCACACCATTTATGTATATTAAGAAGAGCAGTGGTCCTAATACCGATCCCTGGGGGACACCACTGTACACTTCCCTTCAGTCAGAAAAGCAGGCGTTCACCACAACTCTCTGCTTTCTGTCTCCCAACCAATTCTGGATCCAGGCTACCACTCTCCCTTTTATACCATGGGCTTCTATCTTTCTTAGAAGTCTTTCATGTGGCACTTTGTCAAATGCCGTTTGAAAGTCCATATAAACTAAATCAACTGCACTACCTTTATCCACCCTCTCCGTTACCTCATCGAAAAATTCTATTAGATTTGTTAGACAAGATGCCTTTAATAAATCCATGTTGGTTGTCCCTAATTAACCCATATTCTTCTAAGTGAAAAATTATTCTGTCCCGGATTATAGTCTCCACTACTGATGTTAGGCTGACTGGCCTGTAGTTCCCAGGTTTGTCCTTCTGTCCCTTTTTGTACAGGGGAGTAACATTAGCCACTCTCCAGGCCTCTGGCACCATCCCTGTGTCCAACGAAGATTGAAATATTGTTGCCAAAGCTCCACTATTTGTACCGGTGCCTCCCATAGTAACCTTGGCTCAATCCCATCCGGACAGGGCAACTTATCTACCTTGAGCCCAGTCAACCTTTTCAGTACTTCCTCTCTGTTTATACTTATCCTATCCATTTCCTCTACCCTCTCCTCCGATACTGCGGCATTTGGTGCATCCACTTCTTTTGTGAAGACAGATGCAAGGTACTCATTCAGCACATCAGCCTCTGCCTCTACAATAAGATTTCCGCCTTGGTCTTTGGTCTTTAATTGGCCCCACCCTACCTTTGACTAACCTTTTTTCTTGATATGTTTGTAAAATATTTAAAAATTCCCTTTAATGTTACCTGTTAGCCTTTTTTCATATAATCTTTTTGCCCCTCTTATTTCCTTTTTCAAACCTCTTCTGCACTTCTTATATTCTATATCTATGTCTTCTGTATCTTGGGTTTGACATTTGTCATACGCCTCCCTTTTCTGCTTCATTCTAGATACAACTACCTTTGTCATCCAGGGAGGTTTGGATGCCCTACTTTTCCCTTTTGTGGGAATGTCTGTCCTCAAGCTATCTCATCCTTGAAGACTTCCCACTGCTCTTTAATTGTTTTACCTGCCAATCTTTCTTTCCAGTCCACCTTGGCTAGGTCCCTTATTAACTCACTGAAATTTGCCCTCTTCCAGTTGAGTATCTTCACCTTAGATGGTTCCTTGTCTCTTTCCATATGCACTCTGAATCTAATGAGGTTGTGATCACTATCGCCCAGATGCTCTCCTACTGAAACCTGCTCCACTTGCCCCATTTAATTCCCCAGAACTAGATCCAGCACTGCTTCCTTCCACATTGGGCTGGAAACGTACTGATCAAGAAAGTTGTCCTGTATGCATTTTAGGAATCTTTCCCAGTCCTTGCCCTTTGCGCTGTTATTTTGCCAGTCTATGTTGGGATAATTAAAGTCCCCCATTTTCTTGACTCTATTGGCCTTACATCTGTCTGAGATCTGCTTGCAGATCTGCTCACCTATTTCCTTCCCATTATTTAGTGGTCTGCAGTATACGCCTACCAGCGTAACAGCTCCTTTTTTGTTCCTTAACTTTAACCAGATAGATTCCGTTTCGTGGCCCTCCAACACCTCGACCCTTTCCACGGCTATAACCGTATCCTTGATTAACATTGCCACACCCCCTCCTTTTTTTCCTTCCCTATCCCTCCTGAATACATTATAGCCAGGAACATTCAGCTCCCATTCCTGTCCTTGTTTGAGCCAAGTCTCTGTTACTGCTGCTACATTGTATCCCCCTATGACCACTTGAGCCTGCAGCTCACCAATCTTGATTGCTAAACTCTGTGCATTTAGGCACATGCACTCCAAGTAATATTACCTTTGCACTCTTCACATCAAGTTTATTGAGGAGATAGTTTTATATTTATTTTTGCCTGCTCTTGATACCATTTGACTTTAAATGTAATACCAAAACTGGTCCAAAATTTATTAGTTCAGTCTTTATTTCCATAACCAGAGGAAAATCGTTTCACAACTACAAATAGTGAAGTCACAAAGACAATTAGACTAAAGTAGATTAGCTGTGTAATTATCTGAAATTTGTAAATACCTCACAGATGAATTGTGAACATATATTTTGTATTGCAAATTTTGATTAAAACATTGTAGTTAATAATTGACTTCTGTAAAGGGAATTTGGTCATTTTTATTCATCTTAACTTTTAATCCTGCATTAGCTGACTGTTATAAATGCAACAGAAATCCTGCAGAGAACCCACTATCTCACAATTCAAGATTTCAGATGTGATTTTAATTTGTTTCTTTGTACAATATTTAGCTAAAAGCAAATAAAGTGAATTATGGTCACAATTTTTTTAAACTGGATTTGATATATATTTCAAAATCTATATATATGGTGAAATAAATTACCATGTTTAAGTCAGCAGGCACATTATTAAAATTGATTATACTATTCTTCACATTCTTTACAATTCTTGATGCAAAATATGTCCAGATTTACAGTTAATCTTCACATTCTTTTTTTCCTGGCAGCAATGGCAGTCATGTATCATGGCGTTTGTATCTACATTATTTCTGGAACACAACAAATTATGTTAAAAAAGGGACATTCTAAATAAATGTGCTAATGTTTGTCAGAGAGTTTTAGAACTTATAATGTTGAGACAATAGAACATGGCTTTCTGTTGTCGATCAGTGGAGTGAGAGAATGATTTATATTTCTTGCTCAAATTGGCTGGAGAGAGTTGGTTGAGGAGAATTCTGGGCATATGCAAACAAGTGCTCCCTTGAACCCCATCCCATGGAGTCCTGTAGCTCAGTGGTTGGAGCACTCGCTTTGCAAGTGAGAGACCTGAGTTCAATTCCAGGCAGGGGGCGAAACCTTGGGCAAGTTTCCTTACTCCACACGCCTAATAATAATCCCTCCAAAAACAATAATAAATTGGTTATTTTCAATCTACGACTGTTTGTGGGACATTGCTGTGCGCAATTGGCTGCCGCGTTCGCCCACAAATATACAGTCAATTCACTTTACAGTGTGTTCTGTGAAGCGCTTTGGGACGTCCTCCCGACGTGAAAAGCGCTATATCAAATGCAAGGATTATTATTATATTATCCCTACACCTCACTTCCCAGCTGCATGTCCTTACCCCCCTATTAAGTTATTATTCAATAAGTAACAGAAATCATTCATCTCTGTCTATCTACTGGCACTGTTCCCTCCCCCTTAAAAACAACCGTCATCACCCCACCCACAAAAAACCTTCCCTTGACCAATCTCTCTTCTCTATCTATTGCTGCATGTCCAATCTTCCTATTCTTTTCAAGATCCTGGAACTAGTCATTGCTTCCCAACTTCGCTCTTTCCTCTCTCGTCATTCCTTGTATGAACTCCTCCATTCCGGTTTCTGTCCTGCCCACAGTACAGATACAGCCTTAGTTAAAATTAGGAATCACATTCTATCTATCTGTGACCAGGGCTCTCTGTGTCTCCTCATTCTTCTTGACTTCTCTCCCCCCTTCAACACTGGTGACCACTCTATTCTTCTCCACCACCTCTCTTCTCAGTTCCACCTTCATGGTTATGTCCTTGCTTGGTTTCACTCTTACCTTTCCCATCATCTCCACTTTGTATTCACTAACAGCTTCTCCTTCAATCCTCGCACCAGGGCTCTGCCCTTGGTCATCTCCTCTTTAATATTTACATGCTCCCGCTCAGTGATTATCATCCATAGGTATGAGGTTAACTTCCACAATAATGCCACCGCCTCTCCTCATGCTGCCACGACATTCATCCTCCAGGTTTAACTGAGATAACTGCCTGCTTGTTGGACTTCACTCCACAAGCTGTAGATTATGCAGAACTCTGCAGCTTGTGTCTTCCCTTCAGCAAGCTTCAGGAGCTGATCGTCCCCATTCTCACCTGGCTTCACTGGCTCTCCATAATAATATAATAATAATCCTCGCCTAGCTTCACTAACTCCCCATAATAATAATAATCCTCGCCTGGCTTCACTGGTTCCCCATAATAATAATAATAATCCTCGCCTGGCTTCACTGGCTCCCCGTAATAATAGTAATAATAATCCTCACCTGCTTCACTGGCTCCCCATAATAATAATCCTCACCTGGCTTTACTGGCTCCCCATAATAATGATATAATAATACTTGCATTTGATAATAGTGCCTTATCATGTCATTGAATATTCTCAAAGCGCTTCACAGAATATACTGTAAAGTGGATTTTGAAGGTGAAATGTGGCAGCCATTTGCAACAACAGTGTTGCACAAACATTCATGGATTGAGTGACCAAATTATTATGCTTTTTTTTGGAAGGGATTATTACCCCCCGAAAGCTATTGCCAATCGACTAACACCATGCCCCAGAAGATCGTTTAAGACCCTCGCCCTCACTGAAAGCCTTCCATGGTCCTGCTCCTCCCTACCTCTGTAACGTACTAAAACTTTACCAACCTGCCTGCTCCCTCTGCTTGAAAGACACTAGCCATGTTCCCTACCAGGCCTGCCCCATTAATGGCATTCAGTTTTTCTGTCCCACGCTGGAACTCCATCCCTGGGTCCCTTTTCCTCTTATAAATTGTTAAAATGAAAAATATTCCAAATTGAAAATGGACCTGACTGTTATAACAAAAACAAATACCAGACATTAGATTTTAGGAAGGATGGAATTCTAAGCAGGGAATTAACTGTTAATATAGAAAATTATGTTCATTTTCTTTATAATAAGATGTTAAACTGAGATGGTAATAATTCTATAATATCATTCAAAGCATTTCTCCCTAAATTGGCCATTTATCTTGCTGCTATTTATAGGACCTTGCTGATGCAGAAGGTCACCACATTAGCCTACAAATACAGTCAATAGATTTGACAGTAGTTTCAGAAGACTTGGCCACTGTACAGAGAGGATGAGTAAAAATTAAAAAGTAAAAAAANGTAAAAAAAAAAGTAAAAGTAAAAGGGCAGAGGAAATTCACAGGGAGAGGGGCTAGAAATGAAGTGATGTTGAAAGATATCCACTGGAAGTCAGGGAGTCACTGGATCATGGAATTAGCGTTAAGTTACACTTTACAGCATCCTCAGTAAATCCGTTGCTATGATCAGATGTCCTATAGTTATGGTTCATTAGTCTAATAAATAGTGCAATGATATTTTAAACCATGCCAATTTTCATTGAACTTTGTTCTTTCATGATGAGGAAGATATCAGTTAAAAGTAAATAATTAACTCTACAAACCTCAGTACAGGAATCAGTTGTTCCTACTAATTCTATAACTTCCATTTTGAAGCACTGTAAAGTGCAGTTATTTCTGGATTCTTCCATTGATCTCCTTCCTAGGAAAAATAAAGTAACTGACAGCTTCCAAATGTAATGCTGAGTTATTACTGTAATTAATCTCTATGATGAGAATGAAGAGAACAGGGAGTTTAAAAGGGCAAAATAAAATGGACAAAGAAAGAGGATTTCATCAAGTTTAGTTTGGAATAGACCAGCATGACCAAGAGAAGGAGTTAAATGGCCCGTTGCTACACATGTCCCATTCTGCTTTCTCTGTCCACTTTCCACTGGCTAGGGGCAAACCTAATTGAGTAGTGTTTAACTCTTACGTATTAAAAAAAACTACAGAAACTGTATTGGTAAAGGGTTAATGAAGCGCAACAATGATTATGCCGGATTTTTAAATGAAGCAACTATGAAGAAGCAGTAAGACAACCAAATCTTTTCTTTTGTCCCCTCAGGGGACAAAAGAAAATTGGATAGGGACATGTGATCTGAGAGTTTTTTTAAGGTTAAGGATCAATGAGGTTGAATTATAGATGCTCTTTGCACTTACTAGTATCTTGAAGGAACGCAGAATAAATGACAAAACTGCAAGCTGAACATCGGAGTTGAAAAGTATGGGTTCAGCGACAAGGCAGGAGTGTGGTTAACCTATTGTGTTTGTCTTTTGAACATAGACATTCTTACTCCATTCCAATATTCATAGGCAATAGAAATTTCTGAAATAGTTATTAATGAACATTTGTATTATGATTTAAATAATGCATTGAATAGTAGTTTTAATGAAAGGCAATAACAGGTTAATTGGGACTCAATAATATTTTTGAAAACAAAATCTCACATCCTGATAGAAAAACTATGACTCCTTGGAAACACAAGACAGAAAATGCTTGAAATACTGAACAGACTTATCCGCATCTGAAAGAGAATTATAATATTCTGATGAAAGTCACACCCAAAACACGGGCTCACTTTTCTAGATATCACACCGATCTAACTTTTTCTAGAGTAAATACAATAAAAGCCTGTAAAAATCTGGTTACTACTCAAGATTTCCACCAGTTGCTATTTTCACTTTAAACATTAAAAATACTTTTTTTTCTTCAGTTGCAAGCCTAAAGTATCCTGGGTTATCAACATCACAAGTAGAACACAATTCTCTCAATGACTTGATGTATTTGTGTGCAGGTATACATCATAATTGAATATAATTTCATTATATTTTATGTGTGTGTATATATTATATATATATTGTTATATATAGTAATATATAGTATATAGTAATGTAGTATATAGTAATATATATTGTAATATGAGTGTATATATATATTTCAGTAAACACCAGCCTGCTTCATGTCTCCTCCTGACCTGTCCTACTTTTCGCAGCTGAGCTTTCTGCCATTTTGTCGTCACTCTCTGGAACTTTGTCCCTCCAACTTCCTGGCCTCTTTTCCCATTTTTAAAGCCTGCCTTTAAGACTTATCTCTTTGAAAGCTTTTGGTCATTGTCTCTCCCCCCCACCCCCATCTGTGTAAAGCACTTTGAAATGTCCTCCTGATGTGAAAGGTACTATATAAATGTATATATTTTACACTGCAATCAGTGTAAAATACTTAAAAGGATTCATAGTTTGAATACTCACAGCTCTTTAATTTCCTAAATTGTCTCTACAACCTGTAAAAATAAGGAGGATACATTCATGGTGTTATGCTTAAAAGTAACACACTGATCTAACTTTTTCTAGAGTAAATGCAGTAAAAGCCTGTGAATATCTGGTTACGACCCATCAAGCAGTTTTAGATCACACTGAGATCAAAACAACTTACATGAACTAACACATGTGGATTTATCTTCAGAGTACATCTTTCCTTCCGGGCAAAAAACATCCTTCTACAAAAGAGCTGAAGAGCAGCTCAGGTATCAGAAAACTGAAAGTGAAGACAAAATCTTATCAAACAATATTCTAATCAGACAAATTGTGAGTGAGAAAAGGAGGGGGATAGCTGTGAGTAAGGGAGAAGGGTGTGAGTGGGAAGTAAGAAAGCTATTATACAAGATACAATTGACAAGAACTAGACAAAGTGATTGTGAAATCAAAACAGTTTGAGAAAATACAGATGGGAAAGAGCAACTGAATGTGCAGGATTGTATGCAGGGGACAGAAAGAGGAAAAGACTGAAAGCCAGAGAAGTTAGGGATATTTTTTTGGGGGTCAGCCAGGTGACACATGTGGAAACCCATCACATTAAGATCAAGAATTCCATGCATCCCATTTCACATGGAAATTCCAGAGATAAATTGGTGGAATGGATTGCGCACTCTCTCCCTGGAGGTACGCATCCTACTTACCCAATTCTGTAAAGTGTTAGGCGCAAGTTTGCAGGAACTAAGGCTTGGGGCACTGCTGGAGTCTTAACCACTAAAAACCATTGATATCGCTGTCTGGCAAGCTTTTTCGCTGCTTGTCCAGCTAGGACAACCCTACCCGTTAGGGCTTTGGCTTGCACGGATAACAGGAGCTGAGTGAAAGGAATCGCTGCCCAAGATAGGGATAGAGAGGCAGACAGAGACAGGAAAGTAGGGAAGGCAGAAAAAGACATGGAGACAAACAAACCGTACTTGTGCTCACTGCCTGTAGTGTAGTCCTGTCGCTCAGTGGTTAGAGCACTCGCTTTGCAAGTGAGTCACCTGGGTTCAATTCCAGACAGGGCGAAACCTTGGACAAATTTCCTTACTCCACACAGAGCCTAATAATAATCCCTCCAAAAAACAAAAACGATAATAAATTGGTCATTTTCAATCCATGACTGTTTGTGGGACATTGCTGTGCGCAATTGGCTGTCGAGTTCGCCCACAAATATACAGTCAATTCACTTTACAGTATATTCTGTGAAGCGCTTTGGGACGTCTAGAAGACGTGAAAAGTGCTATATCAAATACAAGGATTATTATTATTAACAATACAATGAATGAAATGTTTAGTGGTTTACAATGGCCTAATTCATACCGCATTGTCCCTGGGTACTATTCAGAAAATACTTTTGTGACATGTGAATTGCAAAGTAAACTAAAGCAATTAAGTTTCCTCCAATGGCAGGCATAGAAACAAACACAATATGTTTCATTGACAATATGTCAACTCCATTCAAATTGTATCAAATATTATTTCCATTAAAAGTTATCTGTAAAGGTAGATTACAAATTATTAAAATCATTAGCTGTAAAATAGTTATCTTGGTTCTGTATGTTATAGCTGGTTCTGGAAGGAGAAAGACATGCAACTCACCAGATTCTCCTCGAAATTTGCAAGCTTTATAACATTTTCTTTATATGATGCGATTAGTTCTCTTGCACAAGATTTGGGGTGGTTAGGAAACCAAAAATAATTATCCACTGCAATTGAGAAATAATACCTTGGAACATGTTCTTCCACTAGGATATAAGTACAATTATCAGCAGAATCATACTGTAGATCATCAAATGAGCGATAGTGTAAATTTCCCCATGTTTGACATTCACCTAAAACAAAAAGATAATTTAAAGAAATAAAGTTTGGCATTAAAAAACTATAAAGTAAATATTTAAAAACTTTCAAATTTAGTTTAAAAAGCCCAGTGATACTTAACAGAAACAATCCCAGCTCTCACAGCAACCATCTTCACTAAGAATTCTTTTAGCTTTTTGACAGATAGGTTTATCTTCTTGTACATATGTAATATTTTCAATTGTTTCAATATTTCTGTTTATACTAGTTATTGTTGTTTAATTTTGCCATATTTTGTTGCACTGGAAAACATTAAAAAGTGAATATTACAGCATGTATCTTATTTCAATTGGGCAACTGTAATGTTCAAATTATTGTGTACATTAAAAGGTTTGCAAATTAATTAAAATAAAATTCAATTGACTAGCCTCCCAGGTGGGGGTAGGATGGTGGTGGGGAGGGCTGTGTTAGGTGTGGTTACATTTAGTACAGTCCACACACCTAGAGCTTCCAGAATCAAGGTCAGAATCAAGTCTACCCTCGGTGGCGGTCTCAGTAGTCCAGTTTCTGAGCCAGGCGTGTCCGCAGTATTCCAGAGTACTGCTGACGACAGCCTAGTCAGCCTAGCTCATCGGCAGGATCTCGAAGGACAGACCAATCACTGGGGGTAGTGACTATACCCACTCAGCTCCTGGTAACCCTGCAAACCAAAGCCCTAACTGGTTGTGTGGTCTTAGCTGTAAAATCAGCAGGAAAGCTTGCCAAGCAGCACTTTCAATAATCATAATAATAATAATAATCCTTGCATTTGATATAGCACCTTATTCATACCTCAAAGCGCTTCACAGAATACACTGTAAAGTGAATTGACTGTATTCAATGGCAAGCTATGTGGTTTTAGCTGGTTAGACTCCAGCAGTATCCCAATGCGCCCTCTGGGGTCCCCAAGCCTTGGCTCTTGCCAACTGCACCTAATACATTTCGGAGTTAAGTAAGCAGGATGTGTTCCTCCAGAGAGAAAGTGTGCATTCTATTCCAATAATCATCTGTGGAATTTCCATGTATAGGTGGGATGCATGGAATTCTTAGTTTGGTTTGGATACTTTTAAGCATGGTGATGGGTTTCCACATGTGTCAGACCCCCAAGCTGATAAAAACATTCCAAATTCATTTATTTTATGTTGACATCAAGCTTACTTTTAGCAAAGAAAGTGACAGCTACTTTTCTTTAATGCCACAGTGAATATGTATGATAAAACTGAGTGGTTTATGATGCTTGGATTTATGAGTTAAATAATACTGTGTGCTACAAGTATCAATGAAGAACACACTTCCTTGTCTGCAATTATGAGTTTCAAGACAAGCAGTAATTTACTGTGGCTTAACAACCTGGTATGCTAAAAACATTCAAATGAGTAATGGTTAGGTATTATTTTGTAACATGTAGATATAACTTACTTTTTTAGTTGAGTCTGAACTGCAGCAGCATTCCATGATTTCAGGTGTCCTGCCAATTGGAATTTTGGAGTAGATTATGTTTTCATGCTTGTATGTCTTGTATGAATTATTTTAATTGTACTTGTCAGTATGGGATCTCTTAGATTCCTGCTGCTTCGTCTGTTCACATCTGTTCTTCTGGTTGTGGAGTCAATTGTGGGTTGTATTAGGTGTGGTTATAGTTGTATGATCTGTGTTATCTGTAGCTGTAGGTATGTGGGCTGTATTAAATGTTGTAGGTGTTTAGGCTGTGTTAGATGCTGTGGGTGTTTGTGTGTGTCTCTGTGTGTGTGTCGGCTGTGTTATCTGTAGCTGTGTGTGTGTAGGCTGTGTTAGATGCAATTATAGGTGTATGGGTGGTTACCTGTAGCAGTATGTGTGGATGTTGGAGTTGTGTCGGCAGTGTTAGCTGTGGTTGTAGATGTGTGGATTGTATTATCTGTGGTTGTATGTACGTAGCCGTTGTAGGCGTGTGGGTTGTGCTAGATGTGGTTTTGGTTGAGTGGATTGTGTTATGTGATTGTGTTATAGGTGTCTGGTCTTCATTAGCTGCTGCTGTGGGTGTGTTGTCTGTGTGATCTGTAGCTGTAGCTGTGTGGGTTGTGTTAGTTGTTGTAGCTGTGTGCTGTGTGCTAGCTTGTTGCAGGTATGTTGGTTATGTTATCTGTAGCTGTGATGGTTATGATAGATCTTGTGATAGATCTATGGGCTGTGTTACATGATGTGTGGCCTGTGTTATCTGTTATGGGATGTGTTAGATGCTGCTTTGGTTGTGTGTAATGTGTTATGTGCTACTGAAGGTGTGTGGGCTGTATTTGACATTGTAAGTGTGTGGGCTGTGTTATCCATAACTGCAGTTGTGTGGGCTGTGTTAGATGCTATTGTAGGTGTATGTGTGGTGACTTGTTGTAGTACGTGTGGAGGCTGTGTTTGACGTTGTAGGTGTGTGGGCTGTTTTAGGTGTGGTTGTAGGTGTATGGATTATGTTAGTTTGACTGTAGGTGTGTGGATTGCATTATCTGTAGTTGTAGGTATGTAGCCTGTTTTAGTTGTAGTTGTGTGGGCTGTTTTATCTGTGGCTGTAGGTTTGTGGGCTGTGTTAAATGCGATTATAGATGTACATGTGATACTTCTATCACATTCTGTCTGAAAAGTATATAAAAGGGAGAATTGTGGGAGCCTCACTCGAGCAGAGAGCCCAACAGAATGAGGTGGGACCACAATGAGAAAGAATTGGGTGAGTGGGAACTGAAATTTAAAATTTTAACTTAAGAATAACAAGTCCCAGTTGGCAGTTAACTGGTACTAGTTGTTAATTGCTAACTGACCAGTTGGAACTGGTTCTGTCTGAGGGGTTTATCAAGGAGAGAATTGCAAGAGTCTCACTCGAGCAGAGAGCTCAGCGAAGTGAGGTGGGAACAGAGTGAAAAGGAAATGGGTCAGAGGGGGAATTAGGTGCAGAGGGAGATGCAAAGTGAATTACATAAATAACTAATAAAATAAGTAGAAATGACAGTGTGCTGGGAATGCAGTATTTGGGACTTTGTGGACTGTGAAACTGTGCTGGACTATCACGTCTGCAGGAAATGTCTCTGGCCTGACACACACTGGCTCAGAATCATTGAGATGGAGTGTGAGTTAGATACACTCGGACAAATAAGGAAGGGGGAGGAATTTCTGGATAGTTTTATCCAAAACCCAGAGGAAAGCACAGGTACAGGAAGGGGAGTGTGTGACTGTCAGTGAGCAGTGTAGGGGGAACCTAGGAGAGGTAGATAGACATTGGTCCTATTCAACAGGTACAATGTACTTTATACCTGTGAGCACAAGGAGAAAGACTGCAGGGAGGACAGCCACAATGGCACCATGTCACCATATATTGACAATGTCAATGTCAATATCCAAGGCACCATGGAGCAGAAGGCTGTCCAAAGGGGGGGGAGGAGCAGAATAGAAATGTAGTAGTGATGAGGGATTCAATAGTAAAGGGCATATATAGCATCCTCTGTAGCCATGACGAGAGTCCCAAAGGGTGTGTTGCCTCTCTGGTGCCAGGGTAAGGGATATTCCGAGGTAGTTGGAGAGGAATTTGGAAAGGCAGGTGACAGATCTAGTTGTCGTGGTCAATATTGGGACAAACAATATAGGTAAGAACAGTGAGTTTGTAGTAAGAAACCAGATATAGTAGGGTTCACTGAAACATGGCTACAGAGGGAGTTTCAGGAGTTAAGAGCTAAATAAAAAGACAGGAGCTCGAGGGTAATAATCTCTGGATTATTACCTGAGCTGTGTGCGAATTCGAATAGGTAGAAACAGATTAGGAAAGTTAACGTGTGGCTAAAGGATTGGTGTGGGAAAGAAGGACTCCCTTTCATGGGACACTGGCACCAGTACTGGGACAGAAAGGAGGTGTACCAATGGGGTGGGCTCCACCTGAACTGGAATGGTACCAGTGTCCTAATGGAAAGGGTAAGCAGGTCTGCAGCAAAGGCTTTAAAGTAATAAGGTGGGGGAGGAATCAGAAGGAAATGACATAAACCCAAACCTAAAGGGAACAAGAGATGCGAGTATAGGTCAGACAAAACTAAGGAATATGGAGAACATAAATAGTCAAGGAATTAATACAATTATAGACAGAAGTGTGAAAAGACTCAAAAATAAAGTGAGAGGAACAAGTAATAAAAATGAATTAAACTGTTTGTACAGCAATGTACACAGCATTCGGAATAAAACGGCAGAACTGAAAACAATAGTAGAGTTCACTGAAACATGGCTACAGAAAGAACAGGACTGACCATTAAAAATTGCAGAGTATAACATATTTAGAAAGGGTAGAGACAGGGAAAAGGGCAGTGGAGTAGCTGTACTTATTAGGGATAACATCATGGCAGTAGAAAAAAGGGACATAGCTATTAGTAAGATAGAAACAGAATCTGTGTGGATAGAGATAAAAAGATAAGAAGGGATCAATCACACAAATAGGGGTATTCTACAGACTACCTAATAGAGAAAGAAATATGCAAGCAAATTAGGGAAATGAGTAAGAGACAAAGAGTAATAATCATGGGGGATTTCAACTACCCCCAAATAATTGTCTAGAAGAGGTAGGTAAAGAGGATAAGGGAATGGCATTCCTTCAATGTGTACAGGACTCTTACCCAGTGTGTAAGAGGCCCAACAAGGGAAGAATCACCACTGGACTTAGTAATGGGAATTGAACCAGACCAGATAATAATAATGATAATAATAATAATCCTTGCATTTGATATAGTGCTTTTCATGTCTTCTAGATGTCTCAAAGTGTTTCACAGAATATACTGTAAAGTGAATTGACTGCATATTAAGAGAAGTAAGAATAGGGGAACATCTAGGCAATAGCGACCATAACTTTTTAAGGTTTAAGATAAAGATTGAGAAGAACATGAGTATAACAAAGACTAGGGTAATACATTGGAAAAAAACAGATTTTGAGGGGATGAGAATGGAACTTGGGGAAAATAAATTGGAAAACGATATTGACAAACAAAGAGATAGAGCAGCAGTGAGAAACATTTAAAACGGTGATTCATAGAATCCAGGAGAAATATATTCCGTTAAAAAACAAGATAAAGCTAAACAATAATGAGACACCGTGGATGATTATTATTATTACCATGGATGAATAAAGACATAAGGGCAAAGTTGAGACTGAGGAAACAAGCTGTTCACTAAGTAAATAAACAAGAAGGTGAACATGACAAAAAAGAATATGAAAAGGTTAGGAAAGAAGTCAAAAAACAATTAGTAAGACAAAGCGGAACTATGAAATTCCATTATCAAGCAATATAAAAAGAAATAGTAAAATATTTTACAGACATATAAATAACAAAAGAAAATTCAAAATATGAATGGGGTCACTAAGGAATGGACAAGATAAGCCCACAGGTAGTGACAACGAAATGGCAGAAATATTGAATTTCTGTATTCAAGAAATATTTCTGTATTCCAGAAATATTGAATATTGACATCTTGAATAATTACTCAGTATTTACCAGGGAGGCGGATCAGGTGGACACTAGAAGAAGAGATCAAATATTATATAAATACATTTAGGATAAAAAGGTGAAATAATCGATAAACTAACCAAACTCAGGGAGGATAAAACCCCTGGTCCGGATGGATTGCATCCGTGTATGTTAAAAGAATCTAGGGAAGAGATAGCAGAAGCACTATTACATATATATATATATACATACACTAATTCATCAGAAAAGGGAGTAGTGCCAGAGGACTGGAGGATAGGTAATGTTATACCCATATTTATAAAGTGAGATAAAACAAGCCCAGGGATCTGTCAGCTTAACATTAGCGGTAGGAATGATAATGGAATCCCTACTGAAAGAGGTAATAGAAAAACATCTAGAAACTGAACATATAATAAAGAATACTCAGCACGGATTTCAAAAAGGAAGGTCATGCTTGACCATTCTCATTGAATTTTTTGAAGGGGTAACAGAAAGAGTAGACAATGATAATGCAGTAGATTGAATATATTTGGATTTCAAAAAGGTGTTCGATAATTATGTTCTTATGATAAGGTGCTACATAATAGACTAATGAATAAGCTCAGAGCATGTGGAGTCAGGAGAAAAGTAGCAGAATGGATAGCAAGCTAGCTTCGAAACAGAAAACAGAGAGTAGGAGGAAAGGGTAGCTACTCAGACTGGCAGAAGTTGGGCAGTGGTGTCCCACAAGGATTGGTATTGGGACCACTGTTGTTCACAATTTACATTAACGATTTGGACTCGAGGATCGAAAGTACAATTTCAAAATTTGTGGCCGACAACAAATTGGGGGTGTAGTTAATACAGAGGAGGACTGCAACACATTACAAGACATTAATAAACGTGCTGAATGGGCATTCAATTGGCAAATTAATTTCAATATAGATAAGTGTGAGGTGGTACATTTTGGTAGGAGGAATAAGGAGGTTACATACGGCCTGGAAAGTAAGAATCTAAATGGGGTAGAGGAGCAAAGGGATCCAGGGGGTACACATACACAAATTGCTAAAAGTAGCAATGCACGTTAATAAGGCCATGAGAAAAGCAAATTAAGCTTTTTGAACGAATCAAACAAACCCAAGTTAGGGTTCATTTCTAGAGGGATAGAAATGAAAAGCAGGGAAGTTATGAAAAACATGTATCGAACCTTAGTTAGACCACACTTGGAGTACTACTTACAGTTCTGGTCCCCATATTTTAGAAAAGATATAGAGGCAATGGAGAAGGTGCAAAGCAGATTTACAAGGATGATACCAGAATTGTGAGGTTATACCTATCACAAAAGGCTGAACAAGCTTGGCCTTTTTTATCTTGAAACAAGAAGGGTGAGGGGTGACCTAATAGAGGTCTTTACAATTATGAAAGGTTTTAATAAGGTAGACATAGAGAAGATATTGTCACTTGTGGGGGAAACCAAAACCAGGGGCTATAAATATAAAATAGTCACCAATAAATCAAAAAGGGAAGTCAGAAGAAACTTCTTTACCCAGAGAGTGGTGGGAATGTGGAACCTGCTACTACAAGGATTAGTTGAAGCAAATAGCATAGATTCATTTAAGGGGAAGCTAGCTAAGTACATGAGGGAGAAAATAATAGAAGGTTATGATGATAGGCTTAGCTGAGGAAGGGCAGGAGGAGGCTCATATGGAGCATAAATGCCGGCATAGACAAGTTAGGCCAAATGACCTTTTTCTGTGCTGTATATTCTCTGTAATTCTATATAATTCTATGTGTGGTGTTACTCGTAGCAGTACACGTGGAGGCTGTGTTTGATGTTACAGTTGTGTGGGTTGTGATAGCTGTGGCTGAAGGTGTGTGGGCTGTGTTAGATGTGGTTTTGGTTATGTGGACTGTGATATGTGCAACTGTTGGTATGTCGGCTGTGGGTGTAGTCGACTGTGTTAGCCGATGTAGGTGTCTTGTCTTCGTTAGCTGTTGCTGTGTGTGTGTTGTCTGGGTTATCTGTAGCTGTCGATGTGTCAGCTGTGTTAGACCTTGTTGGTGAGTGGTTTGTGTTTGTTGTAGGTGTATGGGTTGTGCTATATGTGGCTGTGGGTGTGTAGGTTATGTGAGATCTTGTACGACAATGTTAGACTGTGTTAGATGATGTAGGTGTGTGGGCTTCATCAGCTATAGCTGTAGGTGTATGGATTGTGTTAGCTTTGGTTGTAGATGTGTGGGTGGTTGCATTGCCACCTGTAATGTTATCTGTTTTTGGAGATGAGTGAAATAGGGGATCGTGGATCAGTGTATGGTTTGTAACAGCTTTAGTTGTAGGTGTGTCGGATGTGTTAGATGTTGGAGGTGTTTGGCTTTTGTTAGCTGTTGCAGTGGATTTGTCATCTGGGTTATCTGTGGCTGTGGATCTACAAGTTGTGTAGGTTATGTAATCTGTTTTTGGAGATGACTGAATTAAGCGATCATGAAGCAGTGTAATGTTTGCAACAGCTACAGCTGTAGGTGTGTGGGTTGTATTAACTGTAGCTGCAGGTGTGTGGGCTGTGTTAGCTGCGATTATAGGTGTCTGGGTGGTTTTACCTGGAGCAGTACTTGTGAAGACGCCATTTGGTGTTGTTGTGTGGTCTTTGTTAGGGGTGGCTGTAGGTATATGGGCTGTGTTATCTGTAACTGCAGGTGTGTGGGCTGTGTTATTTGTAACTGCAGGTGTGTGGGCTGTGTTAGATGCGATTATAGGTGTATGTGTGGTGCTACCTGCAGCAGTGAGTGTGGAGGATCTGTTTGATGTTGTCATTGTATGGGTTGTGATAGGGGTGGCTGTAGGTGTGTGGGCTGTGTTGTGTGCAGCTGTTGATGTGTCAGCTGTGCCAGCTGATGTCGTTGTCTGGTGTTCCTTAGCTGTTGCTGTGTCGTCTGTGTTATCTGTAGCTATGTGGGATTCGTTACATGTTGTAGGTATGTGGGCTGCAGGTGTGTGGTCAGTGTTATCTGAAGTCATAGGTATTTGGGATGTGTTAGATGTGGCTTTGGTTTTGTGGATTGTGTTATGTGCAACTAAAGATGTATCGTCTGCATTTGACATTGGCGGTGCGTGGGTTGACTTAGGTGTGACTGTGTGAGCTGTGCTATCTGTCACTGCAATTGTGTGGGCTGCGTTAGATGTGATTATAGGTGTCTGTGTGGTGTTACCTGTAGCAGTACGTGTGGTGACTGTGTTCAATGTTGTCGGTGTTTGGGTTGTCTCAGATATTGTATGTGCGTGGGCTGTGTTAGATGTGGTTTTGGTTAGGTGGACAGTGTTATGTGCAGCTGTTGGTGTGTCAGCTGTGTTAGCTGATGTATCTTTCTGATCTTCGTTAGTTGTTGCTGTGTCTGTGTCATCTATGTTATCTGTAGCTGTCTGGTCTTTGTCAGCTGTTGCTGTGGCTGTGTCGTCTATGTTATCTGTAGGTGTAGCTCCATGGATTGTGTAACATGTTGTAGGTGTGTAAACTGTGTTATCTGTATCCAAAGATGTGTGGGAAGTGTTAGATGTGGCTTTGCTTGTGTGGATTGTGTTATGTTCAGCTGAGGGTGTGTTGGCTGTATTTGATGTTGCAGATGTATGTGTTGAGTTAGATGTTGTGGCTGCCTGGACTTTGTTAGCCGTTGCTGTGGTTTTGTAAACTGTGTTAGGTGTACGTGAGTGGGTTGAGTTAGATATTGTGGGTATGTGAGCTGTGTTATCTGTGGCTGTGGGTGTGTGGGCTGTGTTAGATGCAATTTTATGTTCATGCGTGGTGATACCTGTAGCAGTACTTGTGGAGATGCTGTTTGATGTTGTAGTTGTGTGAGCTGTGTTATCTGTAGCTGTAGGTCTACGTGCTGCGTTAGATGATGCAGGTGTGTGGGCTGTGCTAGTAGTGGCTGTAGGTATGTGGGTTGTGTTAGGTGTGGCTGCAGGTGTGTGGGCTGTGTTAGATGTGATTATAGGCGTTCGTGTGCTGTTACCTGTAGCAGTACGTGTGGAGGATGTTTTTGATCTTGTAGTCGTGTGGGCCACGTTAGATGTGGTTTTGGTTAGGTGGACAGTGTTATGTGCAGCTGTTGGTGTGTCAGCTGTGTTAGCTGATGTATCTTTCTGATCTTCGTTAGTTGTTGCTGTGTCTGTGTCATCTATGTTATCTGTAGCTGTCTGGTCTTTGTCAGCTGTTGCTGTGGCTGTGTCGTCTATGTTATCTTTGGGTGTAGCCCCATGGATTGTGTAACATGTTGTAGGTGTGTAAACTGTGTTATCTGTATCCATAGGTGTGTGGGAAGTGTTAGATGTGGCTTTGCTTGTGTGGATTGTGTTATGTTCAGCTGAGGGTGTGTTGGCTGTATTTGATGTTGCAGATGTATGTGTTGAGTTAGATGTTGTGGCTGTCTGGACTTTGTTAGCCGTTGCTGTGGTTTTGTAAACAGTGTTAGATGTACGTGAGTGGGTTGAGTTAGATATTGTGGGTATGTGAGCTGTGTTATCTGTGGCTGTGGGTGTGTGGGCTGTGTCAGATGCAATTTTATGTTCATGCGTGGTGATACCTGTAGCAGTACTTGTGGAGATGCTGTTTGATGTTGTAGTTGTGTGAGCTGTGTTATCTGTAGCTGCAGGTCTACGTGTTGTGTTAGATGTTGCAGGTGTGTGGGCTGTGTTAGATGATGCAGGTGTGTGGGCTGTGCTAGTAGTGGCTGTAGGTATGTGGGTTGTGTTAGGTGTGGCTGCAGGTGTATGGGCTGTGTTAGATGTGATTATAGGCGTTCGTGTGCTGTTACCTGTAGCAGTACGTGTGGAGGATGTTTTTGATCTTGTAGTCGTGTGGGCCACGTTAGATGTGGTTTTGGTTAGGTGGACAGTGTTATGTGCAGCTGTTGGTGTGTCAGCTGTGTTAGCTGATGTATCTTTCTGATCTTCGTTAGTTGTTGCTGTGTCTGGGTCATCTATGTCATCTGTAGCTGTCTGGTCTTTGTCAGCTGTTGCTGTGGCTGTGTCATCTATGTTATCTGTAGGTGTAGCTCCATGGGTTGTGTTACTTGTTGTAGGTGTATAAACTGTGTTATCTGTATCCATAGGTGTGTGGGAAGGGTTAGATGTGGCTTTGCTTGTGTGGATTGTGTTATGTTCAGCTGAGGGTGTGTTGGCTTTATTTGATGTTGCAGATGTATGTGTTGAGTTAGATGTTGTGGCTGTCTGGACTTTGTTAGCTGTTGCTGTGGTTGTGTGAACTATGTTAGGTGTACGTGAGTTGGTTGAGTTAGATATTGTGGGTGTGTGAGCTGTGGCTGTGGGTGAGTGGGCTGTGTTAGATGCAATTTTATGTTCATGCGTGGTGATACCTGTAGCAGTACTTGTGGAGATGCTGTTTGATGTTGCAGTTGTGTGAGCTGTGTTATCTGTAGCTGTAGGTCTATGTGCTGCGTTAGATGTTGCAGGTGTGTGGGCTGTGCTCGTAGTTGCTGTAAGTATGTCGGTTGTGTTAGGTGTGGCTGCAGGTTTGTGGGCTGTGTTAGATGTGATTATAGGCGTTCGTGTGCTGTTATCTGTAGCAGAACGTGTGGAGGATGTTTTTGATCTTGTAGTCGTGTGGGCCACGTTAGATGTGGTTTTGGTTAGGTGGACAGTGTTATGTGCAGCTGTTGGTGTGTCAGCTGTGTTAGCTGATGTATCTTTCTGATCTTCGTTAGTTGTTGCTGTGTCTGTGTCATCTATGTCATCTGTAGCTGTCTGGTCTTTGTCAGCTGTTGCTGTGGCTGTGTCGTCTATGTTATCTGTAGGTGTAGCTCCATGGATTGTGTAACATGTTGTAGGTGTGTAAACTGTGTTATCTGTATCCATAGATGTGTGGGAAGTGTTAGATGTGGCTTTGCTTGTGTGGATTGTGTTATGTTCAGCTGAGGGTGTGTTGGCTGTATTTGATGTTGCAGATGTATGTGTTGAGTTAGATGTTGTGGCTGTCTGGACTTTGTTAGCCGTTGCTGTGGTTTTGTAAACTGTGTGAGGTGGACGTGAGTGGGTTGAGTTAGATATTGTGGGTGTGTGAGCTGTGTTATCTGTGGCTGTGGGTGTGTGGGCTGTGTTAGATGCAATTTTATGTTCATGCGTGGTGATACCTGTAGCAGTACTTGTGGAGATGCTGTTTGATGTTGCAGTTGTGTGAGCTGTGTTATCTGTAGCTGTAGGTCTATGTGCTGTGTCAGATGATGCAGGTGTGTGGGCTGTGCTAGTAGTGGCTGTAAGTATGTGGGTTGTGTTAGGTGTGGCTGCAGGTGTGTGGGCTGTATTAGATGATGAAGGTGTGTGGGCTGTGAGAGGTGTAGCTGTAGGTGTATAGATTATGTTAGCTCTGGTTGTAGATAAGTAGCCTGTTTTGTTTGTATTTGTTGGTGTGTAGGCTCTTTGATCTGTGGGTATAAGTTTGTGGGCTATGTTAGTTGCAATTATAGGGGTATGTCTGGTGTTATCTGTAGCAGTACGTGTGGTGACTGTGTTCAATGTTATCGGTGTTTGGGTTGTCTCAGATATTGTATGTGCGTGGGCTGTGTTAGATGTGGTTTTGGTTAGGTGGACAGTGTTATGTGCAGCTGTTGGTGTGTCAGCTGTGTTAGCTGATGTATCTTTCTGATCTTCGTTAGTTGTTGCTGTGTCTGTGTCATCTATGTTATCTGTAGCTGTCTGGTCTTTGTCAGCTGTTGCTGTGGCTGTGTCATCTATGTTATCTGTAGGTGTAGCTCCATGGGTTGTGTTACTTGTTGTAGGTGTGTAAACTGTGTTATCTGTATCCATAGGTGTGTGGGAAGTGTTAGATGTGGCTTTGCTTGTGTGGATTGTGTTATGTTCAGCTGAGGGTGTGTTGGCTGTATTTGATGTTGCAGATGTATGTGTTGAGTTAGATGTTGTGGCTGTCTGGACTTTGTTAGCTGTTGCTGTGGGTGTGTGAACTATGTTAGGTGTACGTGAGTGGGTTGAGTTAGATATTGTAGGTATGTGAGCTGTGTTATCTGTGGCTGTGGGTGTGTGGGCTGTGTCAGATGCAATTTTATGTTCATGCGTGGTGATACCTGTAGCAGTACTTGTGGAGATGCTGTTTGATGTTGCAGTTGTGTGAGCTGTGTTATTTGTAGCTGTAGGTCTATGTGCTGTGTCAGATGATGCAGGTGTGTGGGCTGTGCTAGTAGTGGCTGTAAGTATGTGGGTTGTGTTAGGTGTGGCTGCAGGTGTGTGGGCTGTGTTAGATGATGAAGGTGTGTGGGCTGTGAGAGGTGTAGCTGTAGGTGTATAGATTATGTTAGCTCTGGTTGTAGATAAGTCGCCTGTCTTGTTTGTATTTGTTGGTGTGTAGGCTCTTTGATCTGTGGGTATAAGTTTGTGGGCTATGTTAGTTGTGATTATAGGTGTATGTGTGGTGTTATCTGCAGCAGTACGTGTGGTGACTGTGTTCAATGTTGTCGGTGTTTGGGTTGTCTCAGATATTGTATGTGCGTGAGCTGTGTTAGATGTGGTTTTGGTTAGGTGGACAGTGTTATGTGCAGCTGTTGGTGTGTCAGCTGTGTTAGCTGATGTATCTTTCTGATCTTCGTTAGTTGTTGCTGTGTCTGTGTCATCTATGTTATCTGTAGCTGTCTGGTCTTTGTCAGCTGTTGCTGTGGCTGTGTCATCTATGTTAGCTGTCGGTGTAGCTCCATGGGTTGTGTTACTTGTTGTAGGTGTGTAAACTGTGTTATCTGTATCCATAGGTGTGTGGGAAGTGTTAGATGTGGCTTTGCTTGTGTGGATTGTGTTATGTTCAGCTGAGGGTGTGTTGGCTGTATTTGATGTTGCAGATGTATGTGTTGAGTTAGATGTTGTGGCTGTCTGGACTTTGTTAGCTGTTGCTGTGGGTGTGTGAACTATGTTAGGTGTACGTGAGTTGGTTGAGTTAGATATTGTGGGTGTGTGAGCTGTGTTATCTGTGGCTGTGGGTGTGTGGGCTGTGTCAGATGCAATTTTATGTTCATGCGTGGTGATACCTGTAGCAGTACTTGTGGAGATGCTGTTTGATGTTGCAGTTGTGTGAGCTGTGTTATCTGTAGCTGTAGGTCTACGTGCTGTGTCAGATGATGCAGGTGTGTGGGCTGTGCTCGTAGTGGCTCTAAGTATGTGGGTTGTGTTAGGTGTGGCTGCAGGTTTGTGGGCTGTGTTAGATGTGATTATAGGCGTTCGTGTGCTGTTATCTGTTGCAGAACGTGTGGAGGATGTTTTTGATCTTGTAGTCGTTTGGGCCACGTTAGATGTGGTTTTGGTTAGATGGACAGTGTTATGTGCAGCTGTTGGTGTGTCAGCTGTGTTAGCTGATGTATCTTTCTGATCTTCGTTAGTTGTTGCTGTGTCTGTGTCATCTGTGTCATCTGTAGCTGTCTGGTCTTTGTCAGCTGTTGCTGTGGCTGTGTCGTCTATGTTATCTGTAGGTGTAGCTCCATGGATTGTGTAACATGTTGTAGGTGTGTAAACTGTGTTATCTGTATCCATAGATGTGTGGGAAGTGTTAGATGTGGCTTTGCTTGTGTGGATTGTGTTATGTTCAGCTGAGGGTGTGTTGGCTGTATTTGATGTTGCAGATGTATGTGTTGAGTTAGATGTTGTGGCTGTCTGGACTTTGTTAGCCGTTGCTGTGGTTTTGTAAACTGTGTTAGGTGTACGTGAGTTGGTTGAGTTAGATATTGTGGGTGTGTGAGCTGTGTTATCTGTGGCTGTGGGTGTGTGGGCTGTGTTAGATGCAATTTTATGTTCATGCGTGGTGATACCTGTAGCAGTACTTGTGGAGATGCTGTTTGATGTTGCAGTTGTGTGAGCTGTGTTATCTGTAGCTGTAGGTCTACGTGCTGTGTCAGATGTTGCAGGTGTGTGGGCTGTGCTCGTCGTGGCTGTAAGTATGTGGGTTGTGTTAGGTGTGGCTGCAGGTGTGTGGGCTGTGTTAGATGATGAAGGTGTGTGGGCTGTGAGAGGTGTAGCTGTAGGTGTATAGATTATGTTAGCTCTGGTTGTAGATAAGTAGCCTGTCTTGTTTGTATTTGTTGGTGTGTAGGCTCTTTGATCTGTGGGTATAAGTTTGTGGGCTATGTTAGTTGTGATTATAGGTGTATGTGTGGTGTTATCTGTAACAGTACGTGTGGTGACTGTGTTCAATGTTGTCGGTGTTTGGGTTGTCTCAGATATTGTATGTGCGTGGGCTGTGTTAGATGTGGTTTTGGTTAGGTGGACAGTGTTATGTGCAGCTGTTGGTGTGTCAGCTGTGTTAGCTGATGTATCTTTCTGATCTTCGTTAGTTGTTGCTGTGTCTGTGTCATCTATGTCATCTGTAGCTGTCTGGTCTTTGTCAGCTGTTGCTGTGGCAGTGTCGTCTATGTTATCTGTAGGTGTAGCTCCATGGGTTGTGTTACTTGTTGTAGGTGTGTAAACTGTGTTATCTGTATCCATAGGTGTGTGGGAAGTGTTAGATGTGGCTTTGCTTGTGTGGATTGTGTTATGTTCAGCTGAGGGTGTGTTGGCTGTATTTGATGTTGCAGATGTATGTGTTGAGCTAGATGTTGTGGCTGTCTGGACTTTGTTAGCTGTTGCTGTGGGTGTGTGAACTATGTTAGGTGTACGTGAGTGGGTTGAGTTAGATATTGTAGGTATGTGAGCTGTGTTATCTGTGGCTGTGTGTGTGTGGGCTGTGTCAGATGCAATTTTATGTTCATGCGTGGTGATACCTGTAGCAGTACTTGTGGAGATGCTGTTTGATGTTGCAGTTGTGTGAGCTGTGTTATCTGTAGCTGTAGGTCTATGTGCTGTGTCAGATGATGCAGGTGTGTGGGCTGTGCTAGTAGTGGCCGTAAGTCTGTGGGTTGTGTTAGGTGTGGCTGCAGGTGTGTGGGCTGTGTTAGATGATGAAGGTGTGTGGGCTGTGAGAGGTGTAGCTGTAGGTGTATAGATTATGTTAGCTCTGGTTGTAGATAAGTAGCCTGTCTTGTTTGTATTTGTTGGTGTGTAGGCTCTTTGATCTGTGGGTATAAGTTTGTGGGCTATGTTAGTTGTGATTATAGGTGTATGTGTGGTGTTATCTGTAACAGTACGTGTGGTGACTGTGTTCAATGTTGTCGGTGTTTGGGTTGTCTCAGATATTGTATGTGCGTGGGCTGTTTTAGATGTGGTTTTGGTTAGGTGGACAGTGTTATGTGCAGCTGTTGGTGTGTCAGCTGTGTTAGCTGATGTATCTTTGTGATCTTCGTTAGTTGTTGCTGTGTCTGTGTCATCTATGTCATCTGTAGCTGTCTGGTCTTTGTCAGCTGTTGCTGTGGCTGTGTCATCTATGTTATCTGTAGGTGTAGCTCCATGGGTTGTGTTACTTGTTGTAGGTGTGTAAACTGTGTTATCTGTATCCATAGGTGTGTGGGAAGTGTTAGATGTGGCTTTGCTTGTGTGGATTGTGTTATGTTCAGCTGAGGGTGTGTTGGCTGCATTTGATGTTGCAGATGTATGTGTTGAGCTAGATGTTGTGGCTGTCTGGACTTTGTTAGCTGTTGCTGTGGGTGTGTGAACTATGTTAGGTGTACGTGAGTGGGTTGAGTTAGATATTGTAGGTATGTGAGCTGTGTTATCTGTGGCTGTGGGTGTGTGGGCTGTGTCAGATGCAATTTTATGTTCATGCGTGGTGATACCTGTAGCAGTACTTGTGGAGATGCTGTTTGATGTTGCAGTTGTGTGAGCTGTGTTATCTGTAGCTGTAGGTCTATGTGCTGCGTTAGATGTTGCAGGTGTGTGGGCTGTGCTCGTAGTGGCTGTAAGTTTGTGGGTTGTGTTAGGTGTGGCTGCAGGTGTGTGGGCTGTGTTAGATGATGAAGGTGTGTGGGCTGTGAGAGTTGTAGCTGTAGGTGTATAGATTATGTTAGCTCTGGTTGTCGATAAGTAGCCTGTCTTGTTTGTATTTGTTGGTGTGTAGGCTCTTTGATCTGTGGGTATAAGTTTGTGGGCTATGTTAGTTGTGATTATTGGTGTATGTGTGGTGTTATCTGCAGCAGTACGTGTGGTGACTGTGTTCAATGTTGTCGGTGTTTGGGTTGTCTCAGATATTGTATGTGCGTGGGCTGTGTTAGATGTGGTTTTGGTTAGGTGGACAGTGTTATGTGCAGCTGTTGGTGTGTCAGCTGTGTTAGCTGATGTATCTTTCTGATCTTCGTTAGTTGTTGCTGTGTCTGTGTCATCTATGTTATCTGTAGCTGTCTGGTCTTTGTCAGCTGTTGCTGTGGCTGTGTCATCTATGTTAGCTGTCGGTGTAGCTCCATGGGTTGTGTTACTTGTTGTAGGTGTGTAAACTGTGTTATCTGTATCCGTAGGTGTGTGGGAAGTGTTAGATGTGGCTTTGCTTGTGTGGATTGTGTTATGTTCAGCTGAGGGTGTGTTGGCTGTATTTGATGTTGCAGATGTATGTGTTGAGTTAGATGTTGTGGCTGTCTGGACTTTGTCAGCTGTTGCTGTGGGTGTGTGAACTATGTTAGGTGTACGTGAGTTGGTTGAGTTAGATATTGTGGGTGTGTGAGCTGTGTTATCTGTGGCTGTGGGTGTGTGGGCTGTGTCAGATGCAATTTTATGTTCATGCGTGGTGATACCTGTAGCAGTACTTGTGGAGATGCTGTTTGATGTTGCAGTTGTGTGAGCTGTGTTATCTGTCGCTGTAGGTCTATGTGCTGCGTTAGATGATGCAGGTGTGTGGGCTGTGCTAGTAGTGGCTGTAGGTATGTGGGTTGTGTTAGGTGTGGCTGCAGGTTTGTGGGCTGTGTTGGATGTGATTATAGGCGTTCGTGTGCTGTTATCTGTAGCAGAACGTGTGGAGGATGTTTTTGATCTTGTAGTCGTGTGGGCCACGTTAGATGTGGTTTTGGTTAGGTGGACAGTGTTATGTGCAGCTGTTGGTGTGTCAGCTGTGTTAGCTGATGTATCTTTCTGATCTTCGTTAGTTGTTGCTGTGTCTGTGTCATCTATGTCATCTGTAGCTGTCTGGTCTTTGTCAGCTGTTGCTGTGGCAGTGTCGTCTATGTTATCTGTAGGTGTAGCTCCATGGATTGTGTAACATGTTGTAGGTGTGTAAACTGTGTTATCTGTATCCATAGATGTGTGGGAAGTGTTAGATGTGGCTTTGCTTGTGTGGATTGTGTTATGTTCAGCTGAGGGTGTGTTGGCTGTATTTGATGTTGCAGATGTATGTGTTGAGTTAGATGTTGTGGCTGTCTGGACTTTGTTAGCCGTTGCTGTGGTTTTGTAAACTGTGTTAGGTGTACGTGAGTTGGTTGAGTTAGATATTGTGGGTGTGTGAGCTGTGTTATCTGTGGCTGTGGGTGTGTGTGCTGTGTTAGATGCAATTTTATGTTCATGCGTGGTGATACCTGTAGCAGTACTTGTGGAGATGCTGTTTGATGTTGCAGTTGTGTGAGCTGTTTTGTCTGTAGCTGTAGGTCTATGTGCTGTGTCAGATGATGCAGGTGTGTGGGCTGTGCTAGTAGTGGCTGTAAGTATGTGGGTTGTGTTAGGTATGACTGCAGGTGTATGGGCTGTGTTAGATGATGAAGGTGTGTGGGCTGTGAGAGGTGTAGCTGTAGGTGTATAGATTATGTTAGCTCTGGTTGTAGATAAGTAGCCTGTCTTGTTTGTATTTGTTGGTGTGTAGGATCTTTGATCTGTGGGTATAAGTTTGTGGGCTATGTTAGTTGTGATTATAGGTGTATGTGTGGTGTTATCTGTAGCAGTACGTGTGGTGACTGTGTTCAATGTTGTCGGTGTTTGGGTTGTCTCAGATATTGTATGTGCGTGGGCTGTGTTAGATGTGGTTTTGGTTAGGTGGACAGTGTTTTGTGCAGCTGTTGGTGTGTCAGCTGTGTTAGCTGATGTATCTTTCTGATCTTCGTTAGTTGTTGCTGTGTCTGTGTCATCTATGTTATCTGTAGCTGTCTGGTCCTTGTCAGCTGTTGCTGTGGCTGTGTCATCTATGTTATCTGTAGGTGTAGCTCCATGGGTTGTGTTACTTGTTGTAGGTGTGTAAACTGTGTTATCTGTATCCATAGGTGTGTGGGAAGTGTTAGATGTGGCTTTGCTTGTGTGGATTGTGTTATGTTCAGCTGAGGGTGTGTTGGCTGTATTTGATGTTGCAGATGTATGTGTTGAGTTAGATGTTGTGGCTGTCTGGACTTTGTTAGCTGTTGCTGTGGGTGTGTGAACTATGTTAGGTGTACGTGAGTTGGTTGAGTTAGATATTGTGGGTGTGTGAGCTGTGTTATCTGTGGCTGTGGGTGTGTGGGCTGTGTCAGATGCAATTTTATGTTCATGCGTGGTGATACCTGTAGCAGTACTTGTGGAGATGCTGTTTGATGTTGCAGTTGTGTGAGCTGTGTTATCTGTAGCTGTAGGTCTATGTGCTGCGTTAGATGTTGCAGGTGTGTGGGCTGTGCTAGTAGTGGCTGTAAGTATGTGGGTTGTGTTAGGTGTGGCTGCAGGTGTGTGGGCTGTGTTAGATGATGAAGGTGTGTGGGCTGTGAGAGGTGTATCTGTAGGTGTATAGATTATGTTAGCTCTGGTTGTAGATAAGTAGCCTGTCTTGTTTGTATTTGTTGGTGTGTAGGCTCTTTGATCTGTGGGTATAAGTTTGTGGGCTATGTTAGTTGCGATTATAGGTGTATGTCTGGTGTTATCTGTAGCAGTAGGTGTGGTGACTGTGTTCAATGTTGTCGGTGTTTGGGTTGTCTCAGATATTGTATGTGCGTGGGCTGTGTTAGATGTGGTTTTGGTTAGGTGGACAGTGTTATGTGCAGCTGTTGGTGTGTCAGCTGTGTTAGCTGATGTATCTTTCTGATCTTCGTTAGTTGTTGCTGTGTCTGTGTCATCTATGTTATCTGTAGCTGTCTGGTCTTTGTCAGCTGTTGCTGTGGCTGTGTCATCTATGTTAGCTGTCGGTATAGCTCCATGGGTTGTGTTACTTGTTGTAGGTGTGTAAACTGTGTTATCTGTATCCATAGGTGTGTGGGAAGTGTTAGATGTGGCTTTGCTTGTGTGGATTGTGTTATGTTCAGCTGAGGGTGTGTTGGTTGCATTTGATGTTGCAGATGTATGTGTTGAGTTAGATGTTGTGGCTGTCTGGACTTTGTTCGCCGTTGCTGTGGGTGTGTGAACTATGTTAGGTGTACGTGAGTTGATTGAGTTAGATATTGTGGGTGTGTGAGCTGTGGCTGTGTTTGTGTGGGCTGTGTTAGATGCAATTTTATGTTCATGCGTGGTGATACCTGTAGCAGTACTTGTGGAGATGCTGTTTGATGTTGTAGTTGTGTGAGCTGTGTTATCTGTAGCTGTAGGTCTACGTGCTGTGTCAGATGATGCAGGTGTGTGGGCTGTGCTCGTAGTGGCTCTAAGTATGTGGGTTGTGTTAGGTGTGGCTGCAGGTTTGTGGGCTGTGTTAGATGTGATTATAGGCGTTCGTGTGCTGTTATCTGTAGCAGAACGTGTGGAGGATGTTTTTGATCTTGTAGTCGTGTGGGCCACGTTAGATGTGGTTTTGGTTAGGTGGACAGTGTTATGTGCAGCTGTTGGTGTGTCAGCTGTGTTTGCTGATGTATCTTTCTGATCTTTGTTAGTTGTTGCTGTGTCTGTGTCATCTATGTCATCTGTAGCTGTCTGGTCTTTGTCAGCTGTTGCTGTGGCTGTGTCGTCTATGTTATCTGTAGGTGTAGCTCCATGGATTGTGTAACATGTTGTAGGTGTGTAAACTGTGTTATCTGTATCCATAGATGTGTGGGAAGTGTTAGATGTGGCTTTGCTTGTGTGGATTGTGTTATGTTCAGCTGAGGGTGTGTTGGCTGTATTTGATGTTGCAGATGTATGTGTTGAGTTAGATGTTGTGGCTGTCTGGACTTTGTTAGCCGTTGCTGTGGTTTTGTAAACTGTGTGAGGTGGACGTGAGTGGGTTGAGTTCGATATTGTGGGTGTGTGAGCTGTGTTATCTGTGGGTGTGTGGGCTGTGTTAGATGCAATTTTATGTTCATGCGTGGTGATACCTGTAGCAGTACTTGTGGAGATGCTGTTTGATGTTGCAGTTGTGTGAGCTGTGTTATCTGTAGCTGTAGGTCTATGTGCTGTGTCAGATGATGCAGGTGTGTGGGCTGTGCTCGTAGTGGCTGTAAGTATGTGGGTTGTGTTAGGTATGACTGCAGGTGTGTGGGCTGTGTTAGATGATGAAGGTGTGTGGGCTGTGAGAGGTGTAGCTGTAGGTGTTTTGATTATGTTAGCTCTGGTTGTAGATAAGTAGCCTGTCTTGTTTGTATTTGTTGGTGTGTAGGCTCTTTGATCTGTGGGTATAAGTTTGTGGGCTATGTTAGTTGTGATTATAGGTGTATGTGTGGTGTTATCTGTAGCAGTACGTGTGGTGACTGTGTTCAATGTTGTCGGTGTTTGGGTTGTCTCAGATATTGTATGTGCGTGGGCTGTGTTAGATGTGGTTTTGGTTAGGTGGACAGTGTTATGTGCAGCTGTTGGTGTGTCAGCTGTGTTAGCTGATGTATCTTTCTGATCTTCGTTAGTTGTTGCTGTGTCTGTGTCATCTATGTTATCTGTAGCTGTCTGGTCTTTGTCAGCTGTTGCTGTGGCTGTGTCATCTATGTTATCTGTAGGTGTAGCTCCATGGGTTGCGTTACTTGTTGTAGGTGTGTAAACTGTGTTATCTGTATCCATAGGTGTGTGGGAAGTGTTAGATGTGGCTTTGCTTGTGTGGATTGTGTTAGGTTCAGCTGAGGGTGTGTTGGCTGTATTTGTTGTTGCAGATGTATGTGTTGAGTTAGATGTTGTGGCTGTCTGGACTTTGTTAGCTGTTGCTGTGAGTTTGTGAACTATGTTAGGTGTACGTGAGTTGGTTGAGTTAGATATTGTGGGTGTGTGAGCTGTGTTATCTGTGGCTGTGGGTGTGTGGGCTGTGTCAGATGCAATTTTATGTTCATGCGTGGTGATACCTGTAGCAGTACTTGTGGAGATGCTGTTTGATGTTGCAGTTGTGTGAGCTGTGTTATCTGTAGCTGTAGGTCTATGTGCTGCGTTAGATGTTGCAGGTGTGTGGGCTGTGCTCGTAGTGGCTGTAAGTATGTGGGTTGTGTTAGGTGTGGCTGCAGGTGTGTGGGCTGTGTTAGATGATGAAGGTGTGTGGGCTGTGAGAGGTGTATCTGTAGGTGTATAGATTATGTTAGCTCTGGTTGTAGATAAGTAGCCTGTCTTGTTTGTATTTGTTGGTGTGTAGGCTCTTTGATCTGTGGGTATAAGTTTGTGGGCTATGTTAGTTGCGATTATAGGTGTATGTCTGGTGTTATCTGTAGCAGTACGTGTGGTGACTGTGTTCAATGTTGTCGGTGTTTGGGTTGTCTCAGATATTGTATGTGCGTGGGTTGTGTTAGATGTGGTTTTGGTTAGGTGGACAGTGTTATGTGCAGCTGTTGGTGTGTCAGCTGTGTTAGCTGATGTATCTTTCTGATCTTCGTTAGTTGTTGCTGTGTCTGTGTCATCTATGTTATCTGTAGCTGTCTGGTCTTTGTCAGCTGTTGCTGTGGCTGTGTCGTCTATGTTATCTTTGGGTGGAGCTCCATGGATTGTGTAACATGTTGTAGGTGTGTAAACTGTGTTATCTGTATCCATAGATGTGTGGGAAGTGTTAGATGTGGCTTTGCTTGTGTGGATTGTGTTATGTTCAGCTGAGGGTGTGTTGGCTGTATTTGATGTTGCAGATGCATGTGTTGAGTTAGATGTTGTGGCTGTCTGGACTTTGTTAGCCGTTGCTGTGGTTTTGTAAACTGTGTGAGGTGGACGTGAGTGGGTTGAGTTCGATATTGTGGGTGTGTGAGCTGTGTTATCTGTGGGTGTGTGGGCTGTGTTAGATGCAATTTTATGTTCATGCGTGGTGATACCTGTAGCAGTACTTGTGGAGATGCTGTTTGATGTTGCAGTTGTGTGAGCTGTGTTATCTGTAGCTGTAGGTCTATGTGCTGTGTCAGATGATGCAGGTGTGTGGGCTGTGCTCGTAGTGGCTGTAAGTATGTGGGTTGTGTTAGGTATGACTGCAGGTGTGTGGGCTGTGTTAGATGATGAAGGTGTGTGGGCTGTGAGAGGTGTAGCTGTAGGTGTTTTGATTATGTTAGCTCTGGTTGTAGATAAGTAGCCTGTCTTGTTTGTATTTGTTGGTGTGTAGGCTCTTTGATCTGTGGGTATAAGTTTGTGGGCTATGTTAGTTGTGATTATAGGTGTATGTGTGGTGTTATCTGTAGCAGTACGTGTGGTGACTGTGTTCAATGTTGTCGGTGTTTGGGTTGTCTCAGATATTGTATGTGCGTGGGCTGTGTTAGATGTGGTTTTGGTTAGGTGGACAGTGTTATGTGCAGCTGTTGGTGTGTCAGCTGTGTTAGCTGATGTATCTTTCTGATCTTCGTTAGTTGTTGCTGTGTCTGTGTCATCTATGTTATCTGTAGCTGTCTGGTCTTTGTCAGCTGTTGCTGTGGCTGTGTCATCTATGTTATCTGTAGGTGTAGCTCCATGGGTTGCGTTACTTGTTGTAGGTGTGTAAACTGTGTTATCTGTATCCATAGGTGTGTGGGAAGTGTTAGATGTGGCTTTGCTTGTGTGGATTGTGTTAGGTTCAGCTGAGGGTGTGTTGGCTGTATTTGTTGTTGCAGATGTATGTGTTGAGTTAGATGTTGTGGCTGTCTGGACTTTGTTAGCTGTTGCTGTGAGTTTGTGAACTATGTTAGGTGTACGTGAGTTGGTTGAGTTAGATATTGTGGGTGTGTGAGCTGTGTTATCTGTGGCTGTGGGTGTGTGGGCTGTGTCAGATGCAATTTTATGTTCATGCGTGGTGATACCTGTAGCAGTACTTGTGGAGATGCTGTTTGATGTTGCAGTTGTGTGAGCTGTGTTATCTGTAGCTGTAGGTCTATGTGCTGCGTTAGATGTTGCAGGTGTGTGGGCTGTGCTCGTAGTGGCTGTAAGTATGTGGGTTGTGTTAGGTGTGGCTGCAGGTGTGTGGGCTGTGTTAGATGATGAAGGTGTGTGGGCTGTGAGAGGTGTATCTGTAGGTGTATAGATTATGTTAGCTCTGGTTGTAGATAAGTAGCCTGTCTTGTTTGTATTTGTTGGTGTGTAGGCTCTTTGATCTGTGGGTATAAGTTTGTGGGCTATGTTAGTTGCGATTATAGGTGTATGTCTGGTGTTATCTGTAGCAGTACGTGTGGTGACTGTGTTCAATGTTGTCGGTGTTTGGGTTGTCTCAGATATTGTATGTGCGTGGGTTGTGTTAGATGTGGTTTTGGTTAGGTGGACAGTGTTATGTGCAGCTGTTGGTGTGTCAGCTGTGTTAGCTGATGTATCTTTCTGATCTTCGTTAGTTGTTGCTGTGTCTGTGTCATCTATGTTATCTGTAGCTGTCTGGTCTTTGTCAGCTGTTGCTGTGGCTGTGTCGTCTATGTTATCTTTGGGTGGAGCTCCATGGATTGTGTAACATGTTGTAGGTGTGTAAACTGTGTTATCTGTATCCATAGATGTGTGGGAAGTGTTAGATGTGGCTTTGCTTGTGTGGATTGTGTTATGTTCAGCTGAGGGTGTGTTGGCTGTATTTGATGTTGCAGATGCATGTGTTGAGTTAGATGTTGTGGCTGTCTGGACTTTGTTAGCCGTTGCTGTGGTTTTGTAAACTGTGTGAGGTGGACGTGAGTGGGTTGAGTTCGATATTGTGGGTGTGTGAGCTGTGTTATCTGTGGGTGTGTGGGCTGTGTTAGATGCAATTTTATGTTCATGCGTGGTGATACCTGTAGCAGTACTTGTGGAGATGCTGTTTGATGTTGCAGTTGTGTGAGCTGTGTTATCTGTAGCTGTAGGTCTATGTGCTGTGTCAGATGATGCAGGTGTGTGGGCTGTGCTCGTAGTGGCTGTAAGTATGTGGGTTGTGTTAGGTATGACTGCAGGTGTGTGGGCTGTGTTAGATGATGAAGGTGTGTGGGCTGTGAGAGGTGTAGCTGTAGGTGTTTTGATTATGTTAGCTCTGGTTGTAGATAAGTAGCCTGTCTTGTTTGTATTTGTTGGTGTGTAGGCTCTTTGATCTGTGGGTATAAGTTTGTGGGCTATGTTAGTTGTGATTATAGGTGTATGTGTGGTGTTATCTGTAGCAGTACGTGTGGTGACTGTGTTCAATGTTGTCGGTGTTTGGGTTGTCTCAGATATTGTATGTGCGTGGGCTGTGTTAGATGTGGTTTTGGTTAGGTGGACAGTGTTATGTGCAGCTGTTGGTGTGTCAGCTGTGTTAGCTGATGTATCTTTCTGATCTTCGTTAGTTGTTGCTGTGTCTGTGTCATCTATGTTATCTGTAGCTGTCTGGTCTTTGTCAGCTGTTGCTGTGGCTGTGTCATCTATGTTATCTGTAGGTGTAGCTCCATGGGTTGCGTTACTTGTTGTAGGTGTGTAAACTGTGTTATCTGTATCCATAGGTGTGTGGGAAGTGTTAGATGTGGCTTTGCTTGTGTGGATTGTGTTAGGTTCAGCTGAGGGTGTGTTGGCTGTATTTGTTGTTGCAGATGTATGTGTTGAGTTAGATGTTGTGGCTGTCTGGACTTTGTTAGCTGTTGCTGTGAGTTTGTGAACTATGTTAGGTGTACGTGAGTTGGTTGAGTTAGATATTGTGGGTGTGTGAGCTGTGTTATCTGTGGCTGTGGGTGTGTGGGCTGTGTCAGATGCAATTTTATGTTCATGCGTGGTGATACCTGTAGCAGTACTTGTGGAGATGCTGTTTGATGTTGCAGTTGTGTGAGCTGTGTTATCTGTAGCTGTAGGTCTATGTGCTGCGTTAGATGTTGCAGGTGTGTGGGCTGTGCTCGTAGTGGCTGTAAGTATGTGGGTTGTGTTAGGTGTGGCTGCAGGTGTGTGGGCTGTGTTAGATGATGAAGGTGTGTGGGCTGTGAGAGGTGTATCTGTAGGTGTATAGATTATGTTAGCTCTGGTTGTAGATAAGTAGCCTGTCTTGTTTGTATTTGTTGGTGTGTAGGCTCTTTGATCTGTGGGTATAAGTTTGTGGGCTATGTTAGTTGCGATTATAGGTGTATGTCTGGTGTTATCTGTAGCAGTACGTGTGGTGACTGTGTTCAATGTTGTCGGTGTTTGGGTTGTCTCAGATATTGTATGTGCGTGGGTTGTGTTAGATGTGGTTTTGGTTAGGTGGACAGTGTTATGTGCAGCTGTTGGTGTGTCAGCTGTGTTAGCTGATGTATCTTTCTGATCTTCGTTAGTTGTTGCTGTGTCTGTGTCATCTATGTTATCTGTAGCTGTCTGGTCTTTGTCAGCTGTTGCTGTGGCTGTGTCGTCTATGTTATCTTTGGGTGGAGCTCCATGGATTGTGTAACATGTTGTAGGTGTGTAAACTGTGTTATCTGTATCCATAGATGTGTGGGAAGTGTTAGATGTGGCTTTGCTTGTGTGGATTGTGTTATGTTCAGCTGAGGGTGTGTTGGCTGTATTTGATGTTGCAGATGTATGTGTTGAGTTAGATGTTGTGGCTGCCTGGACTTTGTTAGCCGTTGCTGTGGTTTTGTAAACTGTGTTAGGTGTACGTGAGTGGGTTGAGTTAGATATTGTGGGTATGTGAGCTGTGTTATCTGTGGCTGTGGGTGTGTGGGCTGTGTTAAATGCAATTTTATGTTCATGTGTGGTGATACCTGTAGCAATACTTGTGGAGATGCTGTTTGATGTTGCAGTTGTGTGAGCTGTGTTATCTGTAGCTGTAGGTCTACGTGCTGTGTTAGATGATGCAGGTGTGTGGGCTGTGCTCGTAGTGGCTGTAAGCAGGTGGGTTGTGTTAGGTGTGGCTGCAGGTGTGTGGGCTGTGTTAGATGTGATTATAGGCGTTCGTGTGCTGTTTCCTGTAGCAGTACGTGTGGAGGATGTTTTTGATCTTGTTGTCGTGTGGGCCACGTTAGATGTGGTTTTGATTAAGTGGACAGTGTTATGTGCAGCTGTTGGTGTGTCAGCTGTGTTAGCTGATGTATCTTTCTGATCTTCGTTAGTTGTTGCTGTGTCTTTGTCATCTATGTTGTCTGTAGCTGTCTGGGTTTTGTCAGCTGTTGCTGTGGCTGTGTCGTCTATGTTATCTTTGGGTGGAGCTCCATGGATTGTGTAACATGTTGTAGGTGTGTAAACTGTGTTATCTGTATCCATAGGTGTGTGGGAAGTGTTAGATGTGGCTTTACTTGTTTGGATTGTGTTATGTTCAGCTGAGGGTGTGTTGGCTGTATTTGGTGTTGCAGATGTATCTGTTGAGTTAGATGTTGTGGCTTTTTGGACTTTGTTAGCCGTTGCTGTGGTTTTGTAAACTGTCTTAGGTGTACGTGAGTGGGTTGAGTTAGATATTGTGGGTGTGTGAGCTGTGTTAGATGCAATTTTATGTTCATGCGTGGTGATACCTGTTGCAGTCCTTGTGGAGATGCTGTTTGATGTTGTTGTTGTGTGAGCTGTGTTATCTGTAGCTGTAGGTCTACGTGCTGCGTTAGATGATGCAGGTGTGTGGGCTGTGCTGGTAGTGGCTGTAGGTATGTGGGTTGTGTTCGGTGTGGCTGCAGGTGTGTGGGCTGTGTTAGATGATGAAGGTGTGTGGGCTGTGACAGGTGTAGCTGTAGGTGTATAGATTATGTTAGCTCTGGTTGTAGATAAGTAGCCTGTGTTGTTTGTAGTTGTTGGAGTGTTGGCTGTGGGTTTAAGTTTGTGGGCTGCGTTAGTTGTGATTATAGGTGTGTGGGTTGTCTTTGTATTGGTTGCATCACTGCCACTTGTATGTAATGTAATCATGCTTTCTGTGTTTGAATTTGTGTGAAGTATGCTGTCTACATCTTGCTGGAATGGGATTGTGGTAGCTTCTGTTGATTGGTGGATCGCAGTGCATTCAGCTGTACAATATGCTTCTGTAAAAAAAAAGTAGTTACATAATTAAAAAGGGAAAATATTTCAATTTCCTTCGATGTGAATGTATTGCACGATATATTTTTGTTAAGCAGGACCTGCTTAGGCTGAGCTTGCTCCAAGGTTATACGCTTGGCAACAATGCCAGAATTGAGTCAAATGTCCGTTGTGGTCTAAATAAACCAGCTCCCTGAGCCACACTGGTCCACTGTATTTCAAGATACTCTTAATGAGCCTGACTTGTTTGGCAAGATTTGGAGGGGTAGATAGAATACCTGGGGCAAGGACTCTTTCAACTCATTTCCTGTTACCCCTGTAAGCCAAAACCCTAACGGGTCGGGTTTTCCTGCCTTGGACAAAACATTGGAAAGATTATCAGACAGCTTTCAATGGAAAGCTATGGATTTTTAGGTTGTTAACGCCAGCATGAGTTCCCAATTCTTGACTCATGACAACTTGCATGTATCACTTTCAAGAATTAAGTAAGCAGGGTATTTCCCTCCAGTAAATAATATGTGTAGAAATGACAACAACTTGCATTTGTATAGTGCCCTTCATTCGGTGTAGTGTTTCGGAGATCTTAAAATGGTGTAGTTTGATGCCAAGCCGGGGAGAAAGGGGAGATCATTCCATTTGGGAAAGCACGTTATCCCATCATTACATGTCTCAGAGCACTGCAAAAAAATTCTGTAAAGTATATGACCATTTATAGGAGTGTCCCACAAACAATTGGGAAATGAATGACCAATTTTATCTGTCTTGGATTTTTGGCCAGGACACCGGTTAAAACTCCTCTTTTCAAATAGTGCCACAAGATCTTTAGCTTCATCTGAACAGTCAGATGGGTCCAAAATTTAATATCTCATCCAAAGGACGGCACTTCTGGTAATGCATTGGAGTGTAAGCCTAGACTGTAAGTTCAGAGTCCTGATGTGGACTTTGAAACCACAAACTTCTGACTCGGAAACAAGTGTGCTAATAAGTGAGGCAGTCTAACCCTCACCTTGGCACTAATAACTAATAAAAATATAGTTATTACTACTGTGCAGTTAATGCTCAGACTTGTATGTGCTTAGAAATTTAAGAGGATTACCTGCACATGTGACATTTCCATTCTTACAGACACTGCAAAAAAAAGTATTTCAAAATATCATTATAGAAGTTACCAATACAAAGCTATTTAAGATTAATAATATAATAGTAATAATCCTTGGATTTTAATATGGTGCCTATCACGTCAGGAGGATATCTCAAAGGATTTATTACCAGCAGCTTGGGACGTCCCCTTGATATAAATGTGAATTTGCTTTTGTTGTTATTGTAGTGAGCATATTTTGTCAGCAAATGTTTAGTTTTTTAAAAAAATATGAGGCCACATGGATATTGTTACAGTTCATGCTTGTTTGCTTTGATGTGAAAACATGCTAAATATTGCTGCTCATAGGTGTTTCAATGATGGGATGCCATCATTAGTTTGTTATCTGTAAATGTTGCCATGATGGTGTAGGCACGAATTTGCCATCACTTGATACTAATTTGCAAAATATTTCCTGCATTGAATTCCTGCACTGAAAGTTCTGTCCACTAACATAAATTTCAAGAATAGTTTGGATGAAGTTTGGCCTATAGTCTCATCCTTCCATTTTCCCATTACAGCATCAAGCCCTTTTCCTAAATGAGTCCAGCTTCCTGGACTCAACCACTCTTCCTGGGTTGAGTGGGTAACATGGGTAAAGAAAAACTTCCTGGTATCTGTCCTAAAGTATCCCTTTGCAGTTTGAAACTTATATCATCTTGTTCTTGTGTCTTGGTGCATTATAAACTATAGTTCTGGATTTACATAGCCGTTACTCATAGTTCTAAAACTAAGTATCATTTTGTTGCTCTTCTCTGCCCTGGTTCTAGGGACCCGGCCCCTTCATATACTCTAGGTATAGTCTGACCAGAGCACTGTGTAACTTGAGAATGACTTCTGGGGATTTGAACAAATAGCCCAAAATCTTATTTGCCTTGTTTATTGATGCCTTACATTGGTTTGATGAGCTAACTAACACCCTTCAATCTCTTTCAGTTTCCCCCCTTGGCAAGTTCTCTCCCATCTATGGAGCGCATGTGTTTTCTTATTCTTATTTCCTATAAGTAATGCCTAGCTTAAGGGTATCCAAACCAAAGTGAGAATTCTATGCATCCCACCTACACATGGAAATTCCAGAGATAGATTGTTGAAATGGAATTGCACTCTCTCCCTGGAGGGACACATCCTGCTTACCTAATGCTGGAAAGTATTAGGCGCAGGTTGGCAAGAGCCAAGGCCAGAGTATGCGTTGTGGTACTGCCGGAGTCTGACCAGCTAAAATCGCATTGATTGCCATTGAAAACACTGCATTGGAAAGCTTTCCTGCTGCTTGTCCAGCTACCCATTGGGGCTTTAGCTTGCAGGGTTAACAAAATATAATAATCCTTGCATTTAATATAGTGCTTTTCACGTCTTCTAGATGTCTTAAAGCACTTCACAGAATATACTGTAAAGTGAATTGATTGTATATTTTGTGAGCGAAACACGGCAGCCAATTGCGCCCAGCAGTGTCCCACAAACATTCGTGGATTGAGCGACCAAATTATTATTATTTTTGTTTTATAGCTGAGTTGGAAGAGTCCCTGGCCCCAATGACTGTCTGTCCATTCAAGTGCTGCTGATGAGCCAGCCTGGCTATGCTGTTATCAGCAGCGCTTTGGATGATGACAGACTGGCCTGGCTCAGGAACTGGACTCCCGAGATTTACACAGAGGGTGGGCTTGATTCCGACCTTCCGTTGCAAAGCATGCCATCTTGGAGGCAGTTCAGCTCCAAGAAAACCCTGCTTATCTTCTCCCCTAGGAGGATAGTCACTAGTTAGTCATTTGACATCCGACAAGCATGGGTTTGAGCCCTCAGTAGGTGGATGGAGGTACCAGAAAATCCCTGCAAGTTTTCTGGTGGGCAACGCATCTCAGCATGAAATGCATGAGAGCATTGCCACCATCTTTCTGTCCGCAGGTTGGACATGCTGGACCAAGGTGGATTCCAGGCACTGGACGTACGATTGCGTGTTCACAAACTCAGTCTCCAGGTAACGCTTTCCAGCAGCTGTCACCCCAAGCCTCAGAGTATCCTCATCAGCTGTCTGGCAAGCATCTGCCTTCAATGTGGTGGGAGGTCTTTACAGGACAGCTTGCGATATGCCAGCAATTTCTAATCTAAATGCCTAGCCTTTATCTGTATTAAACTTCATTTGCCAGTTTTCAGACCATGTAGATATCCTATGAAGCACTCTTTGTAAGACTTCTTTGTAGCATAGTGGTTATAGCACTCGCCTCGCAAGCGAGAAGGCCTGGGTTTGATTGCTGGACAGGGTGAAACGTTGGGCAAATTTCCTTACTCCACATGCCTCTGTTTAACTAGCATTAAGTAGGAACCTGGTTGTTAGTCAATTAGTGGATCAGTAATAATCCCTCCCAAATTTTAAAAATATCTAATAATAATTTGGTCACTCAATCCACGACTGTTTATGGGACACTGTTGTATGTAATTTTGCCCACAAATGTACAGTCAATTCACTTTACAGTCTATTCTGTGAAGCGCTTTGAGACGTCAAGAAGACGTGAAAAGCGCTATATAAATGCAAGGATTATTATTATTATATTATAATCGTCTGATACGTTTCACCCAGAAAATATACAGTCAATTCACTTTACAGTATATTCTGTGAAGCGCTTAGAGATGTCTCGAAGATGTGATAAGGAGCTATATCAAATGCAAGGATTATTATTATTGTTTCCTCTGAATTCACAGTTCCACCCAAATTTACAAATTTAATTTACAAAGTTGCAAAATTTAACTATCTAATATTAGATCTGCAAATCCAAATCATTAATGTACACAAGGAGGGATCCCATTGTAGATTCCTGATAAAACTTCTTAATTTGATATGTGTTGAAAATATGATTACAGTTCAATCTGTCATTTGGGTGGGAGAGTGATTTGACTGGTGTAATGCAACTTTTAGTCTAATTACAAGGAGTAAAAAGTCATTGCACCATTGTAACTATTGTGCTAATGTAAATGTTACTATTTCACTTCACATCTGTCAGCCTTATTTTTCTGGGGGGCAGTTGCCAATCTGACATATACCATTTTTATGCTCTGGGAGTCTCCAGTTCAAATTATTCATAGTTAAATGATAATAATGATCCTTGCATTAGTTTAAAGAAGCAGAGTATCTATTCACCTATTTGAAGCCGTCTCTGAGTAATATTGGCAATTTTATGCCAATTAGTATTGTATTTTGGACAGTTTTATGTCCGTATTAGAACATAAGAAATAGGAGCAAGAGTAGACCATTCGGCCCCTTGAGCCTGCCCCACCATTTAATAAGATCATGGCTGACCTTCTAACCTAATTCCATTTACCCGCCCTATCCCCATTTCCCTTAATCCCTTTAGTTTTTAAAAATCTATCGGTCTCAGTCTTGAATATGTTCAATGACTGAGCATCCACAGCCTTCCGGGGTAGAGAATTCCATAAATTCACTACCCCTCTGGGTGAAGGAATGTTTGCTCAACTCAGTTCTAAAAGGCTGACTATTAATCTTGAGACTATGACCCCCCCTAGTTTTAGATTCTCCAACCAGGGGAAACAGTCTCACACTGTCTACCCTGTCAAGACCCTTAAGAATCTTATAGATTTCTATAAGACCACCTCTGATTCTTCTATATTCTAGAGAATAGAGAGGTTTACTCAACTCCTCCTCGTAGGTCAACCCCCTCATCCCAGGAACCAACCTAGTGAACCTACGTTGCACCCCCTCTAAGGCGAGTACATCCATTCTTAGATAAGGAGACCAAAGCGGCATACAATATTCCAGGTGCGGTCTCATCAAGGCCCTATACAATTACAGCAAGACTTCCCTACTCTTGTACTTTAACCCTTTTGCAATAAACGCTAAAATACTTTTAGCCTTCCTAATTGCTTGCTGTATCTGCATACTAACTTCCTGTGATTGGTGTACAAGGACACCTAAAACTCTCTGAACACTAACACTATCTAGTCTCTCACCCTCTCGAAAATAATCTGCTTTTTCCATTTTTTCTACCTAAGTGAATAACTTCATACTTCACCACATTATACTTCATCTGCCACCTTATTGCCCACTCACTTAATCTGTCTATATCCCTTTGCATCCTCCTTGTGTCCTCCTCACAGCTTACTTTCCAACCTAGCTTTGTATTGTCCACGAATTTAGATACATTAAGCTCTACTTCCTCATCTAAGCAAATAATGTGGATTGTAAGCAGTTGAGGCCCAAACACTGATCCTTGCGCCACTCTACTCGGCACAAACTGCCAATCTGAGAAGGACCTGCTTATCCCTACTCTCTGTTTTCTGCCTGTTAACCACTCTTCAATCCATGTTAATATATTACTCTTAATTCCATGTATCCTAACCTTTTATGTGACACCTTGTCGAATACCTTCTGAAATTCCAAGTGCACTATATCCACTGGTTCCCCCCTATCTAACCTGCTAGTTACATCTTCAAAAAACTCTAAAAGATTTGTTAAACATGATTTCCCTTTCATAAAACCGTGTTGACTCTGTCTAATCATATTATGACTTTCTAAGTGCCCCACAACGACGTCCCTAATTATAGACTCTAGAAGTTTCCTTACCACCGACGTCAGCTAATTGGTCTATAGTTCCCCATTTTTTTTTCCCCCCACCCTTCTTAAATAGCGGTATTATGTTTGCGATCTTCCAATCAATGGGAACCGTTCCAGAATCTAGGGAATTTTGGAAGATCAAAAACAATGCATCCACTATCTCTGCAGCCACCTCTTATAAAACCGTAGGATGCAGGCCATCAGGTCCAGGAGATCTATCAGTTTTTAGTCCCATCAATTTCTCTAGTACTATTACATTACTGATACTAATTTCTTTAGGTTCCTCACTAACATTAGTTTCTTGGTTCCCTACTATTTTTGGTAAGTTTTTAGTATCTTCCAATGTGAAGAGAAGCAAAGTATTTGTTTAGTGACTCTGCCATTCCTTATTCCCCATTATAATTCCTCCTGTCTCTGCTGTAAGGGACCCACATGCACTTTTGTTAATCTCTTCCTCTATATATACGTGTAAAAGCTCTTATAATCTGTCTTTATATCTCTAGCTAGTTTACTCTCGTATTCCATTTTCTCCCTTTTAATCAGTTTCTTGGTTATCCTTTGCTGATCTCTAAAGCCCTCCGAATCCTTAGGTTTACAGCTCTTTTTGGCAATATTACAGGCATCTTCTTTTAATTTTATACTTTCCTTAACTTTTCTAGTTAGCCATGTTTGAACCACTTTTCCCGTGGAATTTTTATTTCTCAAGGGAATATGCATTCACTGGGAAATAGCTAATATACCTTTGAACGTTTGCCATTGCTTGCCTACCATCATATCTTTTAATCTACTTTCCCAGTCTATTTTAGCCAAATCGTCCCTCATACCTGTAATGTTGACTTTATTTAAATTTAAGACCCTTGTTTCAGACTTAACTACATCACTCTCAAACTTAATATTAAATTCCATTATATTATGGTCTAGAGGAGCCTTAACTTCAAGGTTACTGATTAGCCCTGCTTCGCTACACAATACAAGATCAAGGATAGCTTGGTTGGTTCCTCAGCATACTGTTCTAGAAAACTATCTCTAATGCATTCCATAAACTCATCCTTAATTTACTTTTAACAATTTGGTTTTCCCAGTCTATATGAAGATTAAAATTACTCACTATTTTTGTATTACCCTTGTTTACATGCTCCTCTAATTTCCTGATTAATACTCTGCACAATACTGTAACTGCTGTTCGGGATCTATAAACTACTCCCACTAATGTTTTCTGCCACTTGTTGTTTCTTAGTTCCACCCATACTGATTCTACATCCTGATTTTCTGACTTAAGATCCTTCCTCTCTACTGTTTTTTAACCTTTAACCTCAACCTTTATTAACAGGGCTACCCCATCCCCTTGTATAATGCATCTGGGTATGATTCCCTATAGGACGAAACATTGGGCAAGTTTCCTTAGCCCACACGCTTCTGATTACATTCTGTCCATCTGCAATCAGGACTCTCTCTGCCTCCTCGTCCCCCTTGACCTCTCTGCTGCCTTCGACACCATCAACCGCTCTATTCTCATCCACCACCTCTGCTTGCACCTCAACGTTCACAGCTGTCCTTGATTGGTTCAGATCGTACCTCTGACTACCTCTCACGCCGCCTCCACTTCATCTCCACAAACGGCTTCTCCTCTAGCCCCCGCACCGTCTCATGTGGCATTCCTTCAGGGCTCTGTCCTCGGTCCCCTCCTCTTCAATATCTATATGCTCCCTCTTAGTGACATCATCCGCAGTCATTGAGTCAACTTCCACATGTCAACTGACACCCAACTGTACCTCTCTGCCTCCACCCTTGACTCCAGCACAACTGCTGTCCTGACAGATTGTCTGTCAGACATCAAGTCCTGGATGAGAGCTAACTTTCTTCGGTTGAATGTCAACAAGACCCGAGGCTCTCCTGATTGGCTCCAGTCAGCGCCTCCTCACCTCAGGCACTGACAGCATCACCATCCATGGTCGCACACTCCATCTTGCTAAGCCAGTCCGGAACCTCGGTGACTTCTTTGACCCTTAACTATCCTTTCTACCCCCCACATCTGTGCCATGACCTACTTTGCCTCCCTGCACCTATGCAGCATCATCCGGCTCCAACATTGTCTCACACCGCAGGCCGCCGAAACCCTCATACGTGTTTTCATATCATCCAGGCTTGACTATGCAAACTCCTTGCTCTTTCGGCCTCCTCAACTCATCCCTCCATAGGCTGCAGATCATCAAGAACTCTGCAGCCCGTGTCCTATTCTGCACCAGGCACCATGACCCTATCACCCCCATCCTCACCTGACTCCACTGGCTTCCTATCACACAGAGGATAGTTTAAAATCCTGGTCCTCACCTTCAAAGCCCTCCATGGTCTTGCTCCCCTCCCCCCCCCCCCCCCCCACCTCTGCGAGCTCTTACCATCCTGCTCTCTCCCTCTGCGGGCTCTGGCCTGCTTCATGTCTCCCACCTCGCTCGCCCCAGAATTAGTGGGCAGGTCTTCTACCACTCTATCCCCACCCTCAGGAACAGTCCCTCCGCCTAGCCTCCTTCAAGACCCGTCTCAAGACCCTCCTCGTCCACCGTGCTTTCGATCACCCTGCTTCCCTCCCTGCCCTCCACCCTCCCTGATCCCAACCCCCAGCTCAGGTCCGAAACTCTGTCCAGCGCCTTGGCACGTCTTCCCGATGTGAAAGGCGCTATACAAATGTAATTTTGTTGTTGGTGTTGTTGATTACCTAGAAGTAAGCAGGAACCTGGTTATTAGTCGCTTGGTGCATCACTTTTCCAGGGAAATTAATTCCTTTTTAAGAATAAGATTGGTCACTCAATCCACGACTGTTTGTGGGACACTGCTGTGCACAATTGGCTGCCATGTTTTGCCCACAAAATACAGTCAATTTACTTTACAGTATATTCTGTGAAGCGCTTTGCGACTTCTCGAAGATGTGATAAAGCACTATATCAAATGCAAGAATTATTTATTATGACTTCTCCAGTCTTATTTAGTTTGTGCACTATTTACATTATTAGAAACAATGCATTATCACTGAGTGGGAAGAATCTCTGCTTTGAGATGCCTTGAAGATGCGATAAGGTATTATCTCAAATGCAAGGATTATCATTATTATAAAATTGGTAAGCATACAAATAAATTGGGGCCTGGGTTTTGTCCAATTTATCTGACGTACAAGGTTAACCGGCATTCAGATAAAGTGGCTTCCACTGTATGTGCTTCCAAGTCCCGATGTGGGGCTTGAATCCACAACCTTCTGACTCAGAGGTGCCCCTCCCACTGCTACTGATGAAGCAAGGCTGGCTAGTCTGTCATCAGCATTATCCTGGAGTTTTGCTGACCCATCTGGCTCAGGAAGTGGACTAGTGAGACAGCAGACACAGAAGATTAGCTCAATTCCGACATTTAATTTCTAAGCATGCTACCCTTGAGCAGTATATTCAGCTCGAAGGAAACCCCATGTACCCCCTAGGAGGGGGAAGTGATCATGAAAAGATATAATAAATGATCCTGGGGCCATTTGTGAATAACGGAAACATAATTTTGACATGTATGGAGATAAAACAGTTGAGTATGAACAGGCAGGGAGCAGAGATTCAAAATTTATACTGCCGGCAGAACTATCACTTATCTTCCCCAACAATCTTCTCTAAAAGTTGTGGCAGCTGCTAAGAAACAAGAATTAGTTTGCAACTACATGATCTGACATCTTATCCACTGCACAATTTAATTCCCAAGTCTTATGTTCAAGGGCATTTAATGCCTGCATTGATATTTCACAGATATAAATCAGGTATAGCATAACTTTTGGTGCTACTGAAAATAATATGCCTAACTCCATTTATGTACATAATAATAATAATAATCCTTGCATTTGATATAGCACCTTATCACGTCTTCAAGGTGTCTCAAAGCGCATCACAGAATATATACTGTAAAGTGAATTGGCTGTATATCTTGTGGGCAAAATTCAGCAGTCAATTGCATGTAGCATTGTCCCACAAACAGTCGTGACCAAATTATTATTTATTTATTATTTTTGTTAAAGGGATTATTACTACCAGAAAAGTGATCCACCATCGACTAACAACCGGGTTCCTACTCACTGTGAGGTAAACAAAGGCGTGGGAGTAAGGAAACTTGCCTAATGGTTTGCCCTGTCAAGGAATAAAACCCAGGTTCTCTTGCTCACGAGGTGAATGCTCTAACCAGTATGCTACAGGACCCCTACATATTGGTTTGTCTCTTGTATATGGGGATGAAAGGATAGTAGGGAAAGATTCAAAGTAACTGTTCAAATTAGTTAAATTGAATTATTTCCCTGATTTTACTTCCCCCTTGTTTGACATTCTGTTTAATTTGTTTTAAAGCAAATCACAATATACATCAATATATAGTTCTAAGTACGTTGCTTAGGATACTTTACCATTTTCGGCAGTCATTACTTTCTTCACCAGGCTCCAGTATTTGTCCATTATAGTAACAAGTGCATTCAGATAATGTAACGCATTTCATTCTGTTTTCATCCAGATAAGGGGTACTGTCTGGACACTTTGCATAACAACCTATATTTAATAGAAAGCAACAACATTAGTACAACCAATTAAATTCGTCAAATTGCATTGTTTCGACAGTTGTATCAGACATTATGTGTTGTCAAATATTTATTCCAAGGATTTAAAGTTTTTTTTACATCTGCCATTTGCATTTGGCAAAAGTGTGCAGCATAAAGAGGATTTAGACTGTACAAATCACCCTGGAATCATGGCTCTTTTAGGGCTTTGTTGTGTCTCTGTTCTACATCTGTAATACGAGCATCCTGTAGCATTGATCCAATAGTGAGCTGATATCAAACCCATTGAGACACCCGATGGTGATCCTTTCTAGTATGTTTTCCTGTTGGCTCTATTTGGCAACTAAATCTAACAACAGTATGGCAGAAAAGAAAGTATGGTGAAGCAAACTGCTGCAGTCTGTAGTCGATGCTAACATTCTTATGGCAGTGTACTTGCAAAGATATCCCTCACTGAACTGGAGCAGGAGTTTCACAGCTGTGTTCTGGTACCTGTTCATAGACTCGTAGAATCATACAATTATACAGCACAGGAAGGAGGCAATTTGACCCATCGTGCCTGTGCCGGCTCTTTTAAAAGAGCTATCCAAATCAATCCCACTCCCCACTCTCTGCCCATAGCCTGCAAATTTGTCCTCCCCAAATAATTATCTACTCCTACTTCTCTCTCAAAAGTTGTTACCGGGAGTGGAGTCAGGAGAGTGTGGGGCGGAGCCGAGGCCTAGTTGTGTATAAAGCACAGCCAGGTGAGGAGCTACTCAGACGGGAGCGGAGGTAAGTGCCGGGGCGGGGGGCCCGATTCACAAAGTGACGTCGGTGTGATGTCACAGTTAAAAAAACAACAACATCAATGTCCTGGCAGCCCCTGTCACTGCCATCCCCGCCACAACCACACAGCCTGAGGGCTGATGCCGTCCCACTGATCGCTCGCTCGCTCCCGGTCACTGCCTGTGCGTTTTGGCTGCCGCCCCGACCCAAGTCTCCCCCTCTGCTCCAGCCCGGGCATCCTCCGCCGGGCCCTCATGGCTCCCGGCATTGGCTGTCCCAGAGCAGCAACCCCAAGTGTCCAATCATTCACTCCCTCCGCTCAAACCACCTCCTTAAGGCAAACCCAACTCCCACTTCCCTCACATGTACCCTCCCCAACTCTCCACTCACACCACTCTCCACAACCATCTCTCCTGTACAACCCAAATCCTCTCCACACCACTCTCTTCTCCCTCTCCTCCCACCAGCAAACCCACCCACATTTCCCTCCAAAACGTCTGTTCCCTCTCAAACAAAGCCCTCACCATCCACAACCTCATCCTGGACGAGCACCTTGACATTCTTGGGCTAACCGAAACCTGGCTCTCCCCCAATGACCCCGTCCCCCTAGTGGAAGCCTCCCCTCCAGGTTACTCCTTCCACCACAACCCCCGTCCAAACCAACGTGGTGGCGGGGTGGCCTTTATTTCCAAAGCCTCCCTTGGTCTTACCCCCTACTTCTCTGGCTGCTTCCCCTTCTTCGAGCACCTCACCCTTTTCCACCGCTCTCTCCCTTTGAAAATCCTCCTTGTTTACTGCCCCCNTAAGCCCCCCGGCTCCTTCCACACAGACACCCCCCCTCTCCTCTCTTCCCTGGCCCTCTGCTCCGAACGCCTACTCATACTGGGCGATTTTAACCTCCACCTTACACCACTTCTGCTGATTTCACTGCCCTCCTCTCCTCCCTAAACTTTACCCTCCATATAAACTCACCCACAACCGTGGTTATGCACTTGACCTCATTATCACCCATGGCCTTGACATTTCCGACCTCAGCAGAGTGGACAAGGCCATCTCAGACCACTTCCTCATCTCCTTCTCTTATATCCCTCTATCCTCCACCAAACCCTCAACCATCCTCTACCGCCCTTGGAAATGGCTACGCCCTGAGACCCTCACAAAGGCCCTCTCATCTTCAAACATCCTATCCCTCTGGTCTTCCACCCGCGGAGATCCTGAAGCAGCCATCCAGCTGCTCCATGATCACCTCTCCTCCACCTTCAACTCCCTCGTCCCTCTGAAATCCAGGAACATCTCCAAACCCACCTGATCCCCCTGGTACAACAACCATCTCCGCCGCCTAAAAACCCAAACCCGTCTGCTCGAACGCAAATGCCGGAAAACTGGCCTGACAGTTCACCGCTAATTGTGGCTCGAGCATCTCCATAGCTACCGTCTTTCTTTGACACGTGCAAAAACGGCCTTCTACTCCAACATCATCTTGGAGGCTAAACACAACCCCAAAATCCTTTTTTCCACCACCCTCTACCTCCTCCTTGGCCCCCTCCTCTTTCTGATCTACATGCTCCCTCTTGGGGATGTCATCCGCAGACATGAGGTACATTTCCACATGTATGCAGTTGACACCCAACTCTATTTTTCCACCTCCCTTTGCGACCCCCAGTCCCCTGATGTTCTGTCAGCCTGCCTGTCAGACCTCAGGGGCTGGATGAGCTCAAATTTCCTTCAGCTGAACCTTGACAAGACAGAAGCCATACTCTTTGGCTCTCGTCAACGTCTAAAATCTCATGGCTCTCACCTCCTCAACCTACCCGACCTCCCCCTAAAACTCTCCGAACCCGTATGCAACCTGGGCGTCAGGTTCGACCCCCAATTATCCTTCCTCCCCCACATCCAGTCCCTCACCAGCCTTCTTTCACCTACAACGCATCGCCCATCTCCGCCAATACCTCTCTCCGAAAGCCGCTGAAAGCCTGGTCCATGCCTTTGTCACCTCTTGGTTGGACTATTCTAACGCCCTCCTCGCTGGCCTCCCCTCCACTACCATCCATAAAATTCAGATCATTCAAAACTTTGCCGCCCGTATTCTCACCCATACCAAACTCCGCTCCCCGATTACCCCAGTCCTTGCCAGAGTGCACTGGCTGCCTGTCCCAGAGAGGATCGACTTCAAGATCCTCACAATTGTCTTCAAATCCCTCCACTCCCCTGCACCCCCCTATCTCTCTGACCTCCTCCCTCCTCAAAACAGTACCCGTTGCCCTCATTCCTCCAGGTCTGGCCTCCTCCTCGTCCCCCGAGTCCTCCACTCCACCCCCGGCGGCCATGCCTTCAGCCACTTTGCCCCGAGGCTCTGGAATTCCCTTCCTCATTCCCTTCACCTCGCTCCTTCTCTTCCTATTTTCAGGTCCCTGCTGAAGACCTTTCGCTTCGACCGTGCCTTTGGTCACCTTCCTCCCGCTCCCCCTGGCTCGGCCCCGGGATCCGTTACTGTAAAGCGCTCTGAGACACCGTCCAGTATGGAGGCGCTATATAAATCCAAGTTGTTGTTGTTATTGAATCGGCTTCCACCACCCTTCCAGGCAGTGCATTCCAGATCTGAACAACTCGCCATTCTCATTAGTTTTAATGCATAGACTCTAAACAAAAGTAATAAATGCTCTTTTGATTCATAAAATGCTGCCTCTGGTTTAGAGCAATCTTATGCCAATTAGTATTGCATTTTGGACAGTTTTATGTCTATTGTGGATTATTATCGGGGACCTGTAGAAGAGAGAACTCGCCTCGCAAGCAAGAGACCTGGGTTTGATTCCCAGCAGGGCGAAACCTTGGGCAAGTTTCCTTACTCCACACGCCTAATAATAATCCCTCAGGAAAAAAAACAATAATAAATTGGTCACTTCCATTCACGACTGTTGGTGGGACACTGCTGTGCGCAATTGGCTGTTGCGTTTTGCCCACAAATATACAGTCAATTCACTTTACAGTATATTCTGTGAAACGTTTTGAAATGTCAAGAAGACGTAAAAAGTGTTATATCAACTGCAAGGATTATTATTATTAGATGTCTCACAGACATGATAAGGCACTAGCAACTGCAAGGACTATTTTTTATAATTATTGTTATTACTCTGCCAGTCTTATTTTGTTTGTACTCTAATTACATTATTAAAAACAATGCATTGTCACTTTCATTCCAGGATTGTAGTGAGCAATATTGACTTGCAGGGTTAACAGGAGCTGAGTGGGAAGAATCTTCGCTCCCAGTGACTGGTCTGTCCTCCAAATCCTACTGATGAGCCAAGGCTGTTATCAGCATTATCCTGGAGTATTGCAGACCCATCTGGCTCAGGAACTGGACTACCCAGACCACAGACACAGAAGATTGACTTAATTCCGACATTCCCACACTTTCCCCTGCCCTCTCTCTCCCACACATTCTTTCTCTCTCTGTCAATCACTCTCGCTCAATCACTTTCTCTCCCACTTCTCTCTCACCATCTCTCACCTCTCATGCACTCTCTCTCTTCTCAAGCATTCTCTCTCTCTTCCCACCCCCTTTTTCAATCACTCTCTCCACCCTCTCTCCTCCTCTCTCAATCACTCTCCCCCTTTGTCTCAATCAACTGCATGGGTCATTATCTGCAGTGGCAGGAGCCGGCGGTTGGTGAAGACGCAGTGGATAAGGAGACCACTGCTTGCCTTCCTGACAGACTGCAGTAATGGATGGCATTATTTCCACTCCCCGTGCTGCGTCCTCCCAATCGCCGAGTCCTATCACTGCCATGAGATGACATTAACCGGGGAAAGGGGAGGCGTGAGGTCCGAATGTTGGAAATGGTTTACGGTTGGGTGAATTCATGAACAAAATATTCAGTGGAACACAAGCCTTTCTATAATGCTGGCATAGGCCGTGTGTGTGTTTGTGTGTGTCTGGGGGGGGAGGGGTGGGGGGCAGGGGGAGAGATGTTGTCCGTGCAAGGAATGGAAGCCAGAGTTAGAATTGTGGTTATATGGGAATGGAGCTATGATATCCATGGAGCCATATGTATTTTTTTCCCTTTGGATATAATGTATGAGATTTAATCCATAATAGGATAAGTTTTGTGTGGTTAGGGTTAAAATTGGAATTGGAACAAAGGGCTTCAATGTGGCAAGTGGCTATTTTTTGTTCCTTGCCGTCATGTACCAAAATTAGAAGGCAGAATGTCACTTGATAAGCACTCTCCATGTAGCAGCAGAGATCTGACATTTGTGAAAAATAATATTATGATCCTTGCATTTGATATAGTGCCTTATCACATCTTTCAGATGTCTCAAAGTGCTTCATAGAATATACTGTAATATGTGCCAAATATTACTAAACCCCATAGCAGTATGCTTCACCTGCTTAAAATTAAAATCCATCCTCTTATCACAGCATCAAGCTGCTCTTTAAATGAGTCCAGTGTCCTGGCCTCAATCACCCTTCTTAACATGTTCTACCGTTTGGGTAAAGAAAAGCTTCCCGGTATTTGTTTTCGTCCTCCCAAAGTGAAATGCGCTACACAAATGTAGGTTTGTTGTTGTTGAAATTGCCCTTTGCAGCTCTAAATTTATGTTGTCTAGTTCTATGATGCATACTGAAGTAATGATCTGGGTTTATTTTTTCAATCCCGTTTAACATTTTATAAACCTCTGTAAGATCCCCTCTAAATTGTCTTCTCGCAACACTGAAGAGCCCTAGCTTGTCTAACTGTTGCTCACAGCTGTTTTCAATCCATATAGAGTTAGCCTAACTTAAAATACAAAATCAGCTGCCTGTATAGGAGATCTATAGATCAAACATTGAAAATTGAATCAAAAGCATGAAAACAGAGTTAGTACTGTTGTTATTAGTCAAATTTGGGAGAGAAATAGAAAAAAATGCACTTGAAGAATTGAAAGAAATGTTTTATTTTGCCAACAAAGGTCATGGAGAAGATCAAGGTTTAGTGATTCAGCTATTTGCCATGTAAGAGAAATGTATTGATACTAGATTGTAGAATAATAAACAAAACACAAAATATCAAAATCAAAAACCTTCAAGATCTGCAGAGAACATGCCAATGGGATTGTCACTACAGGAATTTGAGATAATTGAACCACATGGTTTATAGTGCCAGCTGTATTCACCGTGGCGGTTATAATAGTCACAATATACAGCTACAATGGAAGAAAAAACAGTTATTAATTAGATAACTAGTCAGTTAGCTATTTTCAATATGAATATAAATCATAACAACATAAAATCACATTAACAATACAATACAAAATTACATTTGTATAGTGCCTTTCACGTCAGGAGGACGTATGCCCTTGATGTAGGATAACACCTTTAGATTCTTGCAAAGATGAGTTTGGATGCTAAGCAAGAGAGAGGGAAGCGGGGTGTGATCGAAGAGGTAGGTCTTAAGGCGAGAATTTAAGACAGACCAGCTGGGGGGGTTGGGGGGGAATGGAGGGCGAGATGGAAGGAGTTCCAAATGTTAAGAACATCATTGCAAAACACCTCAAAATTCAAATATTCCATGTTTTGTAAACTGAAGCAGAAGTATTTTTCTATTCGTTACTCTGTCACACCTGTACTCTGTTACCTTATACAACCTACGTAAATCTATGAGACAACACATGTATGTATATTTATTAACCAACTATACAAATCTTCAGTTATTGTGAATGTAGCAACTGATACTTACGACACAGGTCAGGGGTTCTCCAATCAATGCAAACGCTGGCTTTATTACAAGCTTCTGCATAGATTGCTACAGCAGTGCAGAATCCAAGGTATTTTCTTCCCATGTCACAGACACAAGTTTCTTGGACACATTCTTCAAAGTAGGGAATTGGGTCAACCTAATAAAAATACCACACCACAATGTTACAAATATAGTCAGGCCAAATGTGCAAAATGTTTAATATCTCATGGATTTGGAAGTGTTTAGATGATAAAAGTCTCATTGCGCTATTCAAAAGGTGAAAGGAGTTTCTCCTGATGCCCTGGCCAGCAATTCCCCAAGAAAAATTGGTCATTCATTTCATGACTGTCTGTGTGCACAAATTGGCTGCTGCATTTGCCTATGATTATGTCACTACACCTCACAGTAAATTGTGTGAAGTGAGTTGAGGCATTTCATGGTGGGATAAGGCACAATATCAAATGGAAGGATAATATTATTTACGATGTCCAGGGATATTTCATTGTCTCCAATAATGATGACTGTCCCAAGAGGCTTTAAAACATTGTAGATTATTTTAATCAAATGAATCTTACCATTTCATGGCATTCTTTAAAAAGATTACGAATAATTATGCCACACTTCTGCCTTGCTGACTCTAAGCAGTGTGGATTTCTGTCACAGGAAGATGTTTGATTTGCTATATCTTCGCAATGTCCAGATTTCCAGCTGTTTCCAAATTCCAGGGTCTTAATCACCAAAGAGTTTCCCTTTGTTGTTAAATCATCTGTAATATTATCATTAAAATTTCCACAAAGACCACATATTTTGCCCTGGAATAAAAATATAAATCAAATGACTAATCATTTTGTAAACATACAAAATAGTAATTTTTTTTATAGGAGACAAATATTAATCTTCCTAGGAGTTCCAAGAATACTGTGCTTACACATATTTGTTGATGACTTATGACTTATTCATCACTATTTATAGACTTATACAGTCTTATCTGGTATTGCTGTTTTAGGTAATACCGTGAACGTGTGTGTTTAGCATGGCTTCTATTTATTTACATCTGTGGATTTACATTTATGGAGTCCTGTAGCTCAGTGGTTAGAGCACTCGCTTTGCAAGCGACAGACTTGAGTTCAATTCCAGGCAGGGCGAAACCTTGGGAAAGTTTCCTTACTCCACACGCCTAATAATAATCCCTCCAAAAAAACAAAACAATAATAAATTGGTCATTTTCAATCTATGACTGTTTGTGGGACATTGCTGTGCGCAATTGGCTGCCGCGTTCGCCCGCAAATATACAGTCAATTCACTTTACAGTGTGTTCTGTGAAGCGCTTTTGGACGTCCTCCCGACGTGAAAAGCGCTATATCAAATACAAGGATTATTATTATTATTATTATTATTACATATGGATCAATTGAAATATAGGGATGAAGATTGTAGTCCATATGGTATTTCTCACATTAAAAGTGCCAGAGATGGCAAAACTGTTTTTGACAGTGAACTCTAGAACCAAATGATGCTGAACGTTTTGGCTATCAGTTGGCAGAATAGTCTTTTTCAAGGTTTTTGTTTTGCTAGAACGCAGCCAACTAACTGGTACATAGGAAAACCCAAACTGCAGCCACAACGTTATGAACATCACCATGAAAGGAAGTTGAGGACAATGTTTGTCAGGCAATAGGAATAGGTTTGAATAGGCTGCTGGCACCTCAACATCCAGGTTCACAAATGAAGAACAAGCCTATCTTCCTCAGCGTTTTTTTTAATCATAACATATATGAGCACTCGCCTCACAAGCGAGAGACCGGGTTCGATTCCCGGCAGGGCAAAACCTTGGGCAAGTTGGTCACTTCAATCCACGACTGTTTGTGGGACACTGCTGTGTGCAATTGGCTGCTGCGTTTCGCCCACAAATATACGTCAGTTCACTTTACAGTATATTCTGTGAAGCGCTTTGAGACGTCTAGAAGACGTGAAGTGTGCTTTATCAAATCAAGGATTATCATTATTATTGTATTCATTATGTTTGGTATCATCTTGCACTAAGTTGAACCCTCTTAAGAACCTCAATATCAGTCCTTCACTAAAGGTATTCTGAAATAATAAGAGATCTCAGAGCGTTATTATAGGTTAAAGATAGGCATGCATCAAATTTGTAAAAAAAACATATTTATCAATTGACTCATTTTAAATGTGTTTTCTGCATTGAATGCAAGCGACATTCAACTTCAAAATAACACTTACTTTCCATGTTGCATCCAGTGAGACCGAAAATCTAGTATCTTTATCCCATATTACAGTCATCCCACTAGGATTCATAAATGTAAGGATTAAATAGAGGCCAACGGTGTGAAGAGAGTAAAAATCACTTGGGCACTGGGTTTGATTGGCAAACTTCTCATCAATTACCAGTCTGCTATCAGTTAGAACCAATTCTTTACCCTAAAAGTAAGAGTACAAAAACGTTTTTATAATATATGCAATATTTTACAGTTCAGGTTTTAAACATACATTTGAAATGAGAAACTTTCAATAATTATTTTTCGTAAAACACTACCCCAGTTAAAATTTTGATATTTCTTGAGCATGTTGTGCCTTCTTCACAGCAGGGGACACTTTCTATTAGGATTTTGAATGTGCCATTTCCACGATTGCAGTCGTCCTAAATACAAAATTACATTTTCACAATGGAAAATCGGAAGACAGTCTGATGACATCTCATTATTAACTTTATTTTTTTATTTCTTGATCTATCTGCTTTTCTCCTCCACTTTTCAACTTGATGCTGAACACAATTGGCTAGGTTTCTAAACCAAAACAAAACCTATATCCACCAATCATGATTACTGTGATTATCTTACAGTAGGAAAATTTCCAGCTTAGTAAAAGTCAACTAACATTAATTATTTAAAGCTGCACTCCTGAGAACCACTCTAATTACACATAGAAACTAGAAAAAATGTAATCTTGATGATATGAAGCAATACTAATTTACTGTACGATACTGCAATTGTTCAAGAAGAGTAATTGAACATTGGATTGGATATTTGTTTTGTTTGTTCTAGAACACCCATCAAGAATTTCCATCCAAACTGTCAATACATTTCTTCAGATGGCTGAAAATTGCATTGTAAACATTTTCTTGATGCTCTTGCTCTACCCTACCTCTGCAAACCCCTATACTCTCATACTCTCAAACATTGGCTCATCCTTTCTGTTGTACAATTGTCAACTGAGCTTTCAACTACTCCCTCCCTCCCCGCTATCTGGAACGGCCTCCCAAAGTCCTACTGTCTTTCTTGCTTTCTCTCTACCAATATTAAAACTCTCTTTAAAAAACTCTTTTTGTGTGCTTCAACCACTTTTGTCCTATTGATGCTGTCCTATTCAGCTATTTGTCCTATTCAGCTCAAAGCTGAATTACTGTTTTAGAGCAATTGTATTATTTTATAAAAATGGAGTCTTTACAATGAAGTATTTTTGCTTCGGACCATCAGAGTATCCTGAAATCATACGAAAATGCAAGCATTTTTACCCTCTCACTTCCGACCTTAATAGGTAATATCCATCATTCCCTGTGAAATGCTTTGAGATATTATGTAGTGTGGAAGCTATTACTCTTGTTAATCTGCTGTCCAGTCATTCATATCAATTCTAATCCATTTAGCCAGTTTTTTTAAACATAGCTATCAGTCAAATAATGAAATGTATATTCACATTTTACAAAAGCATTAAATTGTCATTGCAGGAACAAAAACAGTCAACACGCATGATTTTCCAATTTAACATAAAAGCAGCTACCTACAAATTTAACAATATTGGTGCATGAATTAGACTGAAGCAACAGAACTAATGTAGTTGAAGAACAATTTGTAATCCATCTTCTCTTCACTCATCTCTTGATCTGTACCTTTCCCTATCTTTTGAAAACACTCCCCCTGCACTGTACATTTTTAAGAATCTATATCGACCCAACAAAATATATTACAGCATCCCCTACAATAACTTATTTTTTCCTCAGGACCTCAAGCACCTTTTTATCTACCTTAATCTTCCTTTCTTCATGCAATCTACAATATTTTAAAACTCAAGATGATATTGCATAACTACTTCCTCTTGATTTATTTTGCCCTCTCTACCCTTTTCAGTTTGGATATCCTGCACTCTGGTCCTTGCCTTAATCCAATATTTTAAAAATATCATTCACATAAAGTCAAAATGTAATTACATATTAAAATTATATTTGGTCTTACTAAACTTACCTCGACAAACGTGTAGATACAATTACCCTTAAAGGTGTATCTTTTCCCATCGAATGTCATATAATGACCATTTCCATAAACAGTACAGGTCTTGGGACAGGGATTGGTGGTGCAGTTCCATGATCCACCCTGGCATATGCTACAATATAAATATTAACAGTAATTATTTGATAGACACATCAAAATGCTTTGCAGAGTGTTCTGTAAAATATGACTGTATTTGAAAGCAATTGTTGCAGCTAATTTGCACGTTTTCGGGTCAGCCAGCCTGACATATGTAGAAACCTATCACCACGCTTAAGAGTATCCAAACCTGACTGAGTGTTCCACATCTACGTAACCACCTACACATGGAAATATCTCTGTGTCTGGAATGGAATTCTCACTTTCTCTAAGATGAATACACTTTGCTTACTTAATTCTAGTGAGCTTTAGGGGTAGGTTGGCAAGAGCCAAGGACCCAAGAGTGTGCATTGAGCTATTGCTGGAGTTTAACTAGCTAAAATCATACAATTTGCCATTGAGAGCAATGTCTGGCAAACGTCCTGCTGCTTATCAAGCTAGGATAAGCCACTCCTTATAACTTTGACTTGAAGGGTTAACAGGAACTGAGCAGGAAGAATATCTGCTCTTAGTAGCTTGTCTGCCCTCTAGGTTGGTTAGCAAAAGTGCCCTGGAGCCCTGCAAGCTTGCCTAGCTCAGAAACTAGTCAACCAAAACTGTTAACGGAGGGTTGACTTGATTCTGACATTCAGTTGCCAAGCACATCACCCTGGAGCCAGTTCAAATCCAAGGTGATCCTAGAGCAGCCAATTTGCATTTAGCAATGTTTCATAAAAAGACATGAAGTGAATGACCAATTTTACCTGGGTGACTGTTGGCCAGGGTAATGTGAGGAACTTGCTTCTCTTTAGAATAGTGTCATGAGATCATTAATGTCCAACTGAACACGCACACAGGTCCTCGATTTAAAGTTTTATCCAAAGCATAGCACTGCAACAAACCAGTGCTCCCTCAGCACAGCATTTGGAGTTTCAGCCTATATTTGAATTCAAAGTCTTGATTTGGGACTTGAATAAAAATCTCTTTGACTAAAGAGACTAGAATGCTACCAACTGATATACAAATGCCCCAAGCCATGCAATTCACTATGTTCCACAATGTCATGCAGAATGTATTGCATTCCTTTTTTGGTCTTGCAATTTTACTGAAATTTAATTTCTTTAATCTCACCATTTATTGCAGGTTTTTTTGATTGTGCTTCCAGCAGCATATTCTACACCTTCAATCCAACAAGGACATTGTTCCACAGCAGCGCACTTTCCTATTTCATCTTCCACTTGGTTGTTAGGACAGATACAACCAGGTATGCACGGGCTTGGCTTTTGTGTGTGAAAGAGCAGAAACAAATGTTTTCTTCAAACAAAATGTTCACGTACATTTTGTTTTATTGAAAATTTTAAATGATGATTTAATATCTATAGTGTAGACACCACAATGATTGAAAACAAAGTAAAGTTATGGTTAGTGATGAGGTGATCTAAAACTTGAGTTTAAAAATCTGTAGATTGTAGGAGAAAGACTCAGGAATTTACACAGATCTTATGAAAACCAAGTTGTACAATGAGATTTGATTTTAACCCATTGGTGTTACAGGGAGAAAGAAAAGGATAAAGCATGGTGTGTTTGAAGCTTGGGAGGAGCAAGAGAAGTAAGTTCAAAGGAGCAACACATACAAATGTATTGATTAAATACAAAAGCGATTGAAAGGTTGAGAAAGGGATTGGAAGACAGAGGTTAAAAACGATCACCTAATCCAAACAAACCTTTTCTTGTGTCTTCTCCACAAATGTGTGAGATATACAATTTAAGTCTTGAAGGTACTTAGGCATTAAAGAGGGCAAAGAGTTGCAAGGGAAATCCAAATGCTTGGCACAAAATAGAAAAGAAGCTTCTTGAAGGCAGCTTCATTGGTGGAAGAATGTATGACTTCAGTTTGGAATTAGAGGTGATAATGAGGCTAAGAATAAGAGTCAATAGATAAGGGAAGCTGTGACTGGAGCCATCCAATTTAAGAAACAATGGATGTAGATTAGATTTCTAAGGTACAGGAGAAACTGCATATTTGAAGAGTTTAAAGAAGAAATAATTCATTATCCCATCAAAAGATGTGGAGGAGATCAAGATAAATGATCTAGTCAGACTGAAAGGAATGTAGGTCATTTACAGCGAGGGTGTGTCATCTGAAGAGAGTTAAATATACTTTGTGTTTAACACTTATGCAATTGGACAGATGGATTTTTTTTAAATTTTAAATCAACATAATTTTTTTGTTGCTTTGATTATCTTTACTGCTCTTATCTTTTTTTGCCAACAAGTTGAGGTTGAACATGAAGGGTTTAAGTCACTTATATAGACCAGAAACAACAAACCGTAATGAATTCTAAAGAATTTACAATATTCAGTAAGGAACATATCCCTTTTCCGTATCAGCTTATCTCTTTCTGAATTCATGGAGCACTAGGAAATAATAGGAAACCTCTTTGTTTTATGAATTAGTTATTTTTATACTTTGTGTCTGATAATATTAAACAAACTTTTGTGTAATTGGCTTTCTCATCCCTTGTGGTGTAAATTACAAACCAGCCTAAGTCTTGTGAAATAATGTTTGGTTACTTGACGTTCACTTACACATGGTGTGTTCAGAGACTGGCAAGTCTTTTTACATGAGTACTGATTTGAACAGTTAAAGTATATCTTTCCATTGGAACATTCTAGAAAATAAACAATGTTTTAAAAGTATTTAGAAATGTTATTTCATTCATTTAGTTTAAGTTACATTTTTTTGACTGATGGTTTGTTTCGAAACATTTGCTTACCTTGATGCTGGTGGTCAGAATTTTTTGAGCTGACAAATGTCCCATTTTCACAAATGCTAAGTGAAAAAAAGTTTAAAAATGGCATTTCATACGTACTCAGTGGTTGCAATTGTTTGTAAAATATTAGATACATACTTACCAATAGCTATCATTTATAGTAATATTCTGTCCTTTCTGTACAATCAATCCTTTGGTATAACATGGGCAATTTGATTTATTAACACAGAGTCCATTCTCATCCATGTACAGTTCTTCAGGACAGCCACAACCATAAACTGGAACATCTACAACCTCACAGTTGTAATCATACTCCGATAATGATCTGCATGTATGGTTACAAGCTCTCATGTCATAGTCAAAAACCTGAGACTTGGGACAGACATCATCTAAAACGAAATAGAAGACAAGTCTGAGAATATCTGAGAGAATCTGTGTGCCAATTCTGCCATTTTAAGCAAACCATCAGAAATGTAGTTGACAGGCACAATGGAAAGGCAGGTTGGCTTGTAAAATGTGTTCATCCTGTTGTGTTACCATTTTTAGCTGTTATGAGTAACTGCATTGTAACAATACAAAACACTACTTGACTTAATGATGCTTGTCTAACTAAATTGTCTAACGGTCCCACATCAGGCCCAGAATCACATAGTCTAAGATGACACTCAATGCAGTGTCGTCCTTCTTATGAGACATTAACCCATCTGCCTGTTCAGGTGGACATTAAAGATATCAATGGCACTATTCAAAAAGAGAAGGGAGGTTCTTTCAGTGACCTGACCAACAATCCTCCCAAATAAAATTGATCACTCACTCCATGACTCTTTGTGGAATATTGCTGTGCGCCTACTGGCATTTTGCCCACAAAATACACAGTCAACACACTTTACGTACTGCGAGGCACTTTGAGACATCTCAATGATGTGATAAGGCGCAAATGCAAGGATTATTATTATTATTATAGATGAAAAGTGTCCTACTCATTAGGGTTTTAATTAGGACATGTCTTCATCTCCAAGTCTCATTCATGAATAAAAGAGACTGGTCAACTGATCAACCATCAACAGTACTTTGGATTACTGCAGACCTGTCCGACTTTCCCAGGCTTTTATCATCTGAGGCAATTCATCCCTTGGGAGACTCTTCTTATCTTATTCTCAACATTCCCCTCCATTTAACAAGTACCAAAAAGTTGAAAAACCTGACTATTATCCAATTTTGGTGTCTAAACTATCCAAATAAAATAAGGAAAATATTATTTTTACATGATTTATTCAATAATTTCTAGTTTGAAGGCTAATCTGTAAAATAATTGCAGTAAATAGAAAGATTATCACAACGTACTGCATATATCTTTTCTCCAGTCTCTCACAATGATACCATTAGCAGCACATTCACAAGCATATGCTTCCCATCCTACACACAGGCAGTCATTAATGTCCTCACAGGCACACGTGGCCTCTATGCACATCTGAAAAATGCAAGTAAATAGGTAATTCTAGCAAAAAATAATGAAACACACAATAATTATCTCATAACTCTAATAACTAAAACAAACTATAATATTTTACATTTACTATCATACATTTTCATAAACTCCCACTCAGAATCAAGAGTACTTACAACTGAGCCAAGTATCTTGACTATTTTGTTGCACTACTTAACAGACAAATATGGGACCTTCCAGGCCAATTAAGAGGTTTTTATTAAGAGGTTCTGCTTTACCTTCTGGCTGAGTAGTGTCCAGAGAGTTTTTATCATATATAGGGACTATTTAGAAAGCACATTACCCTATATCTGGATATTGTAGAGAGGTTTACGCTGTATGTGGGCAGTGTATAAGCTTTAACTTGAACGTGGGCAGTGCATTAACCCTGTATCTGGGCAATGAGCAGAGAGATTTACCCTGTATCTGGACATTGTACGGAGCCCTTCACTTCATAACTGAGAATCACCCTTTACCTAGACAGTGTTGAACAATGTTCAACCTGTATTTGGGAAGTATACAGGGAGATTTACCCTGTTTTTAGTATGTTCTGAATCTGATTTGAAGGGTGCTCAATATTTTTATCAAATAGAAAATATTCCAGAGCAAAATTTACCAAAAGAAAACAAGATGAATTAAGGAGAGTCATTCAGCGATAGTGAAACATTACTTTAATAATAATGATATCACTGTACTTTTAACATTGATAGTATTAAATAGAGAATGTGTCTGCCCGATGTGAATGCATTGCCTTTGAAGAATTTCACTCCTAAAGGATTCTTACCTCATAATATTTCAAATAGTCCACTGTTGAATGACACACTGAGAAAATGCCTGTAGAATCCTTTAAGGAGGCACAGTGCTCTTTTGCAAAGTTTTCTATAAGACAAGTTTAAGATTTTCATTTTACTAGTAGAAATAAAATAATGCAGAATATATTGGTAATCTCTTGTCCATGTATCGACTAATTTACTTAGAAAACACTACTGTAATTTCAGATACTGTTACATGGCAAAGGAACCTCCCAGGTACTAAATTCATTGAGAATAGTTTATACAGTGTGTTACAAATGAAATTTCTCTTCTTCTGAAGGCAATGAGAGACACACAGACACATGCACAAATATACAAGCATACATTATCCAAATTGTTTTTATATCAATAATGAGGCCAGTCCCGATTAGTTTAGATATAGGGATAGTGAATTCAGGTCATGTTGCTAGATGACAATCATATAACTTGCATTCCTGTGAACCTTGCACCCATGCTCAAATGTTTTTGCCATCTTTGCACTTCTGCAATTATAGACAGAGGTGAACAGTGGACATGTGGATTATCAGGACAGAATGGTGTTAGTTTGTCTCAGTAGGTAGCCCTCTTGCCTCAGAGTCAACTTCCACATTAGGATTTGAACTAATGTAGCCAAGGCCGATGTTCCAGTGAAGTGATGGGAATGCTTTTGGAGATAAAACAAAACAGAAGTCGCTGGGAACACTCAGCAGGTCAGGCAGCATCTATGCAGAAAGGAAAGTGAGTCAACATTTTGGGTCCACGAACCTTCATCAGAACTGGGGCATGTTGGGAGGGAGAGGCTTTTAAGGGCTAACAGAGAGGAGGGAGGCAAGACTGGAAAGACAAAGGAGAAAATGGGGTAGAGGACAGGGGATGATGGGTTAAAGAGGGGTTAATGATGCAAACTAAATGGGGGATTGCAATAAAACAGGGGAATAGAGGTGTTAATAATGCAAAACAAAGGGAGGAAAAAATGCAACAAAATAGTCAGACCAGAGAGAGAAAAGGTGTGTCTGGGACCCAGATTATACGGTAATGGTCACAGAAGAGGGGAAGCGGAAAGTGAGCTGTTATGGTCTGAATTTGTTGAAATCAATATTGAGGGCAGAGGTCCCTAGCAGATAAATGAGGTGCTGTTCCTTGAGCTTGCGCTGTTCCAGCACCTCATTGGAACAGCGTAGGAGATCGTGAATATAGAGGTCAGAATGCGTGGGAGGGAGAGTTGAAATGGCAAGAAACCAGAAGCTCAGGGTTGTGCTTGCGGACAGAACGGAGGTGTTCGGCAAATTGGTCACCCAATCTGAGTTTCGTCTCCCCAGTGTAGAGGACATCCCCAATGTCCTTTGTTTTCCTTGTCCTGCCTCCCCACTCTCTGTTAGCCCTTACAAAGCCTCTCCTTCCCAACATGCCCCAGTTCTGACGAAGAGTCGTGGACCCAAAACATTGACTCACTTTCCTTTTTCCATAGATGCTGCCTGACCTGCTGAGTGTCCCAGCCACTTCTGTTTTTGTTTCAGATTTGCAGCATCTGCCAAATTTTGTGTTTTGTTTATGCTTTTGGAGATCCATTCTTCAAATGAGACATTAAACCAAGGTCCTGTCTATCTGTTCAAGTGACAGTTGAAAGATCCCATGACACTCTTCGAAAAGAAAAAGAAATTTCTCCAAATCAAAACGCAAAGTACTGCAGATGCTGGAAATCTGAAACAAAAGTAGAGAGAGCTGGGGAAGCTCAGCAGGTCAGGCAGCATCTGTGGAGAAAGGAAAGTGATTCAACATTTCAACACTTCGTCGTGGACCTGAAACGGTGACTCCCAAAATTTCTCCTGATGTCCTTGCCAAATTTGTCATTCACTTCATGACTGTTTGTGTACAATTTGGATGCCATGTCACTACACTCTACAGAAAATCCTATGAAGTGATTTGAGACATCCTGAAAAGTGTGATATCAAATGCAACGATCAATATTATAAAGTACAATACAAATTGGTATTTATATAGTACTTTTCACAGCAGGAGGATGCCTCGAGACCGTAAATAATCCTTGTATTTGATATAGCGCTTTTCACATCTTCTAAATGTCTCAAAGCACTTCACAGAATAAAGACCAGTGGTGTAACAAAGCCCCAAGGGGCCTTAATGCAAGAATATACAATTTGCTTATTTTACTATTTCTATCTTCTTGTGTTCTCTCTCCCGGCGAAGCGCGTACGTAATGTGGTTATATTGAAATGGGAGTCAGAGAACATGAGTCGTTCTGCTGCCGATGGGTTGGGCCCCATATCCTTGTGGACCCTGGGTGACTTGACCACTTCCACCATTGTAGTTACGCCACTGCTCAAGGTGCTTATTATTCTGTTCTATGCACATTACACTGCAGCCCATATTATTGAGATAATTTTGGAATATGGCCCACAATAAGGAAATGTTTAGACTCCTATATAATACCATATTCACTAAACATTGTTTTTTTTTAGACAGACTTTAGTTAAGCATTTGGGTTGAGGTCCGCATCAGGAAAATTTTCTACTTAAATGAAAAAGGGAAACTGGAAGATCCAACCAGATCAGCAGATCGTAATCCACAGAAACACAAGTCCTTCAGGTTTTTTGTAAAAAGCACGAAAAAAAATAAACACAAAGTAATGTTACCATTTTCTGAACTAATACATCGAAGAGGTGGATCAGGTTCAAAACTAATCGTTTCAGGAGCCCACAAATGAGGATTAATTATAGATGCATCTTCTATAATGTTCTCTGTAGCCACAAAATCATCTTCTGCATTATTATTATAATTACCACACAGTCCTGTGAATCAGAAAAATCACATTATCGCACATAAAGACTTATCTCCCTTTAACTTCACATATTTAACTATTTCATTAATTCTAGTTGTATATATTTGATATCATCAGGTTTCTATTGGTTTTGGTGTCAGCCCAGCTTAGTTGGCCGGACTTTTGCCTCTTAGCAATACATTGGGACTTTGAACTCATAAGTCGTTGTGCAAATGACAATGTGTTGGCGTAATATACACAGAACAAAACCTCAGAAAACTCTGGGACTTATAAATATAAAGGCTGAGGCTTCTTGAGTGTCAGGAGCCACCCCTTGAACATTGCTTGTAGTTCAGCTACAGTCCTAATATAAAAACTAGCATTAGATCAAAACATTTGGGTGGGAGAGGCACTGAACATATTCAGCTCTAGTAATCCAATACACTTTAATTATTGGAATCAGGTAAAAAAAAACACATTAATTCTACATCGACCTTCACAGTAAATTCTCCCATTCAAATGTTCACCTCAGGCTCTGGCAACATCAACCTCCATGGTTGTACATTACAACTCACCAAGCCAGTCAGGAACCTAGGTGTCTTGTTCGACCCTCAACTGTCTTTTCACCCCCCACATCCAAGCCATGACCTACTCTGCCTTCCCTCACCTCCATAACATCTCCCGACTCTGCCACTACCTCACCCCTCAGGCCGCTGAAACTCTTGTTCATGCCTTCATCACCTCCAAGCTCGACTATGCAAACTCCATGCTTGTCGGCCTTCCCAATTCCTCCCTCCACAGACTACAGATAATCCAGAACTCTGTAGCCCGTATCCTTTCCCACACCAAATTCCGTGACCCCATCTTCCCCACTCTCGCCCGACTCCACTGGCTTCCTATCCTCCTTCAGAGGATCCACTTCAAGATCCTGGTCTTCACATACAATGCCCTCCATTGCTTCGCCCCACTCTACCTCTGCGACCTCCTAACCCCCTATCAACCCGCCTGTTCCCTCCGCTCAGCCGGCTCTGGCCTGCTCCACATCCCCCGACCTACCCGCCCCACCATTGGCGGGAGAGCCTTCAGGCACTCTGCCCCCAATCTCTGGAATTCCATCCTCCAGTCACTCCGCCTCGTCCCCTCCTTAGCCACCTTCAAATCCCGCCTCAAGACCCTTCTCTTTGACCATGCCATCGGTTACCCCACTTCACCTCCCCTCCCTTCCCCGCTCCCCTTCCCAATTTGTTTCCCCAGTGGAATACAATGATGATTATTAGATTAAGAAGCATTATGCTGGCATTGGAAAGACTGCTGGCAAATTAATTGACAGCTGAATTTAATTTTGGGTCAGCTTGATAATGTTGTATTCTGCAAAAGGATACAACTCCACAAATAACAAAAATACCCAAGCCAAAATTATATCTAAAAAATAGCCTGCATTTTTTTAATTTTAAGAAAAGTAGCACATATTTGGTTTATTTCAGTCAATAAGATGAAACATTTGCAATGAAGTGCATTATAGAGTATCTCCCATTGTTCTGGTCAACAATCCTTCAGATAAAATTCATTTCACAGCTGTTTGTGGAGCACATTGGCTGCTGTGCACCCCTACAAAATACAGCCACTACATGCCACAGTAAATCTTGTGAAGTAATGGAAAATATTTTGATGTGTTAGAACAACAAACAATGACAACTTATATTTATATAGCGCCTTTCACGCGGGGTAGCGTCCCAGAACGATTCGTAGTGGCAGAGTCTGACACCGCGCCAGGGGGAGAGGAGGTGACCGTAAGCACGATGAAGAGAAGGTCTTTAGGTGAGATTTAAAGGTGGGGAGGCAGGAGGCAAGTTGGAGGGATTGAGGGAGAGAGTTACACAGTTTCAGGGTGTAATAGCTGAAGGCACGGTCACCGATGATGGAGCAGATGGCACAAGGGACAAACAGGAGGCTGGAACAGCCGAGCAGAGGCAGCGGGTGGAGAGTTGGTGGAGTAAGCGGATCAGATAGGTAGAAAGGTGCAATGGCATGAAGTGATTTGAAAATGAGTGAAAGGATCTTGAAATTGATCCGTTCACTGATTAGGAGCCAGCGGAGCCTGGCAAGGACTCGTGTGATGGAGGTATGGAGTTTTGTGTGAGTGAATATCTGGGCAGCAGGATTTTGAATTGATTGGATTTTGTGTTGGTGGAGCTGGGGAGACCAGCAAGGACGGTATTGGAATAGTGACGAAGGTGTGGCCAAGGGTTTCAGCTGCGTCAGTTGTGAGGTATGGATGGAGGCAGGCAATGTGGCAGAGGTGGTAAAAAGCAGTCCTGGTCAGGGAACGGATATGTGGTGGAAAGGAAAGCTCGGGATCAAACCTGAGGCCTAAGTTGCGCACAGATTCAGAGAGTCTGGGGGAGAGCCTGGGGAGGTTGAGGAGCTCAGACCCACAGGAGAGAAGATGTTGATGGGAGCCAAAGATATTGCTTCCGTCTTGCCGACATTCAGCTGCAGGAAGTTTACACTCATCCAGGCCTTGATGTCCGTCAACTAAGCTGACAGGACATCAGTGGACTGTGCGTCGCAGCTGGAGGAGGAAAAGTAGATTTGGGTTTCATCCGTATACACATGGAAGTTGACCCCATGTCTGTGGATGCCTTCGTCAAGAGGGAGCATGTAGATGAGGAAAAGAAGGGGGCCAAGGATGGAGCCTTGGGGTGTCCGGGTGGGGGCGAGAGGAAAAACCATTGGCCAAAATGAAGTGCTGGCCGTTGGTTAAATAGGTTTCGAACTATGCGAGTGGGGTTCTACTAATGTGGATGAGGGAGGAGAGGCAGTGGAGGAAAATGACGTGGTCAACTGAGTCTAGGAGGCCGAGCAGGCAGAGGAACTCCTGGTCACAGAAAGAGAGGACATAATTTGTTACTTTGACGAGCAGTGTCTCTGTGCTGTGGGTAGGACAAAAACCGGACTGGAGGGGTTCGAGTAGGGAGTGGAGGGCGAGACGTGAGCAAAGTTGCTTTGCAACCACAAGTTCCAGGGCTTTGGCCAGGGAGGGTAGGTTTGAAATTGGAAAATTTGCTAAACTGCTATATCAAATTTGAGGATTATTTTTACCTTTAGTGCTTCCTTTTGCACTTACAGGCATTGAGATGTAAAGCTTTAGGGTGGATGAAGTCTGCACTTGTATTTTCATTCCAAATTTTGTTACTATTTGAAGGTACATTGAGTGCAGCTGAAATATTTTTATATCATCTGTAAAATACAAAAACTCTGGTTCAGTGTCATTAACATATTTATTTTGTGGAAAAGAATCAAATTTAACATTTTTTACCTTTTATTAGAGGAAATTCAACTTTATTTACACCAAGGTAAATGCTCCCATTCTTAGTGATTGTATAGGTGATCTGTAAGGAATAATATTTGCCTAATCATTCACAGCCAGAGTCACAAACTACAGGATGAGCGTTAAGTTCTTGCAGCTCAATGTGGACAAGAAGTCATCCATTTCAGCTTCTGACAATGTCTCCTCATTTCTGACTATCACCTCCTCAACCTCCCTGGCTCTCAAACACATCAAACTGCATGTACAACTTTGATGTTCTGTTTGATCCTCCATTCTCTTTACTTCCTCACATTGGGTCCCTGACCAAGGCCGTTTTTCTTCAACTCTCCATCCCTACTTTAAAAAAAATTGCCAAAGCTTCATTTATGCCTTTCTTACCTCTTGACAAGACTTCTCAAATGCATTCTTCACCCGTCTTCCTTGTTGTACCATCCTCAGCTTCAGCTTACTCAATCATCTGCCACCCACATCCTCAACTGTTTCAAACTCTGCAAACCCATCCAGATTACTAGGCTCCACTCTCATCTAACAGCTTGATTTCAAATCCTCACCCTCAGTGCTGCCCCACACTTCTGCTCACCTACTCTACATACCAAATTCTAGGCCTCCCCGACCCACCATCAGGCGCTGAGTGTTTAGCAACTACCCCCACACCCCCACCCCTCACCCCAACACCCCTCTTTGGAACTTCCTCCTTCTGACCCTCAATTTTGTCTTCTTATCTAGTTTTGAATCCAGCCTCAAAAATGACCTCTCTGCCCATATCTACGGCTACCTCCTCTCTCCCTATCCTCTGTTACTTCAGGGACAGACACTCTCACTTTGAAGCTCTCTGCGACATTGTCCTATGTAAGGTTGATAAAGGCCGACACAAGCTATTACTGTACAGAAAGAAAGGGTAAGCAAACCGTTTTATGTTTTCTCACCCCTTTTATAGTGAAGAGAACACTTTGTAAACATGTTTTTTTAGGTGCAGATTGACATTGATGAGTCTGGATCTTTAAATCCCATTCATTTGTCTGTGAAAACAAAGATACTTATGTTCAGAACTCTAAATTCTGTCAAACGGGTTAGTAGTTAGATGTCAGCCTGGCTCAGTTGGTAGTAATCTTGCCTCTGAGTCAGAGGATTGTTGTTATCTGACACTCCAATACAGGACCAGGGGAGGGTGGTTGGTGGATGGGGGGCGGTTGCTGTCCTTTAGTCAAGATATTAAACTGTGGAACCATCTGGTTATTGAGGGGACTCTATTTGAAAAGAAAAAGGAGTTTCTCTCAGTATTCTGGCCAACAATCCCTCCAGGTAAATATAAAGGAAACAATTTATGTTAAATCTTGTAAAGTCTCTTTGTCTTGTTCCCTCATTTGCCTCCTTCAAGGCACATTTCAAGACCCTCCTCTTTGACCGTGCCTTTGGTCACCCTCCTACCCCTACCCTCCCTGCTCTCCACCCCTCCTGATCCCAACCCTCCTGCTTGAGTCCATATCCCTGATTGTCTAGTGCCTTGGGACATCCTCCCGATGTGAAAGGCGCCATATGAATCTAATTTGTTCTTGAAGTGCTTTGAGATGTCCTTTTGACATGAAAGGCACTATTTCAAATGCAAGGATTATCATTATAATATTACTATTATTTACTGATTAGAAGTGATAATCCAAGATCCCTGTATTGTAGGGTTTTAGTCATACTGAGTTAAATTCGAGACCTAATATATTGCACTTAGCTTGGTTCTACTTTCAGAATTGCAAAACCTTGCAGAACACAATTGGATATCTACTTGATTGCATTTGAAAATAAATGTTACACTATCCCACAAATATTCACTTTACAGTATATTCTGTGAAGCACTTGAAACATCTAGAAGACGTGAAAAGCTCTGTACCAAATGCAAGGATTATTATTATTACATCCCAGTAAAAGGTTATCTTCAGTATGATGAGTCAGCACTTTATATTGCCTTTGGATACATTTTAATCTTGATGGAAACATAACCTATGACTTCAATGTGTGCCAGAGTCCAGCTTACTACATATGATTATGGAAGGGAGATTTACAATGGAATACTGTATAACCTGTATTTCTCACAGAACTTTAGGAAATTTTAGAATATGTGTACTTGGAAATTTTCATTCTAAGTTAAATGGACTGTGAAAACAAAATATATTAAATCTTACTTATAAGTATAATGGAATAGATGAGCTCAATTCTTAGCTATTGTTTGAAAATATAGGACAATGAACAAAAAGTCAGGCTTGTTTATGCCAAAAAACACAAGTGCTAAAAACTGGGTATACAGTATTCAGAGTGGGAGTATGTATCTATAGATTTGGGTCTCTACATACACACACACTTGTGTTTTTAATTTTAATTAACAAACCAAAATCATGCAACTTGGATAAAATTCAAACATTTGTGAATAAAACCAAAATGTCACAATTTTGGTCACATGCTGTATGAATTTATTCTCATTCCAGCTTCATTTATAGATCCCACAAGTTGAAAATGTAATGAAACCTCACATACAAGAACAGCGTGATACGAACGGTTTCCTTTCAAAGCGTAATATTTATCATTAAATGTTTTGATTTTGTCTCCATCTATATTGCATCTTCGAGGGCAACTGAGATCAGAGCAATTCCATATTCCACTTTGACAAGTGCTAACACACAAACAAACAAAAAATTATTTAGATATGGAACAAAATAATTCAGCATTTCTTCTAAATTGTTTGACATCTTAGTGCTTGTAATCTGAATTGGTAAAGTTACCATAAACGACAGATAGTACTTCTTTTTTCTCCAGGCTTATATATATTTTCACCATATTCACAAGGACATTCTGTTCTTTTGATGCATTGGTTTGTGCCTCTTATGTCATCAAGAATAGTTCCTAATGGGCAATAAAATAACAACAAAGACAAACATTTATATAGCACCCTCCATGCAGGGCAGCATCCAGGAGTGCTCGATAGTGGCGGAGTCTGACCCCGAGCCAGGGGGAGAGGGAAGGGGGAAGTGACAGTAAGCATGATCAAAAAGGAAGGTCTTTAGGTGGAATTTGAAAGCGGGAAGGGAGAGGATTGAGGGTGGGAGTGCCAGAGTTTCGGGGCATAGTGGCTGAAGGATGGCATTGAAATAATCTAGCCAGGCATTGACGAAGGTATGGATGAGGGTTTTGGCTGCTTTTGTCGTGCGGTTTGGACGGAGGCGGGCAATGTGACGGAGATGGAAAAAAGTGATCCTGGTCAGGGCACGGATGTCAGGCAGAAGGGAAAGCTGGGGATCGAACCTGCGTCCAAGTTGCGCATGGGTTTGGTGAGTCTGAGGGAGAGCCTGGGGAGGTTGAGGAGTTCCGTCTTGCCGACATTCAGCTGCAGGAAGTTTACACTCATCCACGCCTTGATGACCGTCAACAATAACAAAATTACATTTGTATAGCTCTTTTCATGTCGGTAGGACATCCCAAGGCACTGGACAGACAGAGTTTCGGACCCGAGCTGGGAGTCGGGATCAGGGAGGGTGGAAGGCAAGGGTGGAAGCAGGATGATCGAAAGATCGATTGAAGAGGAGGGTCTTGAGATGGGTCTTGAAGGAGACAAGGGAGGGGAATAGGTGAACGGACTGTGGGATAGAGTTCCAGAGGGAGGGGGCAGAGTGGTAGAAGGCCCGCCTGCCAAAAGTGGGTTTAGGGAGGCGGAGGACATGAAGCAGGCCAGAGCCCACTGAGGGGAGAGAGCGAGCAAGATGGTAGGGGTTAGGAGGTTGCAGAGGTAGGGGGGAGCAAGACCATGGAAGGCTTTGAAGGTGAGGACCAGGATCTTGAACTGTATCCTCTGTGACATGGGAAGCCAGTCAAACAAGCTGACAGGACATCATTGGACTGGGAATTGCAGCTGGAGGAGGAGAAACAGATATGTGTGCCATCCGCATACATGTGAAAGTTTACCCTGTGTCTGGGGATGACCTCGTTGAGAGGGAGCATGTAGATGAAGAAAAGAAGGGGGCCAAGGATGGAGCCTTGATGTATCCCGCAGGTGACCAGGAAAGGGTGAGCGAATGACCTGTGAGTAGAAAGTGGTTTTGGCTTGAGAGGGGGAGTGACAGCGGTCAGTATGAAGATGCTCGAGCCACAGTTGGTGGTGAACCATGAGGCCAGTTTTGTGCCATCTGCACTCAAGCAAACTAGTTTGAGATTTGAGGGAACAGAGGAGAGCGGGGTAGGTTTGGAGATGGTCCTGGATTTCACGGGGGAAAGGGAATTAGAGGTGGAGGATAAGTGATCGTTTAGCAGCTTGACAGCTGCATCATGATCTCTGCGAGTGTAAGTCGAGAGGGCACGAAGGTCTGAGCACTTGTGAGGGGCTCGTTCCATGGGCGGAAAAATATGGTGGAGTGTTTGGATGAGAGGAGGGGATTATGAGAAGAGAGGGAGATGAAGAAGTGGTCAGAGATGGCCTTGTCCATGATGGATAGATCAGAAAACAAAAACAGAAATCACTTGGAACACTCAGCAGGTCAGGCAGCATCTATGCAGAAAGGAAAGTGAGTCAACATTTCGGGTCCACAGCCCTTCATCAGAACCATTCTGACGACCGGGTTCCTACTTACTGCTAGGTAAACAGAGGCGTGTGGAGTAAGGAAATTTGCCCCACATTTCCCTCTGCTGGGAATCGAACAAAGGTCTCTCACTTGCGAGTGGCTCTAACCATTCAGTTACAGGACTCCACTATGTACTTCAAATGAAATTGATCACTTCAATCTATGACTGTTTGTGGGACACTACTGCGTGCAATTGGCTGCTGTGTTTTGCCCACAAAATATACAGTCAATTCACCTTACAGTATATTAGAATCATAGAATTATACAGCACAGAAGGGGGCCATTCGGCCCATCGTGTCTGTGCCGGCTCTTTGAAAAGAGCTATCCAATTCAATCCCACTCCCTCGCGTTGTTCCCACAGCCTGCAAACATGTCCTCCCCGAATAATTATTTACTTCTCCCTTAAAAGTTGTTATCAAATCGGTAATTCTGTGAAGCGCTTTGAGATGTGTCGAAGACTTGATGAGGCACTATATCAAATGCAAAGATTATTTTATCATTATTTCATCACAAAAAAAGTTTACAATTAGTTTATGATTGCAGAAGCCATTTGGACCTTCTTGTTTCAGTGAAATCTAGTTTCTATAAACCTTCAGTAAAGTGTAATCAAAATCTATTGCATAGTTGATTTCAAATCCATACACTTTTTGCAAAAATATTTGCTTAAATAAAATATTTCTGCAAAAAATATACACTGCATGTGATCATGGGTGGAAAAAAAGTAAACAGGTTTTAAACTCATGTTTATGTACAAAGTTTCATAACATTGTGTGGATAGTTATGATATATAACGTTAGATGCAATAGAATGAATAAATAGACTACCTTCCGGACAGTCACAAGTATTTATGCACTGTTCACACTGTTGATGACGCTTGGGATCAGAACATGTTGGAAGACAAGCAGGACCACATTCCTTGTAAATCTGGCTTTTAGGACAAACAGGCTGTGCTAAAACATAAAGACAGATACATTTACATGTGTAGTATACTAGAAGCCATCAACTATTAACTATATCAGGTGTCAGTCTGGCTCAGTTGGTAATACTTTCGCTTCTGAGTCAGAGGTTGTGGATTAAGTTTATGGTCTAAGCTGGTTCTCAAATGCAGTGCTGGGTGAAACCAGGCTAGACTGAACACAAAAACAGAAGTCACTGGGAACATTCAGCAGGTCAGGCAGCGTCTATGGAGAAAGGAAAGTGAGTCAACATTTCGGGTCCATGACCCTTTCGTCAGAACAGACTGAACTGTCTGTTCAGGTGGACATGAAGATAAATGTTAATTGGTTTAACTCCTGTAGTAACAACACATATCCTTGGTTCTTGCCAACCTACACCTAATATTCTCTGGAATAAGGTAAGCAGGGTGCATTCATGCAGGAGAGAGTATGCATTCCATTCCATTCCAGATACAGATAATTGTTCATGTATATGTGGAATTCAAACTCTTAAGCATAATGATGCATTTCTGAACAGATCAGATGCCCAGATGGCAAAAAGAGCATTACAGATCCCATCGCATTATTCAAAAAGTTTCTCTAGATAAAATTGGTCATTCAAAATGGTACCAGGGATGAGAAACTTTAGTTATGTGGAGAGACTAGAGAAGCTGGGATTGTTCTCCTTAGAGCAGAGAAGGTTAAGGGGAGATTTAATAGAGGTGTTCAAAATTATGAGGAGTTTTGATAGGGAGAAACTGCTTCCCCTGGCAGATGGGTCAGCGTAACCAGGGGACATTTAAGATACTTGGCAAAAGAACCAGAGGGGAGATGATGTAAAATTTTGTAACACAGAGAGTTGTTATGGTCTGGAATGCACTGCCTGAAAATGTGGTGGAAACAGATTCAATAACAATTTTCAAAACGGAATTCCATCGGTACTTGAAAAGGAAAAAAATGCAAGGATATGGGGGAAGGAGATTCACGAGAATGATACCAGGAATGAGGAACCTTAGCTATGAGGACAGGCTGGAGAAGTTAGGACTTTTCCCATTAGAGCAGAGAAGGTTACGCGGGGACCTGATAGAGGTCTTCAAGATCATGAAAGGTTTCGACAGGCTAGATAAGGAAAAGCTATTTCTGCTGATAGGTGTGTCTGTGACTCGTGGTCACAGTCTTAAGATATCTACCAAAAGAAGCAGAGGGGAGGTGAGAATTTTTTTTTCACTCAGCGAGTTGTTCGAATTTGGAATGATCTGCCTGAAAGGGCAGTGAAGTCCGATTCGATAACAGCTTTTAAGAGAGAACTGGATAGGTGTCTGGGGAAGACGGGTTTGCAGGATTATGGGGAGAAAGCTGGTGATTGGGGTTAGTGAAAGTGATTTCCTCTGTCATTGAGCCGGCACAGACTCGATGGGCTGAATGGCCTCCTTCTGTGCCATAACATTCTATGAATAAAAAAACAGTGGGGAGTGGGACTGATTGGGTAGCTCTTCCAAAGAGCCGACACAGGCACAATGAGCCGAATCACTTCCTTCCATATTGTAATATTCTATGGTTCTATGATTCTATGATTCACTTCCTGGCATTGTTTGTGTGGCATTGTTGTATGCAAATTGGCTGCTGCATTTGCCTACAAATACAGTCACTGCACTCTCCAGTAGATCTTGTGAAGCACTTTGAGATGTTTGATGACATGGTAAAGCATTATACCAAATCCAAGGATTATTATATTATTTGGCTGCAAAATGTTTTTGAATTTGGAGATTTTTTAAAAAAAAGCTTTATTTCTTACCACAACTGATCTTTGACTGCCAGGTTTTCCAGTGCATTGGGATGGAATTATCAGCACTGTGTAGGGAAAAGTGACAAGAAATTGATTCAATAAACAGAACAATGCTTCAGTTATGCCAGTGGACAATTCAGATATTCAGAATAGCAGAAATTGAGTCTTAATTTGGAAGCTTTTTTTAAAGAACTGTGATTTTCCACAGTTCTATGCATTCTTCAATTTTAAGACAGAGCAGGCTAAGACTTTGATAAATTTCAGGCTTCAAATATATTGAAGAAGCTGTTTCCTTTTAAAATCTCCTGCCATTTAATTTCTTCATTCATTCATTTCCTCAAACCAACCCACTCATGGCACTTTCTCCCAATGAATATATTTTGTTTAATAGTTAGATGGTGATCTCACAATTACCTTTTTGATATGAGATATGAACACTGCCGTGATAATTCATTAAAAGTGGCACAGGCACATTCTGCTTTATTTCCACAAGCACAAACATCTCTCTGACACATTCTCAAATACATATCGCTATATATATTAGAAACGTCAGATTGCCCAAAACACGAGGAAAAGTATGTTGATATTGTAGGTTTACAGGCCTGGAAAACAGAAAAAAAGGGAAAAAGGAATCATAACTATATTGTATTAGCTTTCAGCATACATTGAGTAAACGTTAAGTTGCAGGAAGATGTGCTTGACATTATTGTATTAACAAGTGCAAATGTGCTCAAGAGGACATACAAAACTGAAATATTTATTATGTGATCTGCCAATGAAACATTTTGCTTTTGTAAAAAACAGTAATTTTACAGGAACTATAGTACTCACTTCCGCTGCTGTGCATGCTAATGTTTTAGGAAAACGGGAAACGCACCCATGATCCAAAGAACGTATCTGATTTGCAAGGACAATTTCATACACAGTCTTGCTTGAAACTATACAAAATAAAAAGAGAAAGGCCTTCTCGTTATGATAAGTATTCCAAATGTGTAGACTTCTATCAGCATTTTAACATTTCTTAACCTGGCAATAATCACTTTAATATTTTAACATAATGAGAAATTGAATTACCATAATTGATTCCAGTTCCTTTATGAAACAACCCACAGAGGCCACATGTTTGTTTGTGATAACTAGTATCAAGAGTTACCTGTAAGTAATAATAATAATAATAATAATCCTTGCATTTGACAAAGCACTTTTCAAGTCTTCTAGACGTGTCAAAGCACTTCACAGAATACACTGTAAAGTTAATTAACTGCATGTTTGTGGGCAAAACGCAGCAACCAATTGAGCACAGCAGTGTCCCACAAACAGACGTGGATTAAACCAGTTTTATTATTTTTTTTATTGAGGGATTATTATCAGGAATGTGGAGTAAGGAAACTTGCCCAAGATTTTGCCCTGCTGGGAATCGAACCCAGGTCTCTTGCTTGCGAAGCGAATGCTCTAACCACTGAGCTATAGGACTCCTGTAGGAATGAATAAGAAGTTTGAAGTATAAAATGATATGTTACACATGCTAAATTATTATCGTAGAATCATAGAATCATAGATTTATATAGCACAGAAGGAGGCCATTTGGCCCATTGCGTCTGTGCTGGCTCTTTGAAAAGAGCTATCCAAATCAATCTCCCCATAATCCTGCAAACTTGTCCTCCCCAAATAATTATCTATTTCTCTCTTAAAAGTTGTTATGGAATCGGCTTCCACCACCCTTTCAGGCAATGCATTTCAGATCCGAACAACTTGCTATGTAAAAAAATTTCTCCTCACCTCCCCTTTTTTCTTTTAACAACTATTTTAAATCAGTGTCCTCGGGTTACCGACCCACCAGCCAGTGGAAATGATTTCTCCTTGGTCACCCTATCAAATCCCCTCATAATTTTGAAAACTTCTATTAACCTTCTCTGCTCCAAGGAGAATAATCCTAGCTTCTCTAGCCTCTCATAGCTGAAGTCCCTCATTCCTGGTACCATCCTGGTAAATCTCCTTTGCACCCTCTCCAATGCCTTGACATCCTTCCTAAAGTCTGGTGCCCAGAACCGAACACAGTACTCCAGCTGAGGCCTAACCTGTGTTTTATAAAGGTTCATCATAACTTCCTGACTTTTGTATTCTATGCCCCTATTTTTAAAGCCTTGTGAACTGGATGCTTTTCTTTCCTCCCAAAATGCATCACTTTGCATTTCTTCACATTAAGCTTCATCTGCCACGTGTCTGCCCATTTTACCAGTCTGTCTATGTCCTCTTGCTACAATCCTCATCACCGTTTACTATTCTTCCTAGCTTAGTATCATCTGCAAACTTGGAAACTGTACTCCCTATTCCCAAGTCCAGGTCATTTATGTAGGTCAAAAAGAGCAATGGTTCCAATACCGACTCCTGGAGGAAACCACTGCACACTTCCCTCCAGTCAGAAAAACAACCATTCACCACCAGTTCTGTATCCATGCTGCCACTATCCATTTAATACTGTGGGCTTCATTGAAAGGTTTGTATAGATATTAATTCCTTCAACCTTCCAAGCTGCAATTGATGAACAGAATACCACGTCAGTTGTTTTCCAAATGCTCCCGACGTGAAAGCTGCTATACAAATGTAATTTTGTATTGTATTGTAAATACAGTACTAGGATTTAGCTTTCCTTGTTTGCATAATAGAAAGCATTCCACTGACAATGAAACATTACAACGCCTTGTTCCTTGAGGCAATTGGGCCTACATTTGACATTTATAATGGGCATTGCAAAGAGTGACTGACAACAACTGGAATTCAAGCAGAGAGCCCAGCAGTGTGAGGAGGTAACTTAGTGAGGTGGAACAGATTGGGAATTCTGTGCAGGAATTTGGTGAGACTGGAAGTAAGAGAGAAAACAGAGAGCAAGTATGATGCAAAACCAATAGAATAGTGATAATGGAGGATTCAATTATCCTAACATAGACTGGCAAAATAACAGTGTAAAGGACAAGGAGGGCGAAGGATTCCTGAAATGTGCACAGGATAACTTTCTGGATCAGTATGTTTCCAGCCCAATGAGGAAGGAAGCAGTGCTGGATCTTGTTCTGGGGAATGAAGTGGGGCAAGTGAAGCAGGATTCAGTAGAAGGGCATCTGGACAACAGTGATCACAACATCATTGGGTTTCGATTACTTGTGGAAAGGGACAAGAACCAATCAAAATTGAAGATATTCAACTGGAAGAGGATTAATTCCAGTGAGTTAAAAAGAGACCTAGCCAAAGTGGACTGGAAAGAAAGATTGGCAGGTAAAATGAGCAATGGGAAGCCTTCAAGGAGGAGATAGTTTGGAAACAGAACAAATACATTCCCAAAAGGGAAAAGGTAGGGCCTCCAAGCCTCCCTGGATGAATAAGGAAATTGGGATTAAAATAAAACAGAAAAAGGAGGTTTATGATAAATGTTAGATTCAAAATACAGAAGATAATCAAATGGAATATAGAAAGTACAGAGGAGAGCTGCAAGGAGGAAAGCTTCTTGTGGAGGCAGAGGGAATGGCTTATGTACTGAATGAGTACTTTGCATCTATCTTCACAAAAGAAGAGGATGCAGCCAATGCCACAGTATCAGAGGAGAGGGTATAGAAATGGTTAAGATAAGAATAAACAGAGAGGAGGTACTAAAAAGATTGATAATGCTCAACAACAACAAAATAACATTTGTATAACACCTTTCACGTCGGGAGGACGTCCCAAGGCGCTTTGGACTTGAGTGACTGACAACAACTGGAATTCAAGCAGAAAGCCCAGCACTTTGGACCCGAGCTGGGGTTTGGCATCGGGGAAGGTGGAGGGCAGTGGGGGAAGGAGGGTGATTGAAGGCACGGTCGAAGAAGAGGTTCTTCAGACGGGTCTTGAAGGAGGGAAGGGGCGAGGCAGAGGGACTGCAGGATGGAGTTCCAGAGGGTGGGGGCAGAGTGACTGAAGGCCCACCTGCCAATGGTGGAATGGGTGAGGCGGATGACGTGAAGCAGGCCAGAGCCTGCTGAATGGAGGGAGTGGACAGGTTGATAGGGCTCTGGGAAGTCACAGAGATAGGGGGAGAGCAAGGCCACAGTGGGCTTTGAAGGTGAGGATCAGGATCTTGAACTATGTCTTCTGTGTAATGAGAAGCCAGTGGAGTGCAGCAAGGATGGGGGTCATAGGGTAACAGAGCCTGGTGCAGGAGAGGACACAGGCTGCAGCGTTCTGCATGATCTGCAGCCTATGGAGGGAGGAGTTGGGGAGGCCGACAAGCAAGCAGTTTGCATAGTCAAGCCTGGATGTATGAGGATTTTGGTGGCCTGCGGTGTGAGACAGTGTGGAGCCGGGCGATGTTGTGGAGGTGGGGGAAGGCAGAGCGGGTCATGGCATGGATGTGGGTAGAAAGGATAGTTGAGAATCAAACAAGGTGCCAAGGTTACAGACTGGCTCAGTGAGGTGGAGTGTGCATCCTTGGATGGTGATGCTGTCAGCACCAGAGGTGTGGAGCTGCTGACGGGAGCCAATCAGGAAGGCTTCAGTCTTGTCGACATTCAACTGAATAAAGTTCGCTCTTATCCAGGACTTGATGGCTGATAGACATTCTGTCAGGACAGCAGTAGTCCTGGAGTCAAGGGTGGAGGCAGAGAGGTAGAGTTGGGTGTCATATGTGGAATTTGAACCTGTGTCTGCAGATGATGTCACCAAGAGGGAGCATATAAATATTGAAGAGTAGGTGAGCAAAGACAGAACCTTAAGGAATAACACATGAGACAGTGTGGGGTCTAAAGGGGAAATCATTTGTGGAGATGAAGTGGAGATGGTGTGAGAGGTAGGATCGGAACCATTCAAGGACAGAACCATAAAGGTTGAGCTGTGAGGAGAGGTGGAGAAGGAGGATAGAGTGATCAACGGTATTGAAGGCAACAGAGAGGTCAAGGAGGATGAGAAGGCAGAGGGATCCATGGTTGCAGATGGACAAAATGTCATTTGTTACTTTGACCAAAGCTGTTTCTCTGCTGTGGACAGCACGGAAATCTGATTGAAGGGGTTCGTGAAGGGAGTGGCAGGAGAGGAAGGAGCGAAGCTGGGAAGCAATAACTCGTTCCAGGATGTTGGAAAGGAAGGTTGGAGATGGAGGCAGTAACTAGATAAGGTAGATAAATCACCCAGTCCGGACGGGATGCTTCCTAGGTTACTGAGGGAAGTAAAGGTGGAAATAGCGAAGGCTCTGGCCACAATCTTTCAATCCTCCTTGGACACCAGGGTGGAGCCAGAGGACTGGAGGGTTGTAAATGTTACTCCCCTGTACAGAAAAGGACAGAAGGTATACCCGGGATCTACAGGCCAGTCAACCTAACGTCAGTAGTGGGGAATCTTCTAGAGACTATAATCCGGGACAAAATATGGGTTAATAATAATATAAATAAATAATCATCCTTGCATTTGATATAGCGCTTTTTCACATCTTCTAGACATCTCAAAGCGCTTCACAGAATAATATACTGTAAAGTGAATTGACTGCATATTAATTGAAGTAAGAATAGGGGAACATCTAGGCAATAGTGATCATAACTTTTGACTGTATATTTGTGAGTGAAATGCGGCAGCCAAATTGCGCACAGCAGTGTCCCACAAACAGTCGTGGATTGAAGTGACCGATGTATTATTGTTTTTTTTCTTGAGGGATTATCATTAGGCGTGTGGAGTAAGGAAACTTGCCCAAGGTTTCGCCCTACCGGGAATCGAATCCAGGTCTCTCGCTTGCGAGGCGAGTGCTCTAACCACTGAGCTACAGGACAACAACAACAAAATTACATTTATAGAGCGCCTTTCATGTCGGGAGGACATCCCAAGGCACTGAAAACTCCAAGGACAGCCAACATGGATTTGTTAAAGGCAAATCGTGTCTAACAACCTGATAGAGTTTTTTGATGAAGTAACGGAGAGGGTAGATAAAGGTAGTGCAGTAGATGTAGTTTATATGGATTTTCAAAAGGCATTTGATAAAGTGCTGCACAAAAGACTTGTAAGCAAAGATAAGGCCACTGTATTAAAGGAACAGTGGCAGCATGGATACAGAACTGGCTGGGAGACAAAACGCAGAGAGTGGTGGTGAATGGTTGTTTTTCTGACTGGAGGGAAGTGTGCAGTGTTGACCCCCGGGGATCAGTATTGGGACCACTGCTGTTTTTGAATGACCTAGACTTGGGTATAGGGAGTACAATTTCCAAGTTTGCAGATGATACAAGATTACATTTGTATAGCACCTTTCACGTCGGGAGGACGTCCCAAGGCGTTGACACTAAGCTAGAAAGAGTAGTATATGGTGAGGAGGATAGTAGCAGACTGCAAATGGACATAGATAGAGTGGTAAAATGGGCAGACACGTGGCAGATGAAGTTTAATGTGGAGAAATGCAATGTGATGCATGTTGGGAGGAAGAACGAGGAGAGGCAATATCTCCTCATTCTTAAAGGGATGAAGGAACAGAATGACCTGGGGGGTTCATAAAAGTAAATCTTTGAAGGTGGCAGGACAGGTAGATAAAGCTATTAAGAAAAGCATCCGGTTTACAAGACTTTTTTAATAGAATACAAAAGTCAGGAAGTTATGATGAATCTTTATAAAACACTGGTTAGGCCTCAGCTAGAGTACTGTGTTCAGTTCTGGGCACCAAACTTTAGGAAGGATGTCAAGGCATTGGAGAGGGAGCAAAGGAGATTTACCAGGATAGTACCAGGAATGAGGGACTTCAGTTATGAGGAGAGACTAGAGAAGCTAGGATTATTCTCCTTGGAGCAGAGAAGGTTAAGAGGAGACGTAATAGAAGTTTTCAAAATTATGAGGGGATTTGATATTGAACAGGGAGAAACTATTTCCACTGGCTGGTGGGTCGGTAACCCGAGGACACTGATTTAAAATAGTTGTTAAAAGAAAAAGAGCGGAGATGAGGAGAATTTTTTTTCACACAGCAAATTGTTCGGATCTAGAAGGCAATTATTTAGGGGAGGACAAGTTTGCAGAGCTATGAGGAGAGAGAGGGGCAGTGGGATTGATTTGGATAGCTCTTTTCAAAGATCCGGCACAGATATGATGGGCCAAATGGCCTCCTTGTGTGTTGTATGATTCTATGATTCTGTGCATCACACTGACCCACAAAACTGTGTTCCAGAGTACACTACATAGGAGTGACATTGTCATGGATTGGCATATCACATTTCTGCTTGTCATTACGAACTGCCGTTTGTGACTCCTATTATAAGTATTTCATTTTAAACTTCATTATACAACAAATGTTTATGTGTTGTAAACCTGTAAGGACTCTTTTCATAAATATAATAAAAGATGGAGTCATTTAAAATCTGACCACATCAACCTGCATGGATGCTCCCTCCGCTTTATGGAGCCAGTTAGAAACCTCAGCACTTTATTCGATCCCCAACTATCCTTCAAACCTCACTCACTTGGCTGAGCCTCATCATTGTAACATTACCCGTCTTCACCACAACTTTTCTCCCTGTCTACTGAGACCCTCATCCTTGCTTTTATTACATCCAGGCTCAATTATTCCAATGCCATTCTCACTGCACTCTCCAGTTCCTCAAGCTGCAGACCATCTAATAATAAAATAATAATAATCCTTGCATTTGAGACATTTCAAAGTGCTTCACAGGATATAAAGTGAATTGACTGTGTACGTTATGGGTGAAATGCGGGAGTCAGCTGTGCACTGCAATTCCCCCAAAACAGTCATGGAATGAGTGACCAATTGCATTTTGGGGTATTGTTGTCTAGGACACTGGGAGAACCCCCTTCTCTTTTCAAATAGTGCCATGGGATCTTTAACATCCACCTGAACAGGCAAATGGGACTTTGGTTTAACATCTCATCGAAAGGACCGCATAACTGACAATGCACCAAACCCCAGGACTAAATTTGAGTACCAGTTTAAACTATGTGATTCTAAATCCCAACATGGGGCTTGAGCCCTCAATCTTCTGACTTAGATGTGAGAGTGCTACCACTGTGTTATCACTTTGTCAGGGTGGCACACTAGAACTATATAGCCCATACCCTCTTCCACACCAGGCTTTGAAAGCCCATTTACCTCCATCCTCACTTAATTCCATTGGCTCCACATCACCCAGCGTTGGATTAAATTTAAGATTCTTGTGGTGGCTTTCAAATGCTTCCATGCCCTCATCCCACCCTCTGTAATTTCTGCGATCTTTCTGGCCTGATTGCTCACTCCGCTCTGCAGACATCAGTTTCCTGTTCCGTACCAGCTCTGCCCTACCATCAGGGTGCGTGCTTTTAGCCATTCTGTCCCTGCTTTCTGAAACTCCATCCTCGAGACCCTCTGCCTTGCCTCCTCCCTTACCACCTTCAAAACCTATCTTAAGACCTATTATTTTACTCTTGCTTTTGACTACCTTCTCTTCTCTTCCCCCACCATTCCCCAGCTCAGACTCCAAGTCAGCTATGTGACGTTCTTTGAGATGTTCTGATGTGAAAGACGTCGTATAAATATAAACTGTAATTGTTGATACCCAGTAACCTTTGCAGTCCACTGGATTAAAGTCATCACTTTAGCTCTGTTAGTTGGGTTTTAGATTTCAAAAGAAAAAGTTATGAGGGTACATATTTAACTTGCTTGTTCTCAATAATTGAAACTTGCACTCTCTGGCAGCCTGTTTGATCAACAACAGCAATAAGTTACATTATATAATGTCCTTCACTCAAGTAGCATCTTGGCACCTACACCAGGTGGAAACAGAATACACACACAAAGAGATGAACACAAAACACCAGACGTTTTACGAGGAGATGCAGAATTGCAACAAATGTGGTTAACTGTCAGCAACCCAGAGAGTGAGGTTGTATAGAATGAAGTTAGTAATGGTTCTGGGGAGATGAGCTAAAAGTAAAGTGAATGCTTGATCGAAACAACAACACTTTTAAATTGTAACAAAAGTGAATGACACATTTTTAAAACTATCTTACCGATAATGCGTCCTTGTTGTTCCAGATCAGAGAAATTGTGCGTTTTGTGTTTGAAATCCTTGTGTAAATTCCATGCTGCTGAATGTTAATGACTTTGCTATAATATGGTAGGATTATTCTATGAAACACAAATGTAGAGAATGAACAATCTCTTTGGAGCTAAAAGAAAAGAATTATCCATAAAAGATGTTAATCAAAGTGATGTGATATCTTGGCTACTAAATTACTTTGTTTTTGAAAATGCGGAAACCAATTACCATGCTTACGTTCGCTAAAACCAAACTGAGTTTCAAGTATCTTACCTTGGAATATACACTATCTTCCTGGAGCGGGGGATGCATCCTGCTTACCTAATTCCAGAGAGTATGGAATTAGAGACAAGGCTTTGGGACCTCAGTGTGTGCATTGGAGTACTGCTGCCATCAAACCAGCTAAAACCGTTGCCATTGATATTGTTGTATCAGTGACTATGGCAAGCTTTTCCCCTGCTTGTCAGCAAGGACTCCCCCTCCCTGTTAGGGTTTTGGCTTACAGGCGTAACAGGACCTGAGTGGAAAGAATGCCTATCTCCAGTGACTATTTTGCTCTTCCGAGTCTTGCCGATGAGCCAGACTGCCAGGCTGTCAGCCTGTTATCAGCAATGCCCTGGAATGCTGTGGATCCGCCTGGCTCAGTTCCTGATAACCTAAATCTATCTCTTTCTATGTTATTTTCCACCAGACAAGATGTGGTGCATTGATAGATGAGACATGGACACAAGGATGGTTGGTTGCTATGATAAACATGATTGCAGTGATATGTTTTTTTATGAGGCTGATGTTAGTATGTGTTAGGACAGAGTGCAGGGGATATTTCCTAACCTATGCCTTGAAATGCTAAGTGCTGACACTGGATAAAATAATCTTTGCATTTGATATGACACCTTATCACATTGTTGAGATGTCTCAAAGTGATTTACAGGATCTACTGCAGAGTGATGTGACTGTATGTATTTTGTTGGCGAACGTGGCAGCTAATTGGTGCACAGCACTGACTCAGGATGTGAAAAGTGGATAAAACTCGTAACCAACATTGAAATGGCTTGAATTAAAATTGCAATTTAGAAAATAGCCTTGAATGCTCAACCAAAGCTACACTTCACCCAGCATAAGAAGATAACTGCCCACTAAATAATTGCCCACTAAAGTTAAATATAGCAGCTTGCAAATTTAACAAGAAAATTCCATTGTAAGTTTATCTTGACAACCCGTGCAATTTCAATCTCCCTCCTCCGTTGTTCCTCTGGCCTGAGATTAAATGACACATGCAAATGAAACTTACTGCTTCTCTTTAATTATAATTTTTTCATTCTCCATAATAATGGAGACACCTTCAAGCTGTACGTAGACACGCTCAAAATTGCCATTGGAGTGACGGTTGAATTCTATGTTGAAATATGGTGCAGTACCGTTGCATTGGCGGCTCAGTATGAAGTTGCAGGTTGATGTAAAATGGTAAAAGTCATCCTGATATGTCCGGAAGGCTCCTCCTCCCCATGTATAACAGGTACCTGAAAGTACATCGGAAAAAAATAAACTCTGATTCTTAGGTGACCAAAAACTCCTACCTCAAGGATAGTTGTGTCTATCACTAGCCCACGTCTGAATGAGTTTTACTTGACTCCAGTTCAACATTGAATGAAGATTTATGCACATACATTAACCGTCCAAGAATGATGATACTTTCTCAAAGTATTTATTTCAGTTTATTTGAAAATGGTACATTTAGACTGCAGAGCCCAAGTTTACAAGAAGAATGAATTTCTAAGAAAGTCTGATTCAAAGACCTTAAAATAAAGCAGTTCTGTTCTCAAGAATGTCATTTGCAACTTAACTCATTGTGAATTTAGACAGGAAAAACACTATTAACTTACCAGTATTACCCCTTGATGTTGCATTCTTCAACAAAATGGGAACAGTAGATTCATCAAAGCCGTCTGAGCCTAGATTAAATTGAGACATATAATGTTAATTAATTGAATGGAAATGATAAAACTCGATTTATTTTAAAACAGCCTTTTCTTTAAAATAGTCTTGTGCAGCAATCCATAATGGATAATCATTTTTGCATTTGGTAAAGACCTTTTTTCATTGTTGAAACATTTCAAAACTCTTCAAGGAATTTAGTGTAAAAATTGGTGACTGTATTTGTATGTAGCCATGAAATTAGCAGCCAATTTGTATATAGGATCTTTAATGTCCACCTGCCCAGACAGGCAGGACCTTGGTTTAACATGTCATCTGAAGGCTGTCACATTTGCCCATTAATAAAAAGTCTCTATACTTAACAATACTTACTGTAAAGTGCTTTGGAACATTTTGATGTGATAAGGAATGATAAAAAGAGGTTAATTCCTTCTTCTTTCTAAAGTGTATACCATCCAGTTTAGTAATTTGGTAACCTTGTCAACATTCAACCCTTTGAGTTTCATCATAACAACATCTTGCATTCCTGTGCCTTTCCTGTGGATGAATGTCTTATTTTACAGAAACCTGTCATAAAGATGCCTGAGCCAAAACACCTGGTTCCTAGATTTAATGATAACAGCAGAAAGTTGTAAAAACTAATATAGTTAATCATTTTCTTTGAATCCCACTTCATAGAATTATACAGCACATAAGGAGGCCATTCAGCCCATCGTGTCTGTGCTGGATCTTTGAAAAAAGCTATGCAATCCAATCCCACTCCCCCGCTCTCTCCCCATAGCCCTGCAGACTTGTCCTCCCCAAATAATTATCTACTTCTCTCTTAAAAGTTGTTGGTTTTGTAGATCTCTTCTCTTACTTCTTCTCATAGGCTTTATAGTTCATCTCAAATTTCTTTTATGTGATTTATGCCCTCACCAGATGCAGCAGACCAATAGAAATTCTGTATACTGTATTTGAGAATAATTTTCTGATGGCTTAGGTTGCTATCCTATCAACAGTTTTAAAATAGCTCATAATGTCCTATTATTTATGGGCTGTCTGAGTAGAATAAGAAAGATATCATAGAACTGTAGAAATTTACAGCACAGAAGGCCATTTGGCCCACCGTGTCTGTGTTGGCTCTCTCAAGAGCAATTTTTTAGTCCATAACCCTGTACAGTAGCTGACTCTTCTTAAGGTATTTATCTAGTTCCCTCTTGAGATCAGTATGGATTATGCATCAAACACCACTCCTGGTAGGACATTTCATATCCTAACTACTCTGTATGTTAAAAACATTTCTCGTAACCTCCCAATTTTCTTGTTTACTATCTCAAATATATAATAATAAATTGGTAACTCAATCCATAACATAACATAACATAAGATGTAGGAGCAGGAGTAGGCCATTCGGCCCTTCGAGCCTGCCCCGCCATTCAATCATGGCTGATCTTCTAATCTAACTCCAGCTAATAACCTAACCCTGCCTTATCCCCATATCCCTTAATCCCTTTTGGAATAAGAAATCTATCTATCTCAGCCTTGAATATGTTCAAGGACTGAGCATCAACAGTCTTTTGGAGTAGTGAGTTCCATATATTCACTACCCTCTGAGTGAAGAAGTTCTTCCTCAACTCAGTGCGAAAGGGCTGGCCTCTGATTTTAAGGTTGTGACCCCTGGTCTTAGTTTCTCCAACCAGGGGAAACAATCTCCCACTATCTACTCTATCATGCCCTTTGATGATCTTATAGGTTTCTAGAAGATCCCCTCTAATTCTTCTATATTCTAGAGAATATAGGCCCAAATTGGTCAGCCTATCCTCGTAACTCATCCCCTTCATCCCTAGTACTAACCTAGTAAATCTACGCTGCACTCCCTCCAAGGCAAGTACATCCTTCCTTAAATGAGGAGACCAAAACTGGACACAGTATTCCAGGTGTGGTCTCACCAGGGCCCTATACAGTTGCAGCGAGACTTCCCTACTCTTATACTCTAATCCTTTCATACTGAATGCTAACATACCATTCGCCTTCCTAATTGCTGCTGCACCTGCAGACTAACTTTCTGTGATTGGTGTACAAGGACACCCAAGTCCCTCTGGACGCTAACACATTCCAATCTCTCCCCTTCTGAAAAATAACCCGCTCTACTGTTTTTGCTACTTAGGTGGATGACTTCGCACTTCCCTACATTATACTTCATCCTGTGGAGTCCTGTAGCTCAGTGGTTAGAGCACTCACTTTGCAAGCGAGAGACCTGAGTTCAATTCCAGGCAGGGCGAAACCTTGGGCAAGTTTACTTACTCCACACGCCTAATAATAATCCCTCCAAAAACCAAAAACAATAATAAATTGGTCATTTTCAATCTACGACTGTTTGTGGGACATTGCTTGGCGCAATTGGCTGCCGCGCTCGCCCACAAATATACAGGCAATTCACTTTACAGTATGTTCTGTGAAGCGCTTTGGGACGTCCTCCTGACGTGAAAAGCTCTATATCAAATGCAAGGATTATTATTATTATCTGCCACCTACATGACTGTTTGGGGGACACTGCTGTGTGCAATTGGCTGCCACGTTTTGCCGACAAAATATACAGTCAATTCACTTACAGTATATTCTGTGAAGCGCTTTGAGACGTCTCAAAGACGTAATGAGGCGCTATATCAAATGCAAGGATTATTATTATTATTAAATTGATGCCCTCAATTGATTGATAGTTACTGACTCACCGATCAGTGAAAATAATTTCTTCCTATTGACTCTATCAAAACCCCTTATAATTTTAAAGACCTCTATCAGGTTACCCCTCAACCTTCTTTGTTCCCTCAGAAAAAGTCCCAGTTCCTCCAGTCTCCTCTCACAGGCCAAATGACACACCCGGTATCATGCTAATAAATCTCCCCTGCATCCCCACTATCTCCTTGATGTCTTTCCTAAAGTGGGGTGATAAATAATAGAAATAATATTCCTACTGTGTCTAACTGATAATTTATATAAGGTTAGCATTACCTCTTTGCTTTTATATTCTATACCCCTATTTAATAAATCTAAGATTCAATTAACTTTTGAAACCTAAGGTAGTGGTACACAAAAAGTCATCAGGCTGGGAGAATGTTACCAGTGGAGTTTCACAGGGGTCTATTTTGCGACTTTTTTTTAACATCTTCATAAATGATCCGGAACCAGAAATCACAAGCACAGTGGCTAAATTTGTAGATGACACAAAGCTAATGCAAAGATAAACAGGATATGGTACAGGGAGACTTGAACATTTTTGGGGATTGGACATATTGATGGCAGATAAATTTCAATGTAGAGAAATGCAAAGTGTTTCACATGGGGACAAAAAAATCAGAAAAGAACTATTAATTAAATCGAAAGAAAATAATCTGTAGAGCAAATGAAAAGGACCTAGGGGTCCCGATTGACAATAAATTGAAGCTACCCCAATAGTGACCGGCAGCAGTGAATAAGGCAATCAAGCTGATTTAAAAGGGCAATATTGAGCCAAAATAGCGGGCAAATCCTGCCACTTTATAAATCAACGTTGTGAGTGATCTTGGAATACTATGTGCAGTTCTGGCCACTGCAATATAAAAAAGGATATTTCAGCAATTGAAAGGAGACAGAGGAGGGCAACCAAAATGATAGAGTGGATAGAGGGACAAGTCTATGAAGAGTGATTAGATAAACTGGGCATGCTCACACTGGAGAAGAAATGGTTGAGGGGTGATTTGATTATGTCTTTAAGATTCTGAAAGGAATAGATAATGTAGACCAGGATACTTTGTTTTATCTTATACTGAACAGTAGAACCAGAGGACGCAGCCTACGATCGAAGGGGTGTAAATTCAGAACAAATCTGTGGAAACACAACTTCAGTGACGAGCAATAAACTCATGAAGCAAGCTTCCTAGGGAGATGGTGGAAACATAAAATACTGTTTGTTACAAGAACAAATTAGATAGATTTCTGCTAGAAAATAATATATCGGGATACATGTCAAGCGACTGCCAGGATGCTGAAAGGCTAATTAGATGGACCTTGGTCTTCTTTCTCCTAGCAAATTCTTATGTTCTTATTCCGTTTGAGTATTTATAATACTCAAGTGGATTACCAATGTTATTTGACGGAAAAACAGCAGTAAACTTTATTTAATAATAATAATCCTTGCATTGGTAGAGTGCATTTCACTACAGAAGAATATCTCAACAAATTGTAATGACTGTGTATATTGTAGGCAAATGCAGCTGTCAATTTACGTGCAATATCCCACAAACAGCCATGAAGTAAATAAACTTTATTTTGGGGCTGTTGTTGTCCAGGATACCAGAAGAAATGTCTCCCCTCTTTTCGAATTAAACCAGGTGATCCTCTGAACAGCCGGACAGGACCTCAATTTAACATCTCACCTGAAGGATGGCACCGCTGACAAAGTAGCCATCCCCTGCAGTGAATTGGAGTGTCATCTTAAACTATGGGTGAAACTTCAACCCATAACCTCTGACTCAGAGGCAAAAGTGCTACCATCTGAGCCAATCGGACACACATTTGCTTCTGGTCCAAAAAGATTCAATAACCTTACATTATTACAAAGTTTGCTCCATTTATATATATGGTTGGGCAATAATTGTTGGCCCTTTGAACATTGCCGTCTGCCAGAGAATTAATTTGAAAAATCCTGATGCAAATCAAATTGGCTCAGCTTGGAAATTAACCCTTAAAAGGCTTCAGTGGTCCAGTAATTTGAGTTTGTAAGCAATTTTTTCTCAAAATGTTAATAATAAGCCTGTATGGGTTCTGGCTCATTAATAACACAAAAACTTACAATTGTTATCAAAGTTGTTATCTACGTTTGGTCAGTTGCACATGAGCAGAGCTCTATTCAACCCTGGGTAATAGTGATTGAAAGCAGGAAGATCTTGTTCCTACTTAATCCTAAATTCATGTACATATGGGAGTCTAAAATGCCTACCAGCCTTTTGCAGATTTGGCCAGTTTGGAATCTGTGAAGAGCACATGAATGCACAAGAGCTGTTGACCATTTTTTTCCCTATCCGAAATATTAGATTGCTTTGCTCCTGGCCTTTTCCTCCAGTTCTGCTGGTGTTATTTATGCACCAGCAATAGTGAAAAATATTGAATTACGTAGGAATTCTGCCGAAGGTAAATAATAGTAATAATAATAATAATCCTTGCATTTGATATAGTGCTTTTCACGTCGGGAGGACGTCCCAAAGCGCTTCACAGAACACACTGTAAAGTGAATTGACTGTATATTTGTGGGCGAACGCGGCAGCCAATTGCGCACAGCAATGTCCCACAAACAGTCGTAGATTGAAAATGACCAATTTATTATTGTTTTTGGAGGGATTATTATTAGGCGTGTGGAGTAAGGAAACTTGCCCAAGGTTTCGCCCTCTGCCTGGAATTGAACTCAGGTCTCTCGCTTGCAAAGCGAGTACTCTAACCACTGAGCTACAGGACTCCACATATTCTTTACACTTGGCTTAGTGCCTTTCATATTGGGAACTTCTCATACCATTTCACAGGATTTTCTGTAAAGTACAGTGGCTCTATTTTGTAAGTGAGCAAGGTTCATTTCTTCCATTTCGACTTCACTCTTCACTGTCTAACAATGTTACTATGGAATGAGAAGAACCTGCTGTGTGAAGATGGCTTATGAATTGATCTGCAGACAAAAGCTGACTTTAATATGGTATTCTGAATTTCTTTGAGGATGAATCACTGTCACAATGATTTGAAATTCTTTTCAAAATAATTCAGCATAATTAATATAGCAAAAACACAAAGACATTTCTAATGGAGCTATAAGGTCTCAATTGTGTCCTTCTGACAACTTTGTTTAAATATTGCCTATAACTGATCTGTGAATGAAGATGCCAAATTTTTATGATCTTTATCAACTGAGTCATACAACAACAATAAATTACATTTGTATAGTGCATATGCACAGCGATAATCCTTAAGAGAGTTTAATTAACCTGTTTCAATCCTAAACATTTATATTTTTGACAGTGAAAAAATGTCACAAACGTTAAAGTCCCATTTTAAATATGCTGGCAAATCGAAAGAAAATTCTGGAAGTGGACCATTAAACAAAGATTTATTAAGTTATGGGAGGAATATTGTAACCTTTGATAATTATTGGTGATAATTATTCCCAGTGTTAACAACAACAACAAATTACAGTTATAGTATCTTTCACATCGGAAGGATGTCCCAAGGCTCTGGACAGTCAAGGGTTTGCAACTGAGCTAGGGGTTGGAATCAAGAGGGGTGTAAGGTTGCCGGAGTTGGGGTGAGAGGATGGCTGAAGGCATGTTCAAAAAGAAAGGTTTTGAGATGAGCCTTGAAGGAGATAAGGAAAAGGTAAAGCAGAGGTCCAGTGGATGGAGGCAGAAAAGCTGAAGGTCCATCCATCAATGTTGATGCAGGGCGGAGGGCATGGAGCAAACCAGTGGAGGAGACTGGCTGGTGTTAATAGGTCACAGAGACAAGGAGGAACATGACCATGGAGGGCTTTAAAAGTGAATATGAGAATTTTGACTCAATCCAGTGGATCCAGCTGAGGATGGGGGAGATCAATTTTCTACCTTACAGAGCCAGTATGGAACTTCGGTGTTCTGTTCATCCCTCAACTATCCTTTAAACCCCACGTCCATTCAATGACCCAATCTGTTATCCCCAACAACATTGCCCGGCTCCACCACTGCCTCTGCCCTCAGTATGCCAAGACAATCATTTATGAATTAATTAACACATGATTGATAAATACTTTTTCTTTTGATCAACCGGGTGACTGACACATGTGGAAATCCATCATCATGATTAAGAGTATCGAAACCAAACTGAGAATGCCATACATCCCACCTACACATGGAAATCCCAGAGATAGATGGTTGTAATGGAATGCACACTCTCTTCCTGGAGAGATGCCTCCTGCTTACCTAATTCTGAAAAGCATTAGCTGTAAGTCGGCAAGATCCAAGGCTTGGGGACCCCAGAGTGTATGATGGGGTACTGCTGGAGTTTAACCAGCTAAAACCACATAGGTTGCTATTGATATTGTTGTCTGGCAAGCTTTCCCCCTGCTAGGACCACCCTACCTGTTAGGGCTTTGGCTTACAGGGTTAACAGGAGCTGAGTGAGTTGACTCCCTTCCCCAAGTGACTGATCTGCCCTTCCAGGTCCTGCTGATGAGACATCTGCCTTCAGTGTGGTGGGAGGGTCTTTACAGGACAGCTTGTGATTTGCCAGCCATCTTGATGTTCTCGAGGGCGAGGATAAATACAATCAATAAGGCTAGTCAATACTAATGACAAGTCAATGGGTGGAACATTCGCCAACCCCCAGCCCCACCCAAACACACACACCTTGACTCCATTATAATGGTTGGGTTTGATTCTGTGCAATGGATCACAAGCATTGGAGGGCTGGTTAGCTACTAGTTAGATAACTGTGTTGAGTTCAACTAACAATGTGCTAACTGGAAATCCACAGACTGATAGTCCAATGGGTGGTGCAGTTCTGCTTTGAGTGCAGTCATTACGACAGAGTCAGAGGGATAGTTTGGGAGATAGGTGGGGGAACCACACACGATAAGTGTGATTGGTCTCATTGACCACATACATTAACGATGTGATAATTAACACATCAGCTTCCAAATGTTTACCCCATTGTGTAAGTTAAGTTTCCTAAATGTCTTCAGTTCGAATAAAATCTCTAATTCTCTAGAATGTATTTTATTGGTAAATGTAATGAAAAAGGTAAAATTTAAAGAAAATGCAATACAAACTTGTTTGTGTCATTCTTTGATATTTTTAATTTAAGTCAATTGATCCTTTTGCACTTTATGTTTGCATCAAATGAACATCATGCTTCGGGAACCTCACTTCAAATAAATATAAATCAAAGAATAGGAAACGCAAGTACTCCATGAATGGGATTGAATTTGCCAAGACAGAAGTTGAAAGAGATCTAGGGGTGTTAGTTGACTCGTCATTCACTTATATCAAAATAATCAGAAGCAGCAATAAAAAAGGTAAACAGGATGCTGGATTATATTGCTAAATCAGTTGACTTTAGACCCTCAGACGTCATTCTCAGGCTGTACAGTCCAGTCAGATCACACCTTACACACTGCATCGTTCTGGTCACCGCGACATAACAGGGCTATCCAAGCCCTAGAGGTGTTGAAGAGGAGAGTAATGAGGGTGATCCCCAGTGTTAATGAAATGTGCTATGAGCAGACAAGCTAAGGCACTTCAGTCTTCAGAGGGGACTCATAGAGGTGTATAAAGATGTTAAATGGGATTGCAAAAGTAAACCCAGATCAATCCTTTAGGATGTATCAAGACAGGAAAGCAAGGGGAGATAATTTAATAATAATATAGCGCTTTTCACGTCGGGAGGACGTCCCAAAGGGCTTCACAGAACACAGTGTAAAGTGAATTGACTGTATATTTGTGGGCGAACGCGGCAGCCAATTGCGCACAGCAATGTCCCACAAACAGTCGTAGATTGAAAATGACCAATTTATTATTGTTTTTGGTTTTGGAGGGATTATTATTAGGCTCTGTGTGGAGTAAGGAAACTTGCCCAAGGTTTCGCCCTGACCTGCCGGGGATTGAACTCAGGTCTCTCGCTTGCAAAGCGAGTGCTCTAACCACTGAGCTAGAGGACTCCACACAATTTAGAGTTGTAATGGTTAACTTCAGGGCAAATACCAGGAAGTTTTACTTAAGCAGAGGATTATAAACAACTGGAACTAGTTGCCAGGAAATGTGGTAGAGGCCAGGACACCAGACTCATTTGAAAAGCAGCTCGGTGCAGTGATGGGTGTTCTGGAGGGATGAAATTAGATGGGTTGAAGGGCTTTCTTCATCCAGACTAATCTTGTGATCAAATAAGTAAGCTGTACAGCTGAACTGCTTAATTTGAAGATTGTTCCCTTTGCTCTACCTATTAAATGAAACAGTATCCAGAGACCAACAGCAAATGCAAACACAGATGGAAAACATCTTTTGGCAAAGGGTTGCATCGAGCATAGCAAGGAATTACTACATATATGTTATTAAACCTTGGTACAAATATAAATACAAGGCAATACAAACAAACAATACATTGAAATTCTACTAGAAAATGTGAGTACTCTCAATTTTATACGCTATAAAGCATAAAATAAAAACACTGATGTAAAACATTTAAAATAAAGCCACTTTTACTTATAAAGCTCTTAAATCCAACATTATAGAAAAATACATATAGTGAGCAAAATTTAAAAAATTGATTTGTACTAGTCTTTTGAAAAGTTTTTATATATAAGTTGATGCAAATAGAGGACACTGCTCTGCAATTAAGTAAAACTGTACTTATCAATTAATGCTTCTAAAAATATCAGGTGAATGAACTCTAATATAATTCTAATTTCACTGGAATGAGGAAGTTAATATCGTCAACAAAACATATAACCAAAAACATGCAAGGCCAAATTCGGCAGAAAACTCATCAGAAAATTTACTAAACAAATAGGTACTATGTTTCTAGTTTGAACTTGGTATATTGGTCCCCAAAAGTCAATTTGGTCAAGATTACTTAATTTCTCTAATAAGATTATTTGAAAGTACACATTTTCAACAAGCATGTTACATTCTTGCAATCTCAAATATATTTTATACGTTCTGTGAGCTATTATGTACAAAACTTCCAGATTTTTTTTATTATGCAATCATAAATAATTTGTTTATGGTGATGTACAAGAAAGTTATCTTACCTTTAAAGAAGAGAAGAACCACAATGACGAATAATAAAGAATAGTTCATTTCATTAGTTGGAACAAATGAGTTCTCATTAATAGGCTGCCTTTTGCAGTCATTTATATACTTGCATTTATAATTCTAATTTGAATAGAATGAGGAAGTTAAAAACAATAGATGTTTGTTAAGTTCAATGAATATTTTCCTACTACAGATATGTTAATATTATCAATGAGCCACATAGTTAAAACAAACAGGTCCTATGTTTTAAATGAAATTTAAAGTTACAACAGGACAGAATGTACTCAAAGTAAATTAATTACCTAATAAAACAACGTTCTCCTTCACATGCAAGCTGAGGATATCTACATCTGTTCGTGTCCCTGGCACTTGGGAAATGTAACCATTGGAGGGAGCTGGGTTTTCCCTATACTCACAATTCATAGACAATCACCTCAAGATTAGATTTTAATATCATTTTTCAGATTGACATCCCTCTTTCGCGCTCAGGGACGCCACCCTGCCTGAGGGGCACTGTATAAATGCAATTTGTTTTTGTTGCTGTTGTTGTATCTTCTCACTGTTGGATAAAATCATCAAGCTGTTTGTTTCCTAATAGAGTCCATTGTTCTGACCTTGAACTCTCTTCCTGGTAACCTGTCCAACTGTTGATTACCATCTCTTTGAAGAAACAAATCAGACATTCTATCACAAGATCACAGGATTGGTCTGGATGAAGAAGGCCCTTCGGGCCATCCAATCTCAGCCCCCCCCCCACAGAACGCCCATCTTACCGTACCCCTTCACTGCATTAAAGTGCTTTTTAAATGAATCCTGTGTCCTGACCTTTGTTAGCTTTCTTGGCAACCTGTTCCAGTTGTTGATTACCCTCTACATAAAGAAAAACTTCCTCGTGTCTGTTCTGAACTTCCCTTTTACAATGCTAAACCAAGTCCCCCGCAAGTCTCCGTGCTTGGCACTGATCACATCCAATCATCTGCCTTTCCCTCTGAGGTGTTTTGATCAGCACTGTATAATGCAATTGGGCTCCTTAATCCAGTGTTAATAATATTTATAATAATCCTTGCATTTGATAGAGCCTTATCACATCTTTGAGACATCCCTCCAAAAAACCCAAAACAATAATAAATTGGTCATTTTCAATCTGCGACTGTTTGTGGGACATTGCTGTGCGCAATTGGCTGCCGCGTTCGCCCACAAATATACAGTCAAATCACTTTACAGTGTGTTCTGTGAAGCGCTTTGGGACGTCCTCCTGACGTGAAAAGCGCTATATCAAATGCAAGGATTATTATTATTATTATTATTATCTCAAAGCGCTTCACAGAATTTACTGCAAAGTGAATTGACTGTATTTTGTGGAAAAATACGGCAGCTAATTATGCACAGCAGTGTCCCACAATCATTTCATAGATTCATAGATTCATAGAATGTTACGGCACAGAAGGAGGCCATTCGGCCCATCGAGTCTGTGCCGGCTCAATGACAGAGCAAGTCACTTTCACTAACCCCAATGACCAGCTTTCTCCCCATAACCCTGCAAACCCGTCTTCCCCAGACACCTATCCAGTTCTCTCTTAAAAGCTGTTATCGAATCGGACTTCACTGCCCTTTCAGGCAGATCATTCCAAATTCGAACAACTCGCTGAGTGAAAACATTTCTTCTCACCTCCCCTCTGCTTCTTTTGATAGATATCTTAAGACTGTGACCACGGGTCACAGACACACCTATCAGCGGAAACAGCTTTTCCCTATCTAGCCTGTCGAAACCTTTCATGATCTTGAAGACCTCTATCAAGTCCCCGCGTAACCTTCTCTGTTCTAATGGGAAAAGTCCTAACTTCTCCAGCCTGTCCTCATAGCTAAGGTTCCCCATTCCTGGTATCATTCTCGTGAATTTCCTCTGCACCCTTTCCAGTGCCTTAATGTCTTTCCTGAAGTAAGGTGCCCAGAACTGGTCGCAGTACTCCAGCTGAGGCCTAACCAGTTTTTTGTATAGATTAACCATAACCTCCCTACTCATACTCTATGCCCCTACTAATAAAGCTCAGTACACCAATGCCTTTTTTACTGCCTTATCTACCTGCCCCGTTACCTTTAATGATTCACTTACTTGAAAACCCAGATTGATTGATTGAGTGACTAAATTATTATAATTATATTTTTATGTTAGTTTTTTTGAAAAGCAATCTGCCAATCGACTAACAACTGGTTCCTACTTTACTGCTGATAAACAGAGGTGTGTGGTGTAAGGAAACTTGCCTAATATTTTGCCTTGTCCAGGAATCAAACCCGGAACCTCTTACTTGCAGAGAGAGAGAAACACAGAGAGAGAGAGACACACACACACAGACACACAGAGAGACACATAGAGAGAGAGGGAGACACACACACACACAGAGCGAGACACAGAGAGAGAGTGAGAGAGAGACACTCACTCAGAGAGAGAGAAACATACACACAGGTAGTAATAATCATAATAATAATAATAAGCCTTGCATTTGATATAGCACTTTTCACGTCTTCTAGATATCTCAAAGCGCTTCAGGCAATATACCATAAAGTGTCCCACAAACAGTCGTGGATTGAAGTGACCAATTTATTATTGTTTTTTTTCTTGAGGGATTATTATCAGGTGTGTGGAGTAAGGAAACTTGCCCAAGGTTTTGCCCTGCCGGGAATCGAATCCAAGTCTCTCACTTGCAAGGCGAGTGCTCTAACCACTGAGCTACAGAACTCCATTAGTAGCATGCAGCATAGCTTTGACTTACTTGTCCTAGTTTTTCCAAGCAATTTAATTCAAACTTGGATAATAGTCTCCGAGAATTCAGTTTGTTCATGTAAACCACCACCTGCAGCCTTGAGGCAATATAAGTGAAATGCATTATGCCTATTTTATTCTAAAGCAACAATAAGGTAACACTGTTCTTATCTTAGTGTTTGATCAAATATGTTCTTGTTTAAATTCGTTCAACCTTTCTTATTTGAATTTAACTAATCACGAATGAATCACAAAAATAATAATAATCCTTGCATTTGATAATAGTGCCTTACCATGTTATTGAGATACCTCAAAACACTTCATGGGATATATTGTAAAGTAGATTGACTGTGTATTTTGTCAGCAAAATGCAGCAGAGAGTTTGCACGCAACAGTGTCCCACAGGCAGCCATGGAGCGAGTGACCAATTTTGTTTGGGGGAATTGTTGGCCAGGACACTGGGAGAAACTCCCTTCTCTTTTGGAATAGAGCCAATGGGGGTCTATAACGTCCACCTGAACAGGCAGTCAGGATCTTGGTTTAATGTCTCATCTGAAGGATGGAACGTCCGAAAATGCAACCCCACCCCCCCAACCAAGCACTGTATGGGAGAGTCAACTTAAACAACTGTGGAAGCCGCTTAACGCAGACGCACTGGGGACGGTTGTTTTGTCCGGCTTCAGCGGGATCCGAGGGTAACCCATTGCCTCTTTTCCCCGAGCAGAGCAGCAGCGGCAGCACCTCCCCCCCACCCATTGCCGTTCCCATTGGACAGGAAGGGGACCAATTAGCTGCTGCTGTCAATTAATTGTGATTTGACTCCTCCCATTCCCTCCCATTTCTTCCCATTCTTCCTCCCCCTCACTGATTGGCAGTCCAAAGCCCCTTGTGAATGGCTGTAGTCTGCTGTCAATCAACTGCAATTTAACTCCTCCCATCTCCATCCTCGAGTCACTCATGGCCGAATGGAGGCGCAAGTGAGTTAACACCGCGGCGACCAGAGCAACATTTTGACTGATCAACTGGATTTTTTGTCTGAATTAACTAGCATATTTAAAATTGTAGAGTCCTGTAGCTTAGTGGTTAGAGCACTCACCTCGCAAGCAAGAGGACCTGGGTTTGATTCCCGGGCAGGGAGAAACATTGTACAAGTTTCCTTACTCCACATGCCTGTGTTTACTTAGCAGGAAGTAGGAACACAGTTGTTAGTTGATTGGTGGATTGCTTTTCTGCAGGTAATAATTATAATAATTTCGTCACTCAATCCACGACTGTTTGTGAACACTACTGTGTGCAATTGGCTGCTGCATTTTGCCTGCAAAATATACAGTCAATTCACTTCACAGTATATTCTGTGAAGCGCTTTGAGATGTCTCGAAGAAGGATTATTCTTCTTATTATGAAATTGATAAGAATACAAATGAATTGGGGCTGGGCTTTTGTCCAATTTACCCGGCGTACAGGGTTAACCGGGGTCCAGCTAAAGCGGCTTCCACTGTATGTGCTTCCAAGTCCCGTTGTGAACCTTGAATCTACAACCTTCTGACTCAGAAGTGGCAATGCTTCACTGAGCCAAGCTGACACACAGAAAAAATGGACCATTGAAAAGACATTTGAGCAATTAAGATGCATAATTTATAATATAATAATAAAAATAACTCTTGCATTTGATATAACACCTTATTACATCATTGAGACATCTCAAAGCACTTCACAGACTATATTGTAAAGTGAATTGACTATTTTGTGGGCAAATTGTGGCAGCCAGTTTTTATCTGAAGAGGTGGAATTTTAGATAGGACGAAATAAACATTAAAAGCAATCGTTCATTGAATGTGAGGAATTTCTAATTTACTTTGTCAATCTTTCTATCCCCATTTATTCCTTTTTCTCAACAAAGGGACATTATTAAATAGTCATAAAGAATGTTACACTTTTTAAATATTAACTCTTTAAAAATTTGCAATGAGAAAAAAACAGTAAATAGAATGTTAGACTAGGCCTCATATCCATTTGTTTATAAATTATTAATTTATAGCCAAATAGTATTGGAGTAAAGGTGTCCGGATGGCATTCATACCATATGCAGTAAAGACGCAAAATTTCTCCTTTTAACTGACTCTGGTAGGCTCCAAATCTGACAACCAGACCGTAGTCAATCAGAAGCCATTTACATGAACAAAGTTCTAACCACATGCAGGATATATCTGCCATATATTGCAAAGATGTCACTCGTAGGAAGTGCTTCCATATTTCGAAGAACGCACCACCAAAGTCTAAGATTCTGGGCCCAGACAATGCGAACACAGGCCATAATGGAGTTCGCACACAATCTGTTTGGTGACACTGACAACTTTGCCTGAAATCAGGAAAGAAGGAGAAATTGGTTCAGGGTAATCTGGTGATGAATGTTGCCAATGGAATCTGATTGTCCTGCTTTCAGGTCAGTCAAGCATTTCAGGTTCTGAGGGATGGTGCAAAGGCATGATCAGTACACCATAATGAGGTTTACTGTGCTGGTTTCAAATACACCCACAGGATTAGATCTCTTCCAAAAACAGAGGCCAAGAAATAGAAATTTATGCCTGCATGTTTTTTTTCACAGAGGACGATGAGACAGTGTAGGAGCCAGATGGAGGCTCTATCTAAACAATTGAAGGAGAGGAGATCAGTGTTCCCCTCTTTTATGACCAACCAAGTGTGGAGCTATTTGGGGTTGTAATGAGCAATATAAGACCAGGTACTTGGTTACTGTTAATCATTTAGCTGAAACTAGTGGAATACATACTGTCAGTTATCGATACAATGAAATTCAGAAAAGTCAAGATTAACTAATTAATGTTGTACATATTCCACTCATGTGTTTCATTCAGCCTCTTTGCCATCCCCTCCATCAGTCCTATTCAACCTCAGCAGCCCATCCCAGCACTGGCCTGACATCTTAGACTATCTCCTTCTCCTAGAGGATAAGAAGGAGAAAAAGGAAGAGGAGGAAGAAGGAGGAGGCAATAATAACAGTAATAATAATAATAATCGTTGCATTTGATATACAACAACAACAACAACAACAAAATGACATTTATATTGTGCCTTTCACATCAGGAGGATGTCCTAAGGCGCTGGACAGAGTTTTGGACCCAAGCTGGAAGTCGGGATCGGGGAGGGTAAAGGGCGGTGGGGGAAGCAGAGAGATTGAAAGCACGGTCGAAGGGGAGGGTCTTGAGATGGGTCTTGAAGGTGGCAAAGGAGGGGATGAGGCGGAGGGACTACAGGATGGAATTCCAGAGGGTGGAACTCTAGAGCGCCTCATCATGTCTTTGAGATGTCTCAAAGTGCTTCACGGGATATACTGTAAAGTGTAGTGACCACATATTTTGTTATTATAAAGTTTTTGACTGCCTTTTGTTGAACATAACAGACATTTCACAAACGGTTACGTTTCCTGTTTGCTCTGTAACTTGGATTTATGTCACCAGGAAATACCAGGGTTGAAAAGCAACAGTAAAAAACATGACAAATCAGTTCAAATGGCGCTTTCTATGTGCACACCCCACCCCATCACCCCCCCAGCCCCCCCCCCACCCCTCACAGAGAAAACGTCCCAAAGCACTTTGCAGGATTTCACGTAAAGTGTAGTAAACTGACTGTGTGGGAAGGATGTAATCTTAAAGATGAAGAGGAAGGATGTAATTTTCCTTGTAAGTCCTCAGCTCCACATAACAATCCAACAGAGTCCTGTAGCATATTGGCTAGAGCACTTGTTT